>NC_086450.1:400142558-400450058 GCF_028390025.1 Pseudophryne corroboree | reverse complement strand
ACCGGGAGAGTGAATGCAGGGGCAGTGACAGGGAGTTACAGGGAGGGTGAGGGCAGGGACGCGGAAGGGTGGTTACAGGGAGTGTGAGGGCAGTGACAGGGAGTTACAGGGAGGGTGAGGGCAGGGACGCTGAGGGAGAGTTACAGGGAGGGTGAGGGCAGGGACGCTGAGGGAGAGTTACAGGGAGGGTGAGGGCAGGGATGCTGAGGGGGAGTTACAGGGAGGGTGAGAGCAGGGACGTTGAGAGGGAGTTACAGGGAGGGTGAGGGCAGGGACGTTGAGGGGGAGTTAGAGAGGGTGAGGGCAGGGATGCATGCGGTGGTCTTCCTGGGCAGACAGGCGCAGTGGCGGAACTAGAAATAGTGGGTCCAGGTGCAACAATATGCATTGGGCCCCATCCCATATTAAAAATAGGGAAATAGCATCCCCCAAAATATTGTTTGTCTCACTAATAAGGGGTGTCGCCACACAATAGTACTCCCAATTCACGTTACACTACACAGTAGAGAGCCTTATACACCGTATGCCACAACAGTAGAGAAGCTTGAACACGGTACGCCACACAGTAGAGCGCCTTATACACGTAGCGCCATACAGTAGAGAGCCTTATACAGGGTATGCCAGACAGCAGAGAAGCTTATACATGGTACACCACACAGTAGAGAGCCTTATACATGTTGTGCCACAGTTTAGAGCCCTATACAGAGTACGCCACACAATAGAGAAGATTATACATGTTAACACATAGGGGGTATTCAATTATTGCCAGATTTTTCGACCAGTCGAAAAATCGGCAAATTATCGTCTGTTTTTAGGGCGAATTAGATTCACCCTATTCAATGCCTGTGCCATTTTTCTGACTTGTTAAAAAGTCCGGCACTGGCAAAAATCACGTGAATCTGCAAATTTGCAGCCGATCTACGAGTTGTCGAATTTGGGGGCGTTTTCGCCCATGCCGATTCGACATAAAAAGGGGGAAAATTCATGGGTGAAAAGAGATTTAAAATCTGGCTCAAAACGCCCGCAATTGAATACCCATGGTCAAATTTGGCACATAATTGAATACCCCCTATAGTAGAGAAGCTTATACACGTTACGCCACACAGTTGAGAGGTTTATACACGGTATGCCACACAGTACAGAAGCTTATACACGGTACGCCACACAGTACAAAAGCTTATACACGGTACGCCGCACAGTACAGACGCTTATACACAGTACGCCACACAGTACAAACGCTTATACACGGTACGCCGCACAGTACAGAAGCTTATACACGGTACCCCGCACAGTACAAAAGCTTATACACGGTACGCCGCACAGTACAGACGCTTATACACAGTACCCCGCACAGTACAGAAGCTTATACACGGTACCCCGCACAGTACAGACGCTTATACACAGTACGCCGCACAGTACAGACGCTTATACACGGTACCCCGCACAGTACAGACGCTTATACACGGTACGCCACAAAGTACAGACGCTTATACGCGGTACGCCGCACAGTACAGAAGCTTATACGCGGTACCCCGCACAGTACAGACGCTTATACACGGTACGCCACACAGTACAGAAGCTTATACACGGTACGCCACACAGTACAGAAGCTTATACACGGTACCCTGCACAGTACAGAAGCTTATACACGGTACCCTGCAAAGTACAGAAGCTTATACACGGTACCCTGCACAGTACAGAAGCTTATACACGGTACAACACACAGTACAGACGCTTATACACGGTACCCCGCACAGTACAGACGCTTATACACGGTACCCTGCACAGTACAGAAGCTTATACATGGTACAACACACAGTACAGACGCTTATACGCGGTACCCCGCACAGTACAGACGCTTATACACGGTACAACACACAGTACAGACGCTTATACACGGTACCCCGCACAGTACAGACGCTTATACACGGTACAACACACAGTACAGACGCTTATACACGGTACCCTGCACAGTACAGAAGCTTATACACGGTACAACACACAGTACAGACGCTTATACGCGGTACCCCGCACAGTACAGACGCTTATACACGGTACAACACACAGTACAGACGCTTATACACGGTTCCTCGCACAGTACAGACGCTTATACACGGTACAACACACAGTACAGAAGCTTATACACGGTACCCTGCACAGTACAGAAGCTTATACACGGTACAACACACAGTACAGAAGCTTATACACGGTACCCCGCACAGTACAGACGCTTATACACGGTACAACACACAGTACAGAAGCTTATACACGGTACAACACACAGTACAGACGCTTATACACGGTACCCTGCACAGTACAGACGCTTATACACAGTACAACACACAGTACAGACGCTTATACACGGTACCCTGCACAGTACAGAAGCTTATACACGGTACAACACACAGTACAGAAGCTTATACACGGTACCCCGCACAGTACAGAAGCTTATACACGGTACCCCGCACAGTACAGACGCTTATACACGGTATGCCGCACAGTACAGAAGCTTATACACGGTATGCCGCACAGTACAGAAGCTTATACACGGTACAACACACAGTACAGACGCTTATACACGGTACCCTGCACAGTACAGAAGCTTATACACGGTACAACACACAGTACAGACGCTTATACGCGGTACTCCGCACAGTACAGAAGCTTATACACGGTCCCCCGCACAGTACAGAAGCTTATACACGGTACCCCGCACAGTACAGAAGCTTATACACGGTACCCCGCACAGTACAGACGCTTATACACGGTACGCCACACAGTACAGACGCTTATACGCGGTACTCCGCACAGTACAGAAGCTTATACACGGTACAACACACAGTACAGAAGCTTATACACGGTACAACACACAGTACAGACGCTTATACACGGTACCCTGCACAGTACAGACGCTTATACACAGTACAACACACAGTACAGACGCTTATACAAGGTACCCTGCACAGTACAGAAGCTTATACACGGTACAACACACAGTACAGAAGCTTATACACGGTACCCCGCACAGTACAGAAGCTTATACACGGTACCCCGCACAGTACAGACGCTTATACACGGTATGCCGCACAGTACAGAAGCTTATACACGGTATGCCGCACAGTACAGAAGCTTATACACGGTACAACACACAGTACAGACGCTTATACACGGTACCCTGCACAGTACAGAAGCTTATACACGGTACAACACACAGTACAGACGCTTATACGCGGTACTCCGCACAGTACAGAAGCTTATACACGGTACCCCGCACAGTACAGAAGCTTATACACGGTACCCCGCACAGTACAGAAGCTTATACACGGTACCCCGCACAGTACAGAAGCTTATACACGGTACCCCGCACAGTACAGAAGCTTATACACGGTACCCCGCACAGTACAGACGCTTATACACGGTACGCCACACAGTACAGACGCTTATACGCGGTACTCCGCACAGTACAGAAGCTTATACACGGTACAACACACAGTACAGAAGCTTATACACGGTACCCCGCACAGTACAGACGCTTATACACGGTACGCCACACAGTACAGACGCTTATACACGGTACCCCGCACAGTACAGACGCTTATACACGGTACGCCACACAGTACAGAAGCTTATACGCGGTACTCCGCACAGTACAGAAGCTTATACACGGTACCCCGCACAGTACAGAAGCTTATACACGGTACCCCGCACAGTACAGACGCTTATACACGGTACGCCACACAGTACAGACGCTTATACACGGTACCCCGCACAGTACAGACGCTTATACACGGTACGCCACACAGTACAGAAGCTTATACGCGGTACTCCGCACAGTACAGAAGCTTATACACGGTACCCCGCACAGTACAGAAGCTTATACACGGTACCCCGCACAGTACAGAAGCTTATACACGGTACCCCACACAGTACAGAAGCTTATACACGGTACCCCGCACAGTACAGAAGCTTATACGCGGTACAACACACAGTACAGAAGCTTATACGCGGTACTCCGCACAGTACAGAAGCTTATACACGGTACGCCGCACAGTACAGACGCTTATACACGGTACCCCGCACAGTACAGACGCTTATACACGGTACAACACACAGTATAGAGATGCACACGTCAACATTTACTACCGGGAATGTGAGAGATAGATAGATAGATAGATAGATAGATAGATAGATAGATAGATAGATAGATAGATAGATAGAGTGTGGCCAGCCTCATTGTTGCTGCAATGTGTAGGAACCGGCATACGCATCATGGCAAGCAGACAGTGAACGCCGTGCTGTGGCTATTCGCAGCCTCCGTTCACTCCATAGAAGTACACATGCGCGACTCATAGACATGGGCACACCAGTGGCATCATCCATGCCGCGGCAGCCTCCGTTCACTCCATAGAAGTACACATGCGCGACTCATAGACATGGGCACACCAGTGGCGTCATCCATGCCGCGATGCGTACGCATCATGGGATGGATAAGTGTGGCTACATCTGTAGATATTGATATACACACATATAGTAAAACACACACAGCAAAACACATATACACAGACACATCCACAGAAAAGACACACACACAAACACATACATACTGTACATACATACAGCTAAACACCTAGCAAAATACATATACAGTATACACAAAAAATACACATAGCTAAACAGACATAGGAAAATACATATACAGTATATGCAGAAACACACACAGCCATAGCTAAACACACACTCTTTACTTTACATGTGTTTTCTTTTTCCACAAGTTCCACACTGTGCACCTCCTGGTTCTGGCTCCATCAAGGCTCTTCACTGCAGGGGCTGAGTGCATCACTCTTCTGTACACACACCACAGACTGCTGCCGAGACTCCCCCTCCTCCCTCCCCCGTATGTCCCAGCATGCAGTGAGGGCCAACACAGAGTCCAGGAAGCAGAGAGCTGCAGCAGCAGTGCGGAGCAGAGAAGAAGGGTGATGTGACTGTTTTTTTCTGTTAGAACATGCAGCTCAGTGGCGGCAGCGTGTAATGAGTCAGTGTGACTCACTACACTGCTGCCGGCTGCGGGCTCCTACACAGCGCTGGGCGGCTTCATAAGTGAAGAGGCAGGGAGAGGGGCGGCCCCATCAGTAAGGTGCCGCTGCTGTCGTCTGTCAGAGTGACAGGCGTTGGCAGCCGGCATCAACAGCGCACATCACAGCAAGGTCGCAGAGCGGGGAGAGCGCCTCTCTGACCCAGCGCCTCCCTGCTTTGCAGGACCTTGCTGAGCGGGTAGCGCCGGCCCTGGCCACTGCTCTACCTACCTCTGTGTTGTCAAGTATACTATCCATCCATACCTGTGGTGCATTTCAGTTTTGCACAGTTTGCTGACCACCAGTATATAATATATAGCAGTACGGTACAGTATGCCACTGTTCTACCTACCTCTGTGTCGTCAAGTATACTATCCATCCATACCTGTGGTGCATTTCAGTTTTGCACAGTTTGCTGACCACCAGTATATAATATATAGCAGTACGGTACAGTAGGCCACTGCTCTACCTACCTCTGTGTCGTCAAGTATACTATCCATCCATACCTGTGGTGCATTTCAGTTGTGCGCAGTATATATAGTAGTAGGCCATTGCTATTGATACTGGCATATAATTCCACACATTAAAAAATGGAGAACAAAAATGTGGAGGGTAAAATAGGGAAAGATCAAGATCCACTTCCACCTCGTTCTGAAGCTGCTGCCACTAGTCATGGCCGAGACGATGAAATGCCATCAACGTCGTCTGCCAAGGCCGATGCCCAATGTCATAGTAGATAGCATGTAAAATCCAAAACACAAAAGTTCAGTAAAATGACCCAAAAATCAAAATTAAAAGTGTCTGAGGAGAAGCGTAAACTTGCCAATATGCCATTTACGACACGGAGTGGCAAGGAACGGCTGAGGCCCTGGCCTATGTTCATGGCTAGTGGTTCAGCTTCACATGAGGATGGAAGCACTTATCCTCTCGCTAGAAAACTGCAGTGCCACTCCTAGATGGGCCAGGTGTTTGTGTCGGCCACTTGGGTCGCTTAGCTTAGTCACACAGCTACCTCATTGCGCCACTTTTTTTCTTTGCATCATGTGCTGTTTGGGGACTATTTTTTTGAAGAGCCATCCTGTCTGACACTGCAGTGCCACTCCTAGATGGGCAAGGTGTTTGTGTCGGCCACTTGGGTCGCTTAGCTTAGTCACACAGCTACCTCATTGCGCCTCTTTTTTTCTTTGCATCATGTGCTGTTTGGGGACTATTTTTTTGAAGTGCCATCCTGTCTGACACTGCAGTGCCACTCCTAGATGGGCCAGGTGTTTGTGTCGGCCACTTGGGTCGCTTAGCTTAGTCATCCAGCGACCTCTGTGCAAATTTTAGGACTAAAAATAATATTGTGAGGTGTGAGGTGTTCAGAATAGACTGGAAATGAGTGGAAATTATGGTTATTGAGGTTAATAATACTATGGGATCAAAATGACCCCCAAATTCTATGATTTAAGCTGTTTTTGAGGGTTTTTTGTAAAAAAAAAACGAATCCAAAACACACCGAATCCGACAAAAAAATTTCAGGGAGGTTTTGCCAAAACGCGTCCGAATCCAAAACACGGCCGCGGAACCGAATCCAAAACCAAAACACAAAACCCGAAAAATGTCCGGTGCACATCACTAGAATTTACCCACCTATTCTCTCACAATTTGTGTCTTCATCCTAATCTTGACACATGGCTTTCCTGTGTGGTGTATGCTCAGGACGGGATGTGTTCGGCATCCCGGCAGTCTGATTGCCGGTGGTCATGTGACTGACGGTGGAATCCCGACACCACTTGGGAGACCGGCGCCAGAACATCGACCGCCAGATTGCCGAAGGGTTGTTACTGATTTGGGTATCTACACTGACAGGCTGGTAATAACACAAATGTCTAACAATAGACCTGATTTAGATCATGTTTACTTTGTATCAACTTAACATCGAAGAAATCCCATTTCCCACCCAGCCACCCTCTGTCTATCCCTACAGTCGTCACCCTAATGCCAATATCCAATTCAAACGGTGCATTTGGCACACACAAAACACTGTCACACTCCACAAAGCTTCTTTCCTCTATTATTAAGATCTTCACCCTAGTGGCAAAGTTAAAGTCCATCCAGCATCAAAATCAATTAATCAGTATATTTATCTGCGCTGTGCCCATGTTCAGGTCTTTCTTTGCCCCCTGCTCTTTCTCTACATGCTCTGTAGAGATGCAGGCCCTCATTCCGAGTTGATCGCTAGCTGCTTTCGTTCGCAGTGCGGCGATTAGGTAAAAAAACGGCACTTCTGCACATGCGTATGGGGCGCAGTGCGCACGCGCGACGTAGTTTCACAAAAGCCGATGCAGTTTGACACAAGGTCTAGCGACGCTTTTCAGTCGCACTGCTGGCAGCAGAGTGATTGACAGGAAGTGAGTGTTTCTAGGTGGTAACTGACCGTTTTCGGGGAGTGTGTGTAAAAACGCAGTCGTGTCAGAGAAAAACGTAGGAGTGGCTGGCCGAACGCAGGGCGTGTTTGAGACGTCAAAACAGGAACTAAACAGTCTGAAGTGATCGCTAGCTAGGAGTAAGAAACTGCACAATCTTTTTTGTAGTAATGCTGCAAACCTTTTGTTCGCACTTCTGCTATGCTAAGATACACTCACAGAGGGCGGTGGCTTAGCGTTTGCACAGCTGCTAAAAGCAGCTAGCGAGCGAACAACTCGGAATGAGGGCCGCAGTCGCCTCTTCTCCCAGGCTTTCTCGCCTTTGCCCCTCCCCCCCTCTGCTATGACTTGCAGTGCTCCCAGGGGCTGCTGAGAGATGTAGTTATTCATCCTAAGTTTATTAGCACAGCATTTAGACCACACCCGGATCACTTAGAGATTGTCACTTGTCCCAATCATCCACCACCATCCTCATTGCATCTGATGTGGCTCTGTATATCACAGCATACCCTGCCACAGATTTAACATGCCCTAAAAGCACCACTGTGGCAGGTCAGTTTGGATTGTGTAGTCCCACAGCAGCTGGGGTGACACAAATTGTTCACCCCTGCTTTAATATAATAAATTCCACAATAAAATGCAGTCGTCCTTTAAGAAGACAGTTACTACAAGCCTCAAATATATGACTTCAGATAGGGCCCACATCACAAATGTCAGGCCCCATTACAAAGTGAGAGCATGGTTACTGTATGGGAATTAATTGCCATGCCACATTTGGACTAATAGGCCCTAGCAAAGATGCTGCACTGCTGAAAGAGAAGTGGCCACACTATGTTAAAGCATACTTGCCTACTTTTGAAAACTAGTTTCAGGGAGATTCAAGGCGGCAGCAGAACGCGCCGTGCAGGGGTGGTCCTAGCTCCACCCAAGGGGCGTGTCTAGTTCCGCCTATGGGTGTATTTATTGCAATCGGGTATATACACACATACATACATATACACACACACACACACACAGTAGTTGAAGTGGAAGTTTTGAAGAAGGGGTATGGAAAAGTGAAGGTTGTAACTATGTGCGCGCCGAAGGCGCGCGCTCCAGAAAAGGGAGTGTGGCCACATACAAGGGGCGTGTCCTTAAGTGTAGTTTACCACACCATATACCCCTTATACACAACAACAGTAGGACCCCTTATACTATCTAGTACTGGTGCCGCTTACACATTATACCACACAGTATGAGCTGAAATTCACATTATAGCACACTGAATGAGACGAAATTCACATTATACCAAACAGTATGAACCAAAATTCAGATATGCCACAGGGGTGGTCTTCAGGTTGCCGGCGGCCGAGCTCCCAACGACCACCATACCGGCGCCGGAATCCCGACCGCCGGCATGCCAACAACTTTTCTCCCTCTTGGGGTCCACGACCCCCCTGGAGGGAGACTAGATAACGGAGCTCATTTGCGCTCACCCAGCTGTCGGTTAACAGGCGGTCAGGATTCCAGCGCCGGTATGCTGGTCGCCGGGAGCCCGACCACCAGCAACACATACTACACTCATGCCACACATGCTATGAGCCGAGATACACATTACACCACACGGTATGAGCCAAAATTCACATTATGCTACACAGTATGAGCCACAATTCACACGTAATGGGACAAAATTCACATGACACACAGTATGAACCACAATTCACATGGAATGGGACAAAATTCACATTATGCTACATAGTATGAGCCACAATTCACATGTAATGGGACAGAATTCACATGACACACAGTATGAACCACAATTCACATGGAATGGGACAAAATTCACATTATGCTACACAGTATGAGCCACAATTCACACGTAATGGGACAAAATTCACATGACACACAGTATGAACCACAATTCACATGGAATGGGACAAAATTCACATTATGCTACATAGTATGAGCCACAATTCACATGTAATGGGACAGAATTCACATGACACACAGTATGAACCACAATTCACATGGAATGGGACAAAATTCACATTATGCTACATAGTATGAGCCACAATTCACATGTAATGGGACAAAATTCACATGACACACAGTATGAACCACAATTCACATGGAATGGGTTCAAAATTCACATTATGCTACACAGTATGAACCACAATTCACACGTAATGGGACAAAATTCACATTATGCAACATGGAATGAGCAAAAAATTCAGAGACAGGGAGAGTGACAGCAGGGACATAGGGACAGGGAGTGTGACAGAGGGACAGGGAAAGTGACAGAGAGAGGGACAGCAAGGACATATAGTAAGGAGAGAGAAAGGCAGCAGTGCAAGATTACCTAATGAGCAGCGGCGGTGCGGAGGAGGCTGTGGTCGGCGGTGCGGAGGATGAGGATGCTGTGGTCGGCGGCAGTGAGGAGGAAGAATCTGTGGGCGGCGGCGTTGCGGAGGAGGCGGCTGTGGGCTGCGGTGCAGGGGAGGCGGCTCTGGTCAACAGCCTTCAGTCCGGCTCCGGTCCACCTATGACCGCCGCTATTTCAAATCTGACACGGACCGGCAGCCTGAGAGTTCCAATTAGTGCGTTAATTGTGACGAATTTGAAAAAATGCGGCGGCAGGGGTCTTCAGTCAGTGCCGTATGCCATATTGGTGTATACCGGGCCACTTCGAGCACTGTATGTATGTATATATACACACACACACACATACATATTACACACAGAACCATAATACATTGCATTATACACAGCCCCCTCCCACTTACTACACACAGTACCTTATTGCATTACATTATACACACACCCCCTCCCCATATTATACCTAGGACATTACATTATACACACCCCACCCATATTACACCGAGAACCACATCATACACAGCCCACTACCCCATATTACACCCAGTACATTACATTATACCCCCCCATATTACCCACAGTGACATATTATATAACACACAGCATACACAGAACCCTTCCCCCATATTACACCCAGTACATTACATTATACCCCCCCATATTACCCACAGTGCCATATTACTATAACACACAGCATACACTGAACCCTTCACCCATATAACACCCAGTACATTACATTATACCCCCCCCCCCCCCACACACACACACACACAATTACCCACAGTGCCATATTGGTAATACACACAGCATACACAGACCCCCTTCCCCCATATTACACCCAGTACCAGATTATATAACTTTATAGACAGTATCCTCCTTTCTCATATTACACCCAGTCAGTTCCACATTACATTCCCCCATTACATACAGCACTCACCTGGCTAGTGGACTGGAGGCCCCAGCTCCAGGACAGTGTGGGAAGGCAGCAGTGAGAGCCGAGGAGCAAACACAGAGGAGAGCTGCTGCTGCTGGCCTGATACACGCAGCCAGTCCTCTCTGAGGGGGAGATGTACTAAGCCTGAAAAGTGATAAATATCACTGTGATAAAGCACCAGCCAATCGGCTCCTAACTGCCATGTCACAAGCTGTGTTTGAAAAATGACAGTTAGGAGCCGATTGGCTGGTACTTTATCACAGTGATATTTATCACTTTTCAAGCTTAGTACATCTGGCCCTGAGTGTGGTGGGAGGGGCCAGCCACAGGGAAGCACACCCCTGATTGAGACGGCTTCTCAGTGTGCAGTGTGCCCAGTGTGCCGATGCTACATACACACAACACAGCGGTGGCCGGCCATGAAGTCTCCCGCGCAGGCCCCGCCCCCTGGCTTCTCCACACTTGCGCATGCGCAGTACTGCATTTCGGTAAGGACCCTTAAAATCCGGGAGGCTGGCAAGGTTTGCGGGGTAGCGGGAGGCTCATTTAAAAATCGGGAGCCTCCCGCTGAATGCGGGAGGGTAGGCAAGCCTGTGTTAAAGGTGTGGCTGCACCTCTTTGGTTGCCCTGGGTTACCAATGCACTGTTTCTGCCCCACCACCCTCCCATCAGTTCAGAAGATAATACAGGATGAGTATCCCACATCCAAAATTCCTGGGACCAGAAGTATTTTGGATAACGGATTTTTCCGTATTTTGGAATAATTGAATACCATTATGAGATATCATGGAGAAGGGACCCAAGTCTAAGCACAGAATGCATTTATGTTTCATATACACCTTATATACACAGCCTGAAGGTTATTTTAGCCAATATTTTTAATAACTTTGTGCATTAATCAAAGTTTATGGTACATACAATTAATTTTTTGTTTCATATACACCTTGGGGGTCATTCCGACCCGTTCACACGCAGCGGTTCTTTGCTGTGATGCGAACGGGTCAGAACAGCGCATGCTCGGCGGGCGCAATGCGCTCGCGTGTCGTTGCCCGGCGACGGCCGACGCCGGGCAGCGGCTAGAACAAAGAAGAAAGTGATCACTAGAAGATTGATAGCGGGGAGGCGTCCGGGGCGTCTACTCACCGTTTTCCGGGCATGGAGATCTGAACGCAGTCGTGTCCAGGCGTTTGGAGAGCGGATGTATGACGTTAACCCTGGGACCTTCGTCGCTGGATCCGTCGCACAGGGTAAGTAAGTCTGACCCTGGTCTTGTTTTGTAGGAAACTTTTTTAGCATAGCAGGGCTGCACAAGCGATCGCAGCCCTGCTATGCTAAAATACACTCCCCCATAGGTGGCGTCAAGTTGATCGCACGAGCAGCAAAAAGTTGCTACATGCGATCAACTCGGAATGACCACCCTTATACACACAGCCTGAAGGTCACTAAATACAATATTTTGAATAACTTTGTGTATTAAACAAAGTTTGTGTACAATAATCCATTATAAAACAAAGGTTTCTCTATCTCAGTCCTACTCAAAAAATTCCGTATTTTGGAATATTTGGATATGGGATACTCAACCTGTAGCTGGCACTATGCCCTCAATACAGGATTAACAACATATCAGTGTGTAGAACTTTTAAACTATATATTTTACTTTTTATTTTTCTTGTTTGTTTTATGTTTAGCTATACTTGTACTTAAGTATGGAGAACGAATTGACAGAATAGGAGAGGAGTGGGTTAAACCTCAGCTAGGCTGGGGGCAGGACAGTAAGGCATTATGGGAGTATTCTGGTAACCTATGGGAGTGAAGGTTAGGGGTGGGCTAAAAGGGTTTTGAGATTGGTGAAGGGGCTGGGTCAGCCTCTTCTGCTTTAATCGTGGTAGGGGTAAGTGCTGTCCCCCCATTTTTTTCTCCTGTGTTGCAGCTTGCCCCTGCATTTTAGTGGAATTCATATACTCAGCAGTATATTTCTAGGTGTGCCCCCTCTAAGGTCCCTGCTGTCTTAAAGCTAGTGATGTGCACCGGAAATTTTTCGGGTTTTGTGTTTTAGTTTTGGATTCGGTTCCGTCCCCGTGTTTTGGATTCGGACGCGTTTTGGCAAAACCTCTCTGAAATGTTGTTGTCGGATTCGGGTGTGTTTTGGATTCAGGTGTTTTTTTTACAAAAAACCCTCAAAAACAGCTTAAATCATAGAATTTGGGGGTCATTTTGATCCCATAGTATTATTAACCTCAATAACTATAATTTCCACTCATTTCCAGTCTATTCTGGATACCTCACACCTCACAATATTAGTTTTAGTCCTAAAATTTGCACCGAGGTCACTGGATGACTAAGTTAAGCGACCCAAGTGGCCGACACAAACACCTGGCCCATCTAGGAGTGGCACTGCAGTGTCAGACAGGATGGCAGATTTAAAAAATAGTCCCCAAACAGCACATGATGCAAAGAAAAAAAGAGGTGCACCAAGGTCGCTGGATGGCTAAGCTAAGCAACCCAAGTGGCCGACACAAACACCTGGTCCATCTAGGAGTGGCACTGCAGTGTCAGACAGGATGCAACAGCACATGATGCAAAGAAAAAAAGAGGTGCACCAAGGTCGCTGTATGGCTAAGCTAAGCGACCCAAGAGGCCGACACAAACACCTTGCCCATCTAGGAGTGGCACTGCAGTTTTCTAGCGAAAGGATGAGTGTTTCCATCCTCATGTGAATCTGAACCACTAGCCATGAACATAGGCCAGGGCCTCAGCCGTTCCTTGCCACTCCGTGTCGTAAATGGCATATTGGCAAGTTTACGCTTCTCATCAGACGCTTTTAATTTTGATTTTTGGGTCATTTTACTGAACTTTTGTAGTATACTTGATGACACAGAGGTAGAGCAGTGGACTACTGTACCGTACTGCTATATATATACTGGTGGTCAGCAAAATTCTGCACTGTCCTCCTACTATATACTGCGCACAACTAAAATGCAGCACAGGTATGGATGGATAGTATACTTGATGACACAGAGGTAGAGCAATGGACTACTGTACCGTACTGCTATATATATACTGGTGGTCAGCAAAATTCTGCACTGTCCTCCTACTATATACTGCGCACAACTAAAATGCAGCACAGGTATGGATGCATAGTATACTTGACGACACAGAGGTAGAGCAGTGGACTACTGTACCGTACTGCTATATATATACTGGTGGTCAGCAAAATTCTGCACTGTCCTCCTACTATATACTGCGCACAACTAAAATGCAGCAGAGGTATGGATGCATAGTATACTTGACGACACATTGGTAGAGCAGTGGACTACTGTACCGTACTGCTATATATATACTGGTGTTCAGCAAAATTCTGCACTGTCCTCCTACTATATACTGCGCACAACTAAAATGCAGCACAGGTATGGATGGATAGTATACTTGACGACACAGAGGTAGAGCAGTAGACTACTGTACCGTACTGCTATATATATACTGGTGGTCAGCAAAATTCTGCACTGTCCTCCTACTATATACTGCGCACAACTAAAATGCAGCACAGGTATGGATGGATAGTATACTTGACGACACAGAGGTAGAGCAATGGACTACTGTACCGTACTGCTATATATATATACTGGTGGTCAGCAAAATTCTGCACTATCCTCCTACTATATACTGCGCACAACTAAAATGCAGCACAGGTATGGATGCATAGTATACTTGATGACACAGAGGTAGAGCAATGGACTACTGTACCGCACTGCTATATATATACTGGTGGTCACAGCAAAATACTGAACTGTCCTCCTACTATATACTGCGCACAACTAAAATGCAGCACAGGTATGGATGCATAGTATACTTGACGACACAGAGGTAGAGCAATGGACTACTGTACCGTACTGCTATATATATACTGGTGGTCACAGCAAAATTCTGCACTGTCCTCCTACTATATACTACAATGCAGCACAGATATGGAGCATTTTTCAGGCAGAGAACGTAGATATTTTCAGCACACTGAGCACAGATATTTGCAAGCACACTGAGCACAGATATTTGCAGCACACTGAGCACAGATATTTGCAGCACATTGAACACAGAAACTGAGAGAACGCAGCCACATCCTCTCGCTATCATCTCCAAAGCACGAGTGAAAATGGCGGTGACACGCGGCTCCTTGTATAGAATACGAATCTCGCGAGAATCCGACAGCGGGATGATGACGTTCGGGCGCGCTCGGGTTAACCGAGCAAGGCGGGAAGATCCGAGTCTGCCTCGGAACTGTGTAAAATGGGTGAAGTTCGGGGGGGTTCGGATCCCGAGGAACCGAACCCGCTCATCACTACTTAAAGCTTTATCCCCCCAGGGTTTATTGTTTGGCCGCCATACCCCGTCCCCGCCATTCATCTGGTGCCTCTGCCCGTTACAGGGACGTTTCTCCCTCGCTGCTCAGCCCCTCTGGCTGGAGCTCGACGCTCCCGGCTGATACAAAGGCTGCCGCTGCGGGTGCCCGTCCCCGGGCGCGCACGGCGGCGCAAGACCGTGTCCCTTCCCCGCTGGTCCCGCGGGCGCCAGATGATCGCTCCGGTGCAGCGGGCATCGGAGGGGGGAGCCAGCGGGGGTGCTTGCTGGCGGGAACTCCCTCCGGCTGCGGGGGCGCGCTCGCGAATGGCTTCTGCGTCCAGCACCGCTAAGAGTCTCTGGGGGTGGCTCGGGCGGCAGTGGGGCTGTGGGAAGGGATGGGGCCAGTGATTCTTCCACTGGCCGCCCTTCCCTGCTAGCTCCTGTTTTGCGGGTGCGCGCGCCTGCGTGCCCAAGTTCAGGCTGTTCTCCCTGGGAGCTCTCTCCCCTCCAAGAGGAGAGGCTACCAGGTAACGTTGCAGGAGTTTTTTGCCGGAAGTTGGAGCGGTCAACGGCTGGGGTGTCCAGGCCGCACCATTTTGTCCGTTTATCTGCGGAAATTAAGAGGGACCTATCTGTGTGGGTTTCGTTTCTGGCGGACTTTAATGGTGTTCTGATTAGAGATGAGCGCCGGAAATTTTTCGGGTTTTGTGTTTTGGTTTTGGGTTCGGTTCCGCGGCCGTGTTTTGGGTTCGACCGCGTTTTGGCAAAACCTCACCGAATTTTTTTTGTCGGATTCGGGTGTGTGTTGGATTCGGGTGTTTTTTTCAAAAAACCCTAAAAAACAGCTTAAATCATAGAATTTGGGGGTAATTTTGATCCCAAAGTATTATTAACCTCAAAAAACATAATTTACACTCATTTTCAGCCTATTCTGAACACATCACACCTCACAATATTATTTTTAGTCCTAAAATTTGCACCGAGGTCGCTGTGTGAGTAAGATAAGCGACCCTAGTGGCCGACACAAACACCGGGCCCATCTAGGAGTGGCACTGCAGTGTCACGCAGGATGTCCCTTCCAAAAAACCCTCCCCAAACAGCACATGACGCAAAGAAAAAAAGAGGCGCAATGAGGTAGCTGTGTGAGTAAGATTAGCGACCCTAGTGGCCGACACAAACACCGGGCCCATCTAGGAGTGGCACTGCAGTGTCACGCAGGATGTCCCTTCCAAAAAACCCTCCCCAAACAGCACATGACGCAAAGAAAAAAAGAGGCGCAATGAGGTAGCTGACTGTGTGAGAAAGATAAGCGACCCTAGTGGCCGACACAAACACCGGGCCCATCTAGGAGTGGCACTGCAGTGTCACGCAGGATGTCCCTTCCAAAAAACCCTCCCCAAACAGCACATGACGCAAAGAAAAAAAGAGGCGCAATGAGGTAGCTGTGTGAGAAAGATAAGCGACCCTAGTGGCCGACACAAACACCGGGCCCATCTAGGAGTGGCACTGCAGTGTCACGCAGGATGTCCCTTCCAAAAAACCCTCCCCAAACAGCACATGACGCAAAGAAAAAAAGAGGCGCAATGAGGTAGCTGACTGTGTGAGAAAGATAAGCGACCCTAGTGGCCGACACAAACACCGGGCCCATCTAGGAGTGGCACTGCAGTGTCACGCAGGATGTCCCTTCCAAAAAACCCTCCCCAAACAGCACATGACGCAAAGAAAAAAAGAGGCGCAATGAGGTAGCTGACTGTGTGAGAAAGATAAGCGACCCTAGTGGCCGACACAAACACCGGGCCCATCTAGGAGTGGCACTGCAGTGTCACGCAGGATGTCCCTTCCAAAAAACCCTCCCCAAACAGCACATGACGCAAAGAAAAAAAGAGGCGCAATGAGGTAGCTGACTGTGTGAGAAAGATAAGCGACCCTAGTGGCCGACACAAACACCGGGCCCATCTAGGAGTGGCACTGCAGTGTCACGCAGGATGTCCCTTCCAAAAAACCCTCCCCAAACAGCACATGACGCAAAGAAAAAAAGAGGCGCAATGAGGTAGCTGTGTGAGAAAGATAAGCGACCCTAGTGGCCGACACAAACACCGGGCCCATCTAGGAGTGGCACTGCAGTGTCACGCAGGATGTCCCTTCCAAAAAACCCTCCCCAAACAGCACATGACGCAAAGAAAAAAAGAGGCGCAATGAGGTAGCTGTGTGAGTAAGATTAGCGACCCTAGTGGCCGACACAAACACCGGGCCCATCTAGGAGTGGCACTGCAGTGTCACGCAGGATGGCCCTTCCAAAAAACCCTCCCCAAACAGCACATGACGCAAAGAAAAAAAGAGGCGCAATGAGGTAGCTGACTGTGTGAGTAAGATTAGCGACCCTAGTGGCCGACACAAACACCGGGCCCATCTAGGAGTGGCACTGCAGTGTCACGCAGGATGTCCCTTCCAAAAAACCCTCCCCAAACAGCACATGACGCAAAGAAAAAAAGAGGCGCAATGAGGTAGCTGTGTGAGTAAGATTAGCGACCCTAGTGGCCGACACAAACACCGGGCCCATCTAGGAGTGGCACTGCAGTGTCACGCAGGATGTCCCTTCCAAAAAACCCTCCCCAATCAGCACATGATGCAAAGAAAAAGAAAAGAAAAAAGAGGTGCAAGATGGAATTATCCTTGGGCCCTCCCACCCACCCTTATGTTGTATAAACAAAACAGGACATGCACACTTTAACCAACCCATCATTTCAGTGACAGGGTCTGCCACACGACTGTGACTGATATGACGGGTTGGTTTGGACCCCCCCCAAAAAAGAAGCAATTAATCTCTCCTTGCACAAACTGGCTCTACAGAGGCAAGATGTCCACCTCATCTTCACCCTCCGATATATCACCGTGTACATCCCCCTCCTCACAGATTATCAATTCGTCCCCACTGGAATCCACCATCTCAGCTCCCTGTGTACTTTGTGGAGGCAATTGCTGCTGGTCAATGTCTCCGCGGAGGAATTGATTATAATTCATTTTAATGAACATCATCTTCTCCACATTTTCTGGATGTAACCTCGTACGCCGATTGCTGACAAGGTGAGCGGCGGCACTAAACACTCTTTCGGAGTACACACTTGTGGGAGGGCAACTTAGGTAGAATAAAGCCAGTTTGTGCAAGGGCCTCCAAATTGCCTCTTTTTCCTGCCAGTATAAGTACGGACTGTGTGACGTGCCTACTTGGATGCGGTCACTCATATAATCCTCCACCATTCTATCAATGTTGAGAGAATCATATGCAGTGACAGTAGACGACATGTCCGTAATCGTTGTCAGGTCCTTCAGTCCGGACCAGATGTCAGCATCAGCAGTCGCTCCAGACTGCCCTGCATCACCGCCAGCGGGTGGGCTCGGAATTCTGAGCCTTTTCCTCGCACCCCCAGTTGCGGGAGAATGTGAAGGAGGAGATGTTGACAGGTCGCGTTCCGCTTGACTTGACAATTTTGTCACCAGCAGGTCTTTCAACCCCAGCAGACCTGTGTCTGCCGGAAAGAGAGATCCAAGGTAGGCTTTAAATCTAGGATCGAGCACGGTGGCCAAAATGTAGTGCTCTGATTTCAACAGATTGACCACCCGTGAATCCTTGTTAAGCGAATTAAGGGCTGCATCCACAAGTCCCACATGCCTAGCGGAATCGCTCCGTGTTAGCTCCTTCTTCAATGCCTCCAGCTTCTTCTGCAAAAGCCTGATGAGGGGAATGACCTGACTCAGGCTGGCAGTGTCTGAACTGACTTCACGTGTGGCAAGTTCAAAGGGCATCAGAACCTTGCACAACGTTGAAATCATTCTCCACTGCACTTGAGACAGGTGCATTCCATCTCCTATATCGTGCTCAATTGTATAGGCTTGAATGGCCTTTTGCTGCTCCTCCAACCTCTGAAGCATATAGAGGGTTGAATTCCACCTCGTTACCACTTCTTGCTTCAGATGATGGCAGGGCAGGTTCAGTAGTTTTTGGTGGTGCTCCAGTCTTCTGTACGTGGTGCCTGTACGCCGAAAGTGTCCCGCAATTTTTCTAGCCACCGACAGCATCTCTTGCACGCCCCTGTCGTTTTTTAAAAAATTCTGCACCACCAAATTCAAGGTATGTGCAAAACATGGGACGTGCTGGAATTTGCCCATATTTAATGCACACACAATATTGCTGGCGTTGTCCGATGCCACAAATCCACAGGAGAGTCCAATTGGGGTAAGCCATTCCGCGATGATCTTCCTCAGTTGCCGTAAGAGGTTTTCAGCTGTGTGCGTATTCTGGAAAGCGGTGATACAAAGCGTAGCCTGCCTAGGAAAGAGTTGGCGTTTGCGAGATGCTGCTACTGGTGCCGCCGCTGCTGTTCTTGCGGCGGGAGTCCATACATCTACCCAGTGGGCTGTCACAGTCATATAGTCCTGACCCTGCCCTGCTCCACTTGTCCACATGTCCGTGGTTAAGTGGACATTGGGTACAACTGCATTTTTTAGGACACTGGTGAGTCTTTTTCTGACGTCCGTGTACATTCTCGGTATCGCCTGCCTAGAGAAGTGGAACCTAGATGGTATTTGGTAACGGGGGCACACTGCCTCAATAAATTGTCTAGTTCCCTGTGAACTAACGGCGGATACCGGACGCACGTCTAACACCAACATAGTTGTCAAGGACTCAGTTATCCGCTTTGCAGTAGGATGACTGCTGTGATATTTCATCTTCCTCGCAAAGGACTGTTGAACAGTCAATTGCTTACTGGAAGTAGTACAAGTGGGCTTACGACTTCCCCTCTGGGATGACCATCGACTCCCAGCGGCAACAACAGCAGCGCCAGCAGCAGTAGGCGTTACACGCAAGGATGCATCGGAGGAATCCCAGGCAGGAGAGGACTCGTCAGACTTGCCAGTGACATGGCCTGCAGGACTATTGGCATTCCTGGGGAAGGAGGAAATTGACACTGAGGGAGTTGGTGGGGTGGTTTGCGTGAGCTTGGTTACAAGAGGAAGGGATTTACTGGTCAGTGGACTGCTTCCGCTGTCACCCAAAGTTTTTGAACTTGTCACTGACTTATTATGAATGCGCTGCAGGTGACGTATAAGGGAGGATGTTCCGAGGTGGTTAACGTCCTTACCCCTACTTATTACAGCTTGACAAAGGGAACACACGGCTTGACACCTGTTGTCCGCATTTCTGGTGAAATACCTCCACACCGAAGAGCTGATTTTTTTGGTATTTTCACCTGGCATGTCAACGGCCATATTCCTCCCACGGACAACAGGTGTCTCCCCGGGTGCCTGACTTAAACAAACCACCTCACCATCAGAATCCTCCTGGTCAATTTCCTCCCCAGCGCCAGCAACACCCATATCCTCCTCATCCTGGTGTACTTCAACACTGACATCTTCAATCTGACTATCAGGAACTGGACTGCGGGTGCTCCTTCCAGCACTTGCAGGGGGCATGCAAATAGTGGAAGGCGCATGCTCTTCACGTCCAGTGTTGGGAAGGTCAGGCATCGCAAACGACACAATTGGACTCTCCTTGTGGATTTGGGATTTCAAAGAACGCACAGTTCTTTGCGGTGCTTTTGCCAGCTTGAGTCTTTTCAGTTTTCTAGCGAGAGGCTGAGTGCTTCCATCCTCATGTGAAGCTGAACCACTAGCCATGAACATAGGCCAGGGCCTCAGCCGTTCCTTGCCACTCCGTGTGGTAAATGGCATATTGGCAAGTTTACGCTTCTCCTCCGACAATTTTATTTTAGGTTTTGGAGTCCTTTTTTTTCTGATATTTGGTGTTTTGGATTTGACATGCTCTGTACTATGACATTGGGCATCGGCCTTGGCAGACGACGTTGCTGGCATTTCATCGTCTCGGCCATGACTAGTGGCAGCAGCTTCAGCACGAGGTGGAAGTGGATCTTGATCTTTCCCTAATTTTGGAACCTCAACTTTTTTGTTCTCCATATTTTATAGGCAGAACTAAAAGGCACCTCAGGTAAACAATGGAGATGGATGGATTGGATACTAGTATACAATTATGGACGGACTGCCACGGTTAGGTGGTATAAAAAAACCACGGTTAGGTGGTATATATTATAATAATAATACAATTATGGATGGACGGACTGCCTGCCGACTGCCGACACAGAGGTAGCCACAGCCGTGAACTACCGCACTGTACACTGGTTGATAAAGAGATAGTAGTATACTCGTAACAACTAGTATGACACTATGACGACGGTATAAAGAATGAAAAAAAAACCACGGTTAGGTGGTATATATTATAATAATAATACAATTATGGATGGACGGACTGCCTGCCGACTGCCGACACAGAGGTAGCCACAGCCGTGAACTACCGCACTGTACACTGGTTGATAAAGAGATAGTAGTATACTCGTAACAACTAGTATGACACTATGACGACGGTATAAAGAATGAAAAAAAAACCACGGTTAGGTGGTATATATTATAATAATAATACAATTATGGATGGACGGACTGCCTGCCGACTGCCGACACAGAGGTAGCCACAGCCGTGAACTACCGCACTGTACACTGGTTGATAAAGAGATAGTAGTATACTCGTAACAACTAGTATGACACTATGACGACGGTATAAAGAATGAAAAAAACCACGGTTAGGTGGTATATATTATAATAATAATACAATTATGGATGGACGGACTGCCTGCCGACTGCCGACACAGAGGTAGCCACAGCCGTGAACTACCGCACTGTACACTGGTTGATAAAGAGATAGTAGTATACTCGTAACAACTAGTATGACACTATGACGACGGTATAAAGAATGAAAAAAAAACCACGGTTAGGTGGTATATATTATAATAATAATACAATTATGGATGGACGGACTGCCTGCCGACTGCCGACACAGAGGTAGCCACAGCCGTGAACTACCGCACTGTACACTGGTTGATAAAGAGATAGTAGTATACTCGTAACAACTAGTATGACACTATGACGACGGTATAAAGAATGAAAAAAAAAACCACGGTTAGGTGGTATATATTATAATAATAATACAATTATGGATGGACGGACTGCCTGCCGACTGCCGACACAGAGGTAGCCACAGCCGTGAACTACCGCACTGTACACTGGTTGATAAAGAGATAGTAGTATACTCGTAACAACTAGTATGACACTATGACGACGGTATAAAGAAAGAAAAAAAAATACCACAGTTAGGTGGTATATATTATAATAATAATACAATTATGGATGGACGGACTGCCTGCCGACTGCCGACACAGAGGTAGCCACAGCCGTGAACTACCGCACTGTACACTGGTTGATAAAGAGATAGTAGTATACTCGTAACAACTAGTATGACACTATGACGACGGTATAAAGAATGAAAAAAAAACCACGGTTAGGTGGTATATATTATAATAATAATACAATTATGGATGGACGGACTGCCTGCCGACTGCCGACACAGAGGTAGCCACAGCCGTGAACTACCGCACTGTACACTGGTTGATAAAGAGATAGTAGTATACTCGTAACAACTAGTATGACACTATGACGACGGTATAAAGAATGAAAAAAAAACCACGGTTAGGTGGTATATATTATAATAATAATACAATTATGGATGGATGGACTGCCTGCCGACTGCCGACACAGAGGTAGCCACAGCCGTGAACTACCGCACTGTACACTGGTTGATAAAGAGATAGTAGTATACTCGTAACAACTAGTATGACACTATGACGGTATAAAGAATGAAAAAAAAAACACGGTTAGGTGGTATATATTATAATAATAATACAATTATGGATGGACGGACTGCCTGCCGACTGCCGACACAGAGGTAGCCACAGCCGTGAACTACCGCACTGTACACTGGTTGATAAAGAGATAGTAGTATACTCGTAACAACTAGTATGACACTATGACGACGGTATAAAGAAAGAAAAAAAAATACCACGGTTAGGTGGTATATATTGTAATACAATTATGGATGGACGGACTGCCTGCCGAGTTCCGACTGCCGACACAGAGGTAGCCACAGCCGTGAACTACCGCACTGTACTGTGTCTGCTGCTAATATAGACTGGTTGATAAAGAGATAGTATACAATACATACAACAATATACTACTATACTGGTGGTCAGGCACTGGTCACCACTAGTCACACTGGCAGTGGCACTCCTGCAGCAAAAGTGTGCACTGTTTAATTTTAAATTAATATAATATTATGTACTCCTGGGGGCTCCTGCTATAACAACCTGCAGTGCTCCCCAGTCTCCCCCACAATTATTATAAGCTTTGCCTTTTATACATTGATGTGCAGCACACTGGGCTGAGCTGAGTGCACACAGACTGAGTCACACTGTGTGACTGGCTGCTGCTGTGTATCGTTTTTTTTCAGGCAGAGAACGGATATAGCAGAGAACGGATATATTATATTAAAATAAATAAAAGTTAACTAACAACAACTGCACTGGTCACTGTGGTAAACTCTGTCTGACTCTGCACAATCTCTCTCTCTCTTCTAATCTAATTTCTAATGGAGAGGACGCCAGCCACGTCCTCTCCCTATCAATCTCAATGCACGTGTGAAAATGGCGGCGACGCGCGGCTCCTTATATAGAATCCGAGTCTCGCGATAGAATCCGAGCCTCGCGAGAATCCGACAGCGGGATGATGACGTTCGGGCGCGCTCGGGTTAACCGAGCAAGGCGGGAGGATCCGAGTCTGCTCGGACCCGTGAAAAAAACATGAAGTTCGTGCGGGTTCGGTTTCAGAGAAACCGAACCCGCTCATCTCTAGTTCTGATATGGATGGCCCCACTCGTTGACAGTTTCGAATTGCAGCTATTTACAGATGCGGCGGGCTCGTCAGGGTTCGGTTGTTATCTGCGCGGGGCTTGGTGCGCGGCGTCATGGCCTGAGTCTTGGTCGAAGGAGGGGCTGACCAGTGACCTGTTGCCTTGGAGGTTTGGGGGGAGCGGCTTCGCAATCGTAGTATTCTTTTTCGTTGCAATAATTTGGGAGTCGTGCACGCGGTTAACAACCAGAGAGCTAAAGCCCTGCGGTATTGTCGCGGCTAGTGCTGACTTGCATGTGCTGTAATATCCTGTTTCGGGCTCTGCACATTCCCGGGGTCGATAATGGGATCACCGACGCTTTGTCCAGGGAGCAGTGGGATAGGTTCCGTTTCTTGGCCCCGGAGGCTGATTCAGTGGGTTTGCCCTGCCCTTCTTATGTTTGGCAGGTCATCGAGGCGGACTGGAGGGGCTAGCCGAGCTATCTTTGGCTCCGACCACTCTCAAGGGATACCGTCAGGCCTGAAAGGAATGGGAAGACTTTTCCCATGACCAAGGGCCTAGAGGTAAGAAGGGTCAGAGGTTGTTTCTGGACTTCGTCTGGCAGCTTTTCGTAAAGGGTAGATCGAGAGCAATGGTGTCTCGGTACCTCGCCGGATATCCTTTTTCTCAAAGCTAAAGGGTGTTCCGGATTTTACGAAGAGGTTCCTTTTAACGAAGGCTCTTAAAGGTTGGGCACGCTCAGCGCCAGTGCCTCCTGATTCGAGGCGCCCTATCGATGCGTCCCTGCTTCCTTCCATCATTGGAGCAGTGGCGGAGGTGGCGGGCTCCCGTTTTGAAACGCTTTTATTTCAATTGGCTTTTTCCATGGCATTCCATGGAGCATTTAGGGTCTCTGAGTTGGTCGTGGCTTCTAAAAGGACCGATGCCATTATGCGGCATGCGGATGTTATCGTGGGGGTTGGGTCTGTGCTGTGCAGGCTGCGCCGCTCCAAAACTGATCAGATGGGTAGAGGCCATTGGGTCACTTTGGCACCATCGAGTGGTGGGGAATGTTGTCCGGTGGCATTGGCTAATCGGTACGCGGAAGTGAGGCCCTTATTGGAAGGGTCTTGGCTTCTGCATTATGATGGGTAGCCATTGGCAAAATACCAATTTACTTGGATGATGCAGCGCTGACTGTCCGGTTTGGGCCTCTCCCCTCGGGATTTTGGTTTGCATTCATTTAGAATTGGGGCCGCCACTTCCGCGGCATATGCAGGGCTTGGGGTGGCCGAAATTAAGGCTTTGGGCCGCTGGAAGTCGGATAGTTACAAGCGTTACATTCGGCCCGTTGTTGCGTAAGCGTTGTTGTTACTACTAACAGTTTGTTTGTTGACAGTTTGTACGTTTCAGTACATTGTGTCCGTGCTGTGTTGTTTGTCTCCCCTGTCCTCCCTACTCGGATGGCTAGCTACTCGCCACTGCTGGCAGTGGGGGTCTGGAGTGCTTTGCGATTTTTTGCCTGAACTGACCGACTGATTTGGCTTAATTCCATTAATTTGGCTAATTGACATCTAATTAAAAGTTCCTCAGCAGGCTTTTACGTTTCACCTCCAGCTCCTCCCCCCCAAACCCTAACATCCCCCCCCTTCCGCTTTTTATTGTTTTGACTGTTCCTACTGTTTATTTATGTTGCTTCGATTGGCCTGAAGCTTGTCTGAGAGGAGATTCATAATCCTCAATTAAATTTTTCTTTTTGGCAGATCCTCGTTTTTCTAGTAGTTGGTTCCTGTTCTGGTCTAAGCTTGATAATTACTTTGCATATTCACAATTGTTTGTCTGTCTTTCCCTTATAGGTTGGGGGGAGGATGAATTTGGTATTTGGGTCATTGGTCACTCCTATATTTTTTGGGCAGCTGAGTTTATGGCTTCGGAGGGGGCTCCTAGTTTTGCTAGGGTGGCAGATGTGCGGTGGATAGGATTGAGGGGTATGCTGCGGCAAGATCTGAAAGCCAAGCTTCTGGAGCAGGTTAGACAGTTTGATCTGCCCAAACTGTTGGTGATTCACTTAGGTGGGAACGACCTGGGTAAGAGGAAGGCGGTGAATCTTCGGTTGGCCATTGTGCAAGATTTGCAGGTGATTGCGGGCGCTTGGCCGGGCTGTAGGCTAATTTGGTCTTGTATGGTGCCGCGATTGTGTTGGCGTGGAGTGACGGATTGTAGGGCAATCAATGTAGCTAGATGGAAGGTCAATTCCACATTTGCTAAGTTTGTGGTGGCTCATGGCGGTGCAGTGGTTTGGCACCAGCGGATCAAGTTACGGTGCTTTTACTTGTTGGACCAGATGGGGTTCACTTGACTAGACAAGGAATGTGTATATTCTTTGAGGATCTGTTTTCGGTGGTGTGTTCTTTGGGTTAGGGGTATGGTGGCGGAGCGTGGTTCTGTTGAGCAGAACCTCGCTGTTGGCGGGAAAGAACGTCAAGTTACCTGTTTGTTGGATTAAAGAAGTTGCTTTGAGGTCATTTGGTGGTTGGTTTTTAGGTGCGCTCACCTTCGTTGACTGGTATACATCTGCTGGACCGCCTTCACGGGGGCAGCCTCATCACCTTCATGGGTGGGTAGTCAAGATGGAGGTTGAGCGGATACCTATTGTGTGTTGGATGGTTTACTTCAGTTTTATAGGATAGGTCTTGTTTATGGGATAGGGTTGTTTTAGCCGTTCTTTCTGGTCACCATACTTTAAATCAATTATTCACACAGTTATTAGTTCATTTAAATAAATAGCTAACAGTTTTCTGCCAAATTCAAGTCTCCGTGTCTTTATTTATATTTAAGTGTTAAGATGTTATGGTTAAGGTATACAGGACAATCCTCATAGTATATGAGGTTTATAGCATTTCAAATATATTCATGGTAAATATATTGATTGTGAAGAACAGAATTTTTTTTTGTTTGCTTTAAAATGATTGCTAAGTTATGTCAAGTGATCCCAGTATAGCATAAGTAAATCCTGTATGACACCTCGCATAACACATGTGAACATGCATGCAAATGAGAATATTTAAAACATCATGTAACACATTCCGGTGCTGCATTACATCTTGTATTTGTGACACTTGCTGAGCACATTCACACTTACAGAGTTATACAAGTCTCCAGATGCATTGTCTATCACTGGGTATGACGTGCTACAAATTCCTTGAAGACCATACAATTGCTGTACAGTGAAGGAACGTTAATGACTGTGTTAATTGCCATTTCATACACCGTAGACAGGTCTGTTTCCACAGTGTTCATAAACTCTTTCTTTACCAGTACACAGGACAAGCACAACGGCATGGTACATAAAGCACAAGTATCTTCATGCCCTGCTGGTAAGCTGCTGCAAGTGGTCCCTTTACAGTAGTATAGATATATATAGAAATACAACTCTGTATTTCTCCAAACCCACCAACATTTTTTATATCTTTAAATATTTAGAGTGACTTTACAGTATTTTTAAATACTCATATCTAATTAAACTACAAATACTTTGGCTAGGGCAGGATAACTATCTGTGCTTCATGGGTAGACTCTATGGGCCTAATTCAGACCTGGGGGGGGTCATTCCGACCCGTTCACGTGCTGCGGTGCAAATGGGTCAGAAATGCGCATGCGCGGTGCCCGCAAAGCGCACGTGCGTCGTTGCCCAGTGACAGCCGTCGCCGGGCATCGACAAGAAGAAAGAAGAAAGTGATCGCTAGCGCGATCGCAAGAAGATTGACAGCGGGGAGGCATTCCGGGGTGGATACTCACTATTTTCCGGGCGTGGAGATCCGAACACAGGCGTGTCCAGGCGTTTTGGAGAGCGGTTGGCTGACATCAATTCTGGGACCTTCATCGCTGGATCCATCACACAGGGTAAGTAACTGCAGGGCTAGTCTAGTTCTGCACAAAACTTTTTTTTATCATAGCAGGGCTGTACAAGCGATCACAGCCCTGCTATGCTAAAATACACTCCCCCATAGGCGGCGTCTAATTGATCGCAGGAGCAGCAAAAAGTTGCTACATGCGATCAACTCGGAATGACCCCCTTGATTGCAGCAGCAAATTTGTTAGCAAATGGGCAAAACAAAGGCCCTCATTCTGAGTTGATCGCTCGCTAGCTGATTTTAGCAGCAGTGCAAACGCTAAGCCGCCGCCCTCTGGGAGTGTATCTTAGCTTAGCAGAAGTGCGAATGAAAGGTTAGCAGAATTGCTCGAGAATCTTTTCCTACAGTTTTTGAGTAGCTCCAGACCTACTACTAGATTGCGATCACTGCAGACTATTTGACTATTCCTGGTTTGACATCACAAACATGCCCTGCGTTCGGCCAGCCACTCACCCG
The DNA here is from genome assembly GCF_028390025.1 of Pseudophryne corroboree. Taxonomy (NCBI): domain Eukaryota; kingdom Metazoa; phylum Chordata; class Amphibia; order Anura; family Myobatrachidae; genus Pseudophryne; species Pseudophryne corroboree. The sequence continues at coordinate 400,421,793 of NC_086450.1, read as the reverse complement.
TTTCTACAGCCACTCCTGCGTTTTAGCCTGACACGCCTGCGTTTTTTTTAGCACACTCCCGGAAAACGGTCAGTTTCCGCCCAGAAACACCCACTTCCTGTCAATCACTCACCGATCAGCAGAAAAGCATCGCTCGCCCCTGTGTAAAATTGCATAGTTTTGTGTGAAATCACTTGGCGCGTGCGCCCTGCGGCCCATACGCATGCGCAGAACAGCTGATTTTTTGCCTGATCGCAATGCTGCGAAAAAATGGCAGCGAGCGATCAACTCGGAATGACCCCCAATGTTCACTGCAGGGGGGGGGGGCAGATAGAACAGAGAGAGTTAGACCTGTCGACCTAGCACATGTCGACCTAGAAACCCTGTTGACCTTCCATCCATGTCGACCTAGTGACTGTCGACCTATAGTGGTCGACCTAAACATTGTCGACCTAGACACTGTCGATTTGATGAACCACACCCCTCAAAGCAGCTCCCTTATCTTATGCCCAGATCATGCAAGCCAATTCTCCACAACGGGTAAATAGAGATGTGCGGTGGGCACTTTTCGTGTTTTGTGTTTTGGTTTTGGTTCTGGTTCCATGCTCGTGTTTTGGATCTGGATTGGTTTTGCCAAAACCACGCTTTCGTGTTTTGAGTTTGGATCTGGTTGATTTTTTAAAAAAACATAAAAACAGCTAAAATCACAGAATTTGGGGGTAATTTTGATCCTACGGTATAATTAACCTCAATAACATTTATTTCCACTCATTTCCAGTCTATTCTGAACACCTCACACCTCACAATATTGTTTTTAGGCCAAAAGATTGCACAGAGGTGGCTGTATGACTAAGTTAAGTGACACAAGTGTACGGCACAAACACCTGGCCCATCTAGGAGTGGCACTGCAGTGGCAGACAGAATGGCACTTTTAAAAAATAGGCCCCAAACAGCACATGATGCAAAGAAGAAAAAGGGGTGCAATGAGGTAGCTGGATGGCTAAGCTAAGCAACACAAGTGTGCGGCACAAACACGTGGTCCATCTAGGAGTGGCACTGCAGTGTCAGACAGGATGGCACTTAAAAAAACTAGGCCCCAAACAGCACATCATGCAAAGAAGAAAAAGAGGTGCAAGATGGAATTGTCCATGGGCCCTCCCACCCAGCCTTATGCTGTATAAACAGGACATGCACACTTTAACAAGCCAATTATTTCAGCGACAGGGTCTGCCACATGACTGTGGCTGAAATGACTGGTTTGTTTGGGCCCCAACCAAAATAGAAGCAATCAATCTCTCCTTGCACAAACTGGCTCTACAGAGGCAAGATGTCAACCTCATCCTCATTCTCAGATTCCTCACCCCTTTCAGCATGTACATCCTCCTCCTCACAGAGTATTAATTCGTCCCCACTGGAATCCACCATCACAGGTCCCTGTGTACTTTCTGGAGGCAATTGCTGGCAAAGGTCTTCCTGGAGGAATTATACTTCATTTTGATGAACATCATCTTCTCCACATTTTGTGGAAGTAACCTCCTACGCCGATCGCTGACAAGGTGACCGGTTGCACTAAACACTCTTCCGGAGTACACACTGGAGGAGGGGGGGGGGGGGCAACTTTGTTAAAACAAAGCCAGTTTGTGCAAGGGCCTCCAAATTGCCTCTTTTTCCTGCTGGTATACATACGGACTGTCTGCCATGCCTACTTGGATGCTGACACTAATATAATCCTCCACCATTCTTTCAATGGTGACAGAGTCATATGCAGTGACAGTAGACATGTCAGTAATCGTTGGCAGGTCCTTCAGTCCGGACCAGATGTCAGCACTCGCTCCTGACTTCCCTGCATCACCGCCAGCGGGAGGGCTAGGAAATCTTATCCTTTTCCTGGCAGCCCCAGTGGCAGGAGAAAATGAAGGAGGAGCTGTTGAGGGGTCACGTTCCACTTGAGTTGACAATTTTCTCACCAGCAGGTCTTTGAACCTCTGCAGACTTGTGTCTGCCAGAAAGAGAGATACAATGTAGGCTTTAAACCTAGGATCGAGCACGGTGGCCATAATGTAGTGCTCTGATTTCAACAGATTGACCACCCTTGAATCCTGGCAAAGCGAATGAAGGACTCCATCCACAAGTCCCACATACTTAGCGGAATAGCTTCATCTTAGCTCCTCCTTTAATTTCTCCAGCTGCTTCTGCAAAAGCCTGAGGAGGAGAATGACTTGACTCAAGCTGGCAGTGTCCGAACTGACTTCACGTGTGGCTAGTTCAAAGGGTTGGAGAACCTTGCACAAGACGGAAATCATTCTCCACTGCGCTTGAGTCAGGTGCATTCCCCCTTCTTTGCCTATATCGTAGGTGGATGTATAGGTTTGAATGGCCTTTTGCTGCTCCTCCATTCTCTGAAGCATATAGAGTGTTGAATTCAACCTCGTTACCACCTCTTGCTTCAGGTGATGGCAGTGCAGGTTCATGAGAGTTTGATGGTGATCCAGTCTTCGGCACGCAGTGGCTGAATGTCGAAAGTGGCCTTCAATTTTTCGGGCCGCCGACAGCATCTCCTGCATGCCCCTGTAATTTTTCAAAAAATTCTGCACCACCAAATTAATTGTATGTGCAAAACATGGGACATGCTGGAATTTGCACAGATGTAATGCACACACAATATTGGTGGCGTTGTCCGATATCACAAATCCCCAGGAAAGTCTAAGTGGGGTAAGCCATTGTGCGATGATGTCCCTCAGTTTTCGTAAGAGGTAGCCAGCGGTATGCCTCTTACAGAAAGCGGTTATAGCGTAGCCTGACTAGGAACAAGTTGGTGTTTGTGATATGCTGCTGCTGGTGCCGCTGCTGTTGTTGCTGCGGAAGTCAATATATCTACCCAGGTGGCTGTGACAGTCATATAGTTCTTAGTCTGCCCTGTTTCACTTGTCCACATGTCCGTGCTTAAGTGGACAGTGGGTATAACTGCATATTTTAGGACACTGAGGACACGTTTTCTGACGTCTCTGTACATTCTCGGTATCGCCTGCCTAGTGAAGTGGAATCTAGATGGGATTTGGTACCAGGGACACACTACCTCAAACAATTCTCTAAGTCCCACTGAACTAATGGCAGATACCGGACGCACGTCTAACACCAACATAGCTGTCAAGGCCTCAGTTACCTGCTTTGCAACAGAATAACTGCTTTCATATTTCATCTTCCTCGCAAAGGACTGTTGGACAGTCAATTGCTTAGTTGAAGTAGTACAAGTGGTCTTCCAACTTCCCCTCTGGAATGACGATCGACTCCCAGCAGCAACAACAGCAGCGGCAGCAACTGCAGCAGTAGGCGTACCACTCAAGGATCCTCCGGAGGAATCCCGGTTAGGAGACGACTCCTCAGTATTGCCAGTGACATAGCCTACAGGACTACTGACGTTCCTGAATGAGGAGGAATTTGACATTGAGGGAGTTGATGTTGTGGCTTACAGGAGCTTGAGTACAAGAGGAAGAAGGTATTTTGGTGTCAGTGGACTGCTTACGCTCTTATCCAAAGTTTCTGAACATGGCAATGACTTCTGATAAATGTGCAGCAGTTGACGTATAAAGGAGGATGTTTCTAGGTGGTTAACGTCCCTACCCCTACTTATTACGGATTGACAGAGGCAACACACATTGACAGAGGCAATCTGTTGCCCAGATTTGTGGAGAAATAATTCCACACTGAAGAGGTGTCTTTTTCTGTGCTTTTTTTTAATTTTGCCCAGGCATCATAATGTGCTTATTCATCCCACGGACAACAACTGTCTCCCCCGGTGCCTGATTTAAACAAACCACATTACCATCAGAATCCTCATCGTCAACTTTCTCCTCAGTGCCAGCAGCACCCATATCCTCATCCTGGTGTACTTCAACAGTAACATCTTCAATTTGAATATCGAAAACTGGACTGTGTGTACTACTTCCAGCACTTGCACAGGGCGTGTAAATGGTGGAAGGAGCAACCTCTTCCTGTCCAGTAATGGGAAGGTCAGGCATTGCAACCGCCGACACACTTGGACTCTTCTTGGGGATTTTTGATACTATCTTAGGAAGCACAGTTCTTTGCTGTGCTTTTGCCAGCTTAACTCTTATCATTTTTCTAGAGGGAGGATGAGGGCTTCTATCGTCATGTGAAGCTGAACCACTAGTCATGAACATAGGCCAGGGCCTTAGCCGTTCCTTGCCACTTTGTGTTGTAAATGGCATATTGGCAAGTTTACGTTTCTCCTCAGACCATTTAAATTTATTTTTTGGGGTCTTTTTACTGATCTTTGGATGTTTGGATTTTACATGCCCTCTACTATCACATTGGGCATCGGCCTTGGCAGACGACGTTGATGGCATTTCTTCATCTATGTCATGACTAGTGGCAGCAGCTTCAGCACTAGGAGGAAGTGGTTCTTGATCTTTCCCTATTTTAGCCTCCAAATTTTTGTTCTCCATTATTTCTCTGGAGTTATATAACACAATATGCAGAACAGGACAGCGTATCCCTACACCACACAGGGCAAACCTTGTCAAAATAATTTGGATTAAATATTAAAACCCCTTTAAATGGAGTAAATAATATACAGCACAGGACAGTACCACTGGATTTATATGGCAGTACCACTAGACTGGATTTATACAGCAGTTCACTGGAGTTATATGCCAGTACCACTGGAATTATACACCAGTATCACTGGAATTATACGGCAGTATCTCTGGAATTTTACAGCAGTATAACTGGAATTATACAGCAGTACCACTGGACTTATACGGCAGTACCACTGGACTGGATTTATACGGCAGTATCACTGGACTTATACACCAGTACCACTGGAAATATACGCCAGTACCACTGAACTTATACGGCAGTACCACTGGAATTATATGCCAGGATCACTGGAATTATACGGCAGTATCACTGGAATTATACGTTAGTACCACTGGATTTATACGGCAATAGCACTGGACTGGATTTATACGGCAGTATCATTGGACTTATAAGGCAGTACCGCTGGACTGGGTTTATACGGCAGTATCACTGGATTTATACACCAGTACTACTGGAATTATACAGCAGTATCACTGGAATTATACGGCAGGATCACTGGAATTATACAGCAGTGTCATTGGAATTATATGGCAGTACCACTGGACTAATAAAGCAGTACCACTATACTGGATTTATACGGCAGTATCACTGGACTTATACGCCAGTAGCACTGGAAATATACGCCAGTACCACTGGATTTATATGGCAGTACCACTGGAATTATACGGCAGTATCACTGGAATTATACGTTAGTACCACTAGATTTATACGGCAATACCACTGGACTGGATTTATATGGCAGTATCACTGGATTTATATGGCAGTACCACTGGACTGGGTTTATACGGCAGTATCACTGGATTTATACGCCAGTACCACTGGAATTATACGGCAGTATCACTGGAATTATACAGCAGTGTCATTGGAATTATACGGCAGTACCACTGGACTAATATAGCAGTACCACTGGACTGAATTTATACGGCAGTATCACAGGACTTATACGCCAGTACCACTGGAATTATATGACAGTACCACTGAAATTATACAGCAGTACCACTGGAATTTTACGTCAGTATCAGTGGAATTATACGGCAGTACCAATGGACTTTATAGCAGTACCATTGGAATTATACGGCAGTATCACTGGAATTATATGGCAGTTCCACTGGAATTATATGGCAGTATCACTGGAAATATACGGCAGTACCACTGGACTCATACAGCAGTACCACTGGACTGGATTTATAAGGGAATATCACTGGATTTATACGGCAGTACCACTGGACTTATATGGCAGTACCACTAGACTGGATTTATACGGCAGTACCACTGGATTTATATGCCAGTACCACTGAAATTATACGGCGGTATCAATGGAATTATATCGCAGTATCACTGGAATTATACGACAGTATCACTGGAATTAAATGGCAGTACCACTGGAGTTATACGGCAGTACCACTGGACTGGATTTATACGGCGGTATCGCTGGACTTTTACGGCATACCACTGGACGGATGTATATGGCAGTACCACTGGATTTATATGCCAGTACCACTGGAATTATACGGCAGTATCACTGGAATTATACGGCAGTATCACTGGAATTATTCGGCAGTACCACTCGATTTATATGCCAGTACCACTGGAATAATACGGCAGTATTACTGGAATTATATGGCAGTATCACTGGAATTATATGGCAGTACCACTGGACAGGATTTATATGGCAGTATCACTGTACTGGATTTATACGCCAGTACCACTGTATTTATACGGCAGTACCACTGGACATATACGGCAGTATCACTGGAATTATATGGCAGTACCACTGGACATATACGGCAGTATCACTGAAATTATACAGCAGTACCACTGGACTTATATAGCAGTATCACTGGAATTATACGGCAATACCACTGGACTGGATTTATACAGCAGTATCACTGGACTGGATTTATACGGCAGTACCACTGGAATTACACGGCAGAATCACTGGAGTTATACGGCAATATCACTGGACTGGATTTATACGCCAGTACCACTGGATTTATACCGCAGTACCACTGGACATATATGGCAGTATCACTGGATTGGATTTGTATGCCAGTACCACTGGAATTATATGGCAGTATCACTGGACTGGATTTATATGGTATACCTCTAGACATATATACGGCAGTACCACTGGACTTATATGTCAGTACCACTGGACTGGATTTATACGGCAGTATCACTGGATTTATATGCCAATACCACTGGAATTATACAGCAGTATCACTTGATTTATACGGCAATATCATCAGACTGGATTTATATGCCAGTACCACTGGATTTATAAGGCAGTATCACTGGACTTATGCGGCAGTATCACTGGACTGGATTTATATGGCAGTATCACTGGACATACACAGCAGTACCACTGGACTGGATTTATACGGCAGTATCACTGGATTTATATGCCAGTACCACTGGAATTATACGGCAGTATCACTGGACGGGTGTAGTATGGTATGCTGGCGGCCGTCTCCCGGCGGCCAGCATACCGGCACCATGAGGCCGACCGCCGGCATACCGACAGCGTGGCGAGCACAAATGAGCCCCTTTGCGGGCTCGCTGCGCTCGCCACGTTGCGGGCACGGTGGCGCGCTACGCGTATGCCAGCTGTCGGGATTCCGGCACCGGTATACTGTGCGCCGGGATCCTGACAGTCGGCATACTGAAGACCACCCTCACTGGACATATATGGCAGCATCACTGGACATATACGGCAGTACTACTGGACTTATAAAGCAGCACAGGGACACCACCACTGAACTGATGCAGGACAACACAGCACCGCTGCAATGGACTTGACTTATACAGCAGCACTGGACATATGACAGCAGAGGACACCACCACTGTGACTGGATTTATACAACAGCACTGGACATATGGCAGCAGAGGACACCACCACTGTGACTGGACTGATGCAGCACAAGACACCACCACTGGACTGATGCAGCACAACACAGCACCACTTGATTGGACTTATACAGCAGCACTGGACATATGGCAGCAGAGGACACCACCACTGTGACTGGACTGATGCAGCACAAGACACTACCACTGTACTGATGCAGGACAACACAGCACCACTGCACTGGACTTATACAGCTACACTGGACATATGGCAGCAGAGGACACCACCACTGTGACTGGACTGATGCAGCATAAAACACTACACTGGACTGAGCAGCACAAGACAGCACCGTAATCGTCACCCCACTTTCCCTCCCGCACAGACACTGGGGACAGAGACACGTCCTCTCGCTACACTCTCCAATGCTGGAGTGAAAATGGTGGCGATGCACGGCTCCTTATATGGAATCTAAAAACCTGTGAGAATCCAACAGCGGGATGATGATGTTTTGCCTCGTTCTGGTTTCCGAGTCAGGTGGGAAAACCCGAGCCGGGCTCGGATCTGGGCTCGGGTAGTGAAGTCCGGAAGGGTTCAGTTTTCAGGGAACCGAACCCGTTCATCTCTATGTGTAACAGTGTCAAATAACAGGTACCATCTCCTGGGGTAGATGACAGTTTGCAGCAGCTGAGAGTTCACACAAGTCTGTTGGCTTGGTGCAACTGGCCTCAACCAGTTTTATTGTGCAGCAAAACATCACAACAAAATACCTTGCCGGCTGGTACTAATTAAACACAGGATAATCCTAATCCTAAATCACTAAATAAAATACAGGATAACATCACCAGGCACAGGTCACTGTTTTTCAGTAGCAGGTTTCTTTCCCACAGACACTCCATAGTATCTTCTTTTTTCCCAGGTAGTGTGAGAGAAATAATCAGGCTGACAGCCTTTTTAACACACCCATACAGCTGAAAGCCTTAATTAGCCTTATGTGAGGCTAGAAGCCCAAAGACCCAAACTGGGCCTATATGAATGGAGAACACGCCCTCTCTTCTCACATCTAACGCCAGGGCCCTTATCCGGTTCCTACCAAAAGCCAAGATCTATCAGCAGCACCAACACAATATTTATGGGGTTTCAAAACAAATAAGTAAGAAACCTGGGGAAAATATACCAACCTTCCACCACTATTCCAGTTATATAACCATCCAAAACCTGCTAGTACTCCCATTCGATATCCATATAACAGTACAATTTATGTGTAATTGACTTTTACTTAGCTTAATATCCTTGTCAGTATACCTATAACCGAATCAGAGCAGCTGCAATAAGACAGCTTCTACAGCTGCACATAATGTGGGTTCCTGATGATCACATTCTGGACTAGCAGTCCCACAGCGGCCGAAGTTTGCTCCCAATGAGACTGCCAGCCATGTGTGAGATGAGCAGGAAGAGCTTCCAATAGGAAGTAACTCCAAAGGCAATTCTGTCTCTCTACTCCCAGCCTGTTCACACTCACTGAGGGGCAGAGCTGAGAGTCAGGGGTGGAGCCAAGTACCTGCACTGTGAGGGAGTGCTAGGAGCCTGGAGGCCAAAGATCACTGGGCGAGGCCACACAGTGGCAAATTTTTACTGGAGAGGCTGCAGTCCCTAGGTAAAATCGGCTACTGCATGTAACCATTCCCAATACCTTTAAAGATACTATTTATTGACAGAGTGTGTTAGGGTGCTTTTATGATAGTGAGTTAAGAATCTCCTATATATTAGCCCTGTGACTCTGTGCCTGCCTCTCTAATGCTGGGTGGAGTCACAGATCTGGGCGGACTTAGCAGCTCCTGGCCTGTCCCAGTGTCAGCACACCACACACCACTAGCAGAAGGGACCACCAGCCAGAGATTCCACCCACCATTCCCAGGCAAGCAGTGCACTGACGCCCCACACTGCCAGGTAAGCATGGCCACCCAGACAGCCTCACCCCACACCACCCCTCCCCTGAAAACACCCACCACCACCTAGCACACCCACCTTCCCCACCACGACGGGACACACAGCCGCAACGGAGCCCGCCGCTAACCCCCCTACCATCTGTAAGATTGCAGCCGCACCGCGGCCACACACTCCCGGCTAAACCCTCTCCACACCCCGCCCGCACACACCGCTCCCTCCCTCCCCACTACCGCTGCACACACTGGCTGAAGCAGCCGCCCAACACGGACCCGCCAGCCTCCCTCACGACAACGACACCTCACTCTGCACTTCACCAGCCCCGTCACCCGCACCTGTCTTCCGCCGGGCAACAGGGCCGCACAGATCGCTCCCCACTACCACTGCACACACTGTCAGAAGCAGCCGCCCGACACTGACCTGCCAGCCTCCCTCACGACAACCACAGCTCCCTCTGCACTTCACCAGCCCCGTCACCCGCACCTGTCTTCTGGCGGGCGACAGGGCCGCACAGACCGCTCCCCCCTCCCCACTACCGCTGCACACACTGGGGTAAATTTACTAAGGTGGGAGATTTTTAGAACTAGTGATGTTGCCCATAGCAACCAATCAGATTATATCTATTATCTGCTAGAAGCAGCTAGATAAATGTTAAGTAGAATCTGATTGGTTCCCATGGGCAACATCACCAGTTCTAAAAATCTCCCACCTTAGTAAATTTACACCACTGTCTCACGGAGGCGCCCGACACCACACTGCCACCCTCCCTCACTACCACGCCAGCTCTCTCTGCACTTCACCAGTCCCGTCACCCGCACCTGTCTGCCTGCGGCGGACACGGCTCTCGCCACTCCCGCATCACCCAGCGCAACCTTCAACCAACACCCTCCCCATCCACCCGCAGCCCCCACCACCATCAGCGACACAATCATATATGTGGCTTATATATGAGGCAGCAGCAGCGCACCCACCCCCCCGCCTTCCCCACCTTGGGAAGAAGGCTGATATTGCGCGGGGGGGGAGAAAACGGGATGGCTGATATTGTGGGGGAAGGGGGGGATGCCTTATAAAGGGGGGGAGATGCCTGATATTGGGGGAGCAGGATGGCTCATATTGTAGGGAGGGGGCGTGCCTATCTATAATTGTGTGCCTGTTTTGTTCTTCCCAGGGTGGGGGTGCCGCAGGATACTGCTGCGATGGGAGACTTTTTTTTACACCTGCCACTGGGGACAGGAGTGCCAACAGCCTTGTCACCCCCACCCAGCCAGGAGCGGGTGACGCTGCTGTGGATGTGCACAGGGTCCCGCCGTTGCGGTGATGGGGGCTTCTGGTACAGTGTGGGACGGAGTCGGCTGTATCATACACTTTGTGCTGGGGTAGTGGGGAGGGCTGGAACCTTCAGTGTGGCCCCCCTGTTTCCAGCACTGTGTGTCCGCAGCATACCTGCAAACCAACACATGGTGGGGGGGTTTGCAGACCTCTATGTTGCGCCTGTCTGTGCCGACGTGGTGGGGAAGGTAGGTGTACTACGCAAACACCATACATCACTAGCCAACACTTTTTAGTTACCCAAACACACAACCACTTACCCCTCTGCAATTACACTCCAACACCTACATTAACTTCCAGACCATCCACAATCCTGCACAACACCACACTACCCCTACGACACACCCACCTCCCTCTCTATACAGCCCATGCATTCTGTCAACCCATTAACACAACAATCTGGCCACAATGGAGCCATCCCTCACACAAGAAATAACATGCCAATTCATGTTCCCCCTTCTCCCAGCACCCCCTCAAACTTACACACACACACACACACACACACACACACACACACACACACACACACACCACAATACCCTACACACAACTCCCAAAACATACAACACACAGCTATGCCACCTTCCAACAAACTCATCCTACAGCACACACATACAACTCCTACAACTACCACACCTCCTAGAACCTCACCCACCCCTCACCCCTACACCAATTTAGACACTGGCCACACCACATCCCTGGCCACCCTCTAACCTCACTCACCTCAGGCCCCCAAACACACCATATTTGCTACACCAACCACAATCCATGTACCCCTTCCACAACAAACTACACTCCAAACATTGTTCCTTCACCCCCAACACAATCCAGCATCCAATAAATACAACACCTACCACGTACACACTATGACCCTTAACACTGATTATTACTGCCCTACACCACTACCCCTCTACCCTACAAGCAACCACATGCACTACACACATATTTACATGCCCACACCACATCTACCCTCCAACCTCACTCACCTCAGGCCCCCAAACACACCATATTTGCTACACCAACCACAAGCCATGTACCCCATCACAACAAAGTACACTCCAAACATTGTTCCTTCACCCCCCACCACAATCCAGCATCCAATATATACAACACCTACCACGTACACACTATGACCCTTAACACGGATTATTATTACCCTACAACAGTACCCCTCTACCCTACAAGCAACCACATGCACTACACATATATTTATATGCACACTCCACACATTCTAATAACACACCCTACCACCAGTCCACAAAACCCACAACTTTCCACACCCTACACACACCTAATCACAACACACCCTCACCAAAAACTCTTTACTACTAGGACCCTACTCCTATTCTACCTACTTTCTACTTCCTCTCACTACCCCCATCCCTCACCCCTACACCAATACATACAGAGCCAGACACTCACCCCCACCATATTCCACAGGCACCATACATCACTACCCTACTCTTTTTCTTAACCCCACACACACACACACACACCAACTTACCACTTCAACATAAAACTCCAACACCACCATTCCCTTACACACCCGCCACAAGCCTGCACAACACCACACTACCCCTATTACACACCCACCTCCCTCTCTATACACCCCATGGATTCTGACAAACCTTCACCCCACAACATTACAACTCTCACAACCACCCACATGCCAATTGGTGCTCCCCACCCCAAACTGCCATCCACACACCACACAACACAATACCTTACACAAAACACACTATACAGAAAACCCACAGCTATACCACCTGACAACAAACTCTGTTAAAAACACACACATACAACTCCAACACCTCCTAACCCCTCACTGCTACACCAACTCATACACTCCCCACAGCACATCCACCCTCCAAACTCACTGTACTCAGCACCCCAATCACACAATTTTATCTACACCACCCACAATCTATGTACCCCTTTCTGAACAAACCAACAAAACGAACATTGATCCTTCACCCCCCTCCACCATGCAGCATCCACTAAATACAACACATACCACGTCCACACTCTCACCCTCAACACGGATTATCTCTATCCATCACAAGCACACATACCCCACAACACTAAACCTCTACCCTACAAACACATTGACAACATACACATTTACAGCCCCCCTCCACAAGATCAACTTCACACGCCCTACCACCACTCCAAAAGCAAGACAACTTTCTTCACCCTGCACACACCCTATCACAACCCACCTACCACCTAAACACATAACAATTATGCCCCTACCACTAATCCACCTACCTGCGTTAGACAGCCAGGCACAGAATCACAACGCTTATATATATGTCCCGCTGGGGACAGGAGTAGCAACACCCCTGTCGTCCAAACCCAGGCAACTGCATATGCCAATGCTGTGGACATGCACTGACTACCGCCCTTGCGGTCACGGGAAATCCCGGTACCGTGTTGGACACAGTCACCCATCCCCCTGGCCAACACATGCACGACACCAACAACTTTACTACGTCTTGCCTGCTCACCCATCCCTCCCCCCTACCCCACACCAACTATACATTAAACATCCATGTTCCTGCACACTTCCCAATACACAGTACACACACAATTACTGCCCTACTCCAAGCAATCCCCTTCACCCACCCATACCACCACTACCAAATCCCCTAACCGTTCACCACTCTCCACAATCCCTATCACAACACACCACTACACTAATCATATAACAACTATGCCCCTACCCCTAATACACCTACCTTTACCCAACAACCCCACCTATGCACCCCCTCTACCATACCCAACTCCCCCATCTAAAGTACACCATACACCAAACCTTACACACGTCCCCACACAATAACTCACTCACTCACTCACTCACTCACTCACTCACTCACTCTACCTTCATTTAGTCTCTAACATGCTCATCCTCCCCACAGGACACCCACCACCACTGATAACAGCTACATAAGCCATTTTACTCTGCAACTCTACAATCACATCCACATATCCCCTTCTCTAACCAGACACACAACACACGCACACCCTTCCCCACCATCTTTCCACACTAAGTGTCACAACCTACATTTCCATCCCACATCCGCACCTTAACACAATTCCTCCTCACTAAGCCACACCCCCAACAACAATGCACATGCCTCTCCAACACCACCTCACAAGCCCAACCCTCAAACACACTAGCACCTTATTTCCCTACCACCCTTCACAAATACAACACCCCTCCACCAGCCCATTTGCAAAAACACAACTTTCACTCTCTCCACACCCCACTCACCCACAAATACCACCACTGACCATAGCACACCTTACAATACCCTCCAGAGACATCACACACAACACATGTAAACCTCAACCACCCATAACCACTCACCCCTACGGCACAACATCTACACACACCAGAAAACATACACACCCCTGCCCACACCCCCACATCCACACCCCACACCATCTTTCCCTCACCTACCACTATCCCCCTACCCCGCCCAATCACCAGTACACCATCCACAACACCTTCAGCACCCAACTCCCACTCCATAACATCACCAACCAAGCACCAATACATACACACCATGCCCCTACTCATAACCCACCTACCTATCCCCCACCTACCTCCACCTATCTGCCACCTCTGCCACACAATGCACCCTCTGTCACCCTACCTTCCACAAAACCTTTGCCTTCATCACACACCACTTCCCTTACCCTCGACCATTTCCTAAAGGCCGTCTGACAACCCACCTACAGTACACACCATCTTCACCACCACATGTTACACCACACCTGCAAACAACCAACCTAGCAACACCACACCTTTAAGACCAAACACACTCCACGCACAACATCTTAAACACCATCCCACCCCTAAAACAGTCATTCCCTTCGCCATAACACAGCTACTGCATCAGTACACACCTGCACGCCACTGTACCACACACACACGACAAGAACCCTGTCACCTGTCCAACCCTCAGTGCACAGCATAATTAACAACCAATACACATCTCCACCATACCTACCACCCATTTAACAGATATACATCACCCCGCTAACACCACACACAGCTCTACACACCCTTCCCCTTTCACAAAGCCCCTCCCCAACACACATCTTACCACCAATACCCACCAAAAACCACCCATCCTCACCATGTGATACTCAAACTTCCATGACACCTTACAACACCCTGACCCATTCCCCTTCAACCCCACACCCACTATTCCTACAATTCCTATGTCTTTTAACCCCTACAACATCCATCAATGCTAGCCCCAAGCATACACACCCAACTGCACCCTTACACCATCCTGCCTAATCAGCCACCACCCACACCATCTTGCAACAAGAAAGAATTCTCCTGTAAGGCGCCGCAGAGGAGCAGCAAACGGATAGTACCTGATAGATCACCAACCTATACAAACAATAGAAAAAAGAAAAGGTACGATCTCACTGTTTGCGCTCCAAATGTCTCTTCACTTGAATAATCCTCACGTTGACGGTGAATACATGAAACAAAAAATATAAAACACAATATAGTGTGATACTGTTGATTCAAAGAGTTCTTTCTCCCTTGTGCAGTGGAGAAACTAAGTGATGGAGAGAAAGTCCCAATATAGATCAGACGTCCACCTTCTTATGGGGTCACCCGAAATGATGTGTTGATAACTTGACAAGGGGTTCTTACATGTATGCTTACTTGTAAACGTATAGTAGAAAACACGTAAAGGTTTCTTTAGAGGAATCACTTGCTTTCTCTTTAAGCCATAAGATGTGGATGAGTGCCACTCATGGGAAATGTGATGTGGAATTAAGAAAGGGGAAGCCAAGTTAGGACAAGATAAAGCCCCTTTTATTTAAAATACAAAATAAACAGACAACCAATCGTACCCAGAGTGGGAAACAGAGATGGATACAGCTGACCAGAGATGAGATGCTGCACACCAGTGTGAAAGACACTGTTTTATCTTGAAAAAGACGCCGCAGTGCGTTGAAACGCGTCGACACAGTGTCATTTTGAAGTTTATTCACCAGTGTACTCATTGAGGGGAACATATGACCTTGTTATATCCGGATGTAACCTTGTCAGCTGAATCCATCTCTGTTTCCCACTCTGGGTACGATTGGTTGTCTGTTTATTTTGTATTTTAAATAAAAGGGGCTTTATCTTGTCCTAACTTGGCTTCCCCTTTCTTAATTCCACATCACATTTCCCATGAGTGGCACTCATCCACATCTTATGGCTTAAAGAGAAAGCAAGTGATTCCTCTAAAGAAACCTTTACGTGTTTTCTACTATACGTTTACAAGTAAGCATACATGTAAGAACCCCTTGTCAAGTTATCAACACATCATTTCGGGTGACCCCATAAGAAGGTGGACGTCTGATCTATATTGGGACTTTCTCTCCATCACTTAGTTTCTCCACTGCACAAGGGAGAAAGAACTCTTTGAATCAACAGTATCACACTATATTGTGTTTTATATTTTTTGTTTCATGTATTCACCGTCAACGTGAGGATTATTCAAGTGAAGAGACATTTGGAGCGCAAACAGTGAGATCGTACCCACACCATCTTGCCCACAACCATTACAGCTCACAACCAACACTCTAACCACCACTCTACTTCACCATCCTGCACACTGCACATATAAACCCTACACCATCTATCACATAAATCCTAAGCCCTTCACCATAAGCCACAATAACCTCCACCAAGCAGTCCTAACTAGCCCCTGTGACATACAATTAACCCCCTTTTGCCCACGCCTCTCCAACAGTCAATTCTACTACACACACTGCGCACCCTTACTCCTAACCTCATTCAATACACCCCACAATCAACCCTCACCCACGCACAGTATGTACAGCCACCACTAACAACATATCCTACCCAGCAACACCCCCATCCACAATGCCCTTCTGACGCCCCTCCTCACCCACACACACCACCTTCCCAAAACCCCACTCCCCTCTAACAAACACAAGCTACATCACACCCTAACCCCACCAGTACCAACCCCACCCCACTCACTGCACCCAATCCCTTTTTCCGTGCTAGCACACAGCAATTACATTTGATAACTACCACAGCAATGCACCCACCTGCCCATCCCCCACCCAACCCCCACAAATCACAAGTACATACATCTAGCTAACTAAATAAATACATACCTACTACCCACCTTCCACCACCAAACACTCCTACACACAAAGCTACCCTTCACCGCAACCATCACCATCCAACTACCACACACCCCTACACACAACATGCCCCACCATACCCTCCACCCTCCACCCACACACACACTGTGGAAATCCACCACCTATACCACCAAAAAACACCCTCCACCCACACCCTGAGCCCAACAAACAAACATTACACCAACCCCACACTTCTTTCCGCACCAACATCTCTACCACCAAAACCACATTATATACCGTTACCCTTACCCACCCATACACTTGCCCACCCCACAACATCCCCCAACCAATACCATCCACCCTTCCTATCGCCAATAACTCCACACCCACAACAGTGCCTTCAACCACCAACACACTCCCTCACCAACACCCCAAACACACATCACAGACAACCTACATCCATCCACCACAACCACCTACCCTTACCACACCAGCATAACCCTTACAATACATCTACTATACCCTCCTCCCCCTGTGACTCCTACTCAATACCAACCCTTGCTCCCACACACACACCATATCCAAACACCGTCCACCATCTCTCTCAACCCCACTCCCCACCCAACACCACTCAACCCATTAACACATGCCATTTCAAAATACACCCCTATTCACACACACCCACTCACACACCCCTTTTAATACCACCCATCCACCACACACACTAACTATAACACCATCCATACACGCTAGAAATCACTCCCTCAAACACAAGAACACAATAACACCAACACATAACTCCACCTTAATGGTACCACCCCCTTTCTCATCGCAGCCAAACACCCTTCTTTTTCAAGCCCCCCCCATGCCAACCCAACCACCTTACCAACACCCAACGCACCTCATACATCCATAGACCATTCACCCTAAATACCATACCTTCCACACACCTCACACACATACACCCCCCACCACTACCCCTACACAGTAACACAAACTTCCACAATCACATAACAAATCCCCTTCCCTACACACACCATGTGCACCTCCACCACACATCACACCTCCGATACCCGTCACCCCCCCTCAAACACAAGGACAAATACCATAAGCTCTCCTACCCCCATCCACCCTCTTCCTCCAAAACACTCACCCACCAAATCTAGGGAACACCCAACCCAAAGCACCTTATGTATCTGATGTTTCTCCCCACACGTCGTACTACAACATGACCCATTCCATAGTATATACCTCACTACTCCCTCCACTCTCCACCCACACGCTTTCACACCCAAAACACACACAATGTACATATTACATTCTACAGAACACCAGCACACTTTATGATCATAAACACCACTAATACTGTGGCCAATTTCATCACACCCTACTCTACAACCTGTCTGCAGTGTGTGCATAACGCCCTATAGTACGCTTTCAGCTTTCACCCATTTCATATATAGCCTACTCTCCTATCTCTGTACATTATGTGTATAACCCCTGCTGCTAACATGGTCCATTGTGTCTCTACGTGGCCATGCTACCTGTGAACATTGTGTGTGTACTCACACTGCTACCTGTACCCAGGGGGAATATAACAACACTGCAACCTGTGTACCCTGTGTGTATACACTACTTTGCTACCTGTGGTCTCACTGTCTATAAATAACTTTCATCACTGTAAATATTGTCTATTTACCGCAATCCCCTGGTTCCTTCCTGCTTATAATCCCCACTACTACCTATGCACACTGTGTTGCAGTGTCTGTGCTAACGCTCTACACTGTGTATCTACACCATTCCACCCTGTGGACACTGTGGGGTATATTTACTAAACTCCCGATTTTGACCAATTTGTTGTTTTTTCTTCAAAGTGTCATCTCGGCAATTTACGAAACTCAAATCTCGGGCGTGATGCGGGCATTCGTAATTTTTGGACGGCCCAAGTTCAGAAATACGAATGAATACACCATCGGTCAAACACGGCTGTTTAGGTATAGAACTCGGTCATTTACTATTCATTCGTATTTGAAATTTCCACCGTGAAAGAGCATTTGCGGTCGTAAAAAAATTACAATTCGTAAAAATACACGGGAAAAAAGTAGACCTGCTTTTGAGAAGCGTGTTTACATGTGTTCCGACTTCATCATTAATCACACCTGCATTTTTGGCCCTTTTAAAGGTGGGCCAGCACATTTGGCAAATCAATCACTCTGAAATGGCTACTGCCGTGTGTAGCAGTGAATTTGGTTTTGCTGTGGGATTCCTGAGACTGCTCCATGAGGCTACAAGAAACCAGGGCCAGGAAACTGAACATGGTCAGCAGGATGTACAGGTGCCGCGGAGGCTGCGCAGGCCTCGGTTTTTTAGGGGGCGTTTGAACTTAAACGCATTGGCCGATGACCAGGTCATACAGATGTTCAGGCGAAATAGGACCAACATTTTCCGTCTGTATGACCTAGTCAAACTGGACCTAGACCCTGAGACAGCACGCTCTTGCTCTGTCTCAGGCCTGCACAAACTCCTGGCTGTGTTGCACTTTATGGCTACTGGCAGCTTTCAGGCTGTGACATGCGATGTAATAGGAATCTCACAGCCCACCTCTTCAAAATATTTAAATCAGGTGAGGCAAACCATACATACTCCTCTATGCCCCATTTCTGTATTGTGTAATGTGACTTTTTAACAGTATATTTGAACAAAGTGCTTAAGACACTCACCTTATATTTTTGACTGTACACTCAGGTTTTGGATGCATTTGAACCCCACATAGATGCCTCTATCTGCTTCCCTACCCAGGAGTCTCAGTGGCATGCAGTCAAGGTAGCTTTCTATGAGCTTGATGGCATGCCAAATGTGCTGGGTGCCATAGATTGCACACACGTTGAGCTGAGACCACCTAGGGGCAGGAAATATATTTATACAAATAGACATTTTGGGCAATCAACTAATGTCCAGGTGGTTTGTGATGCAAATCTCAAACTTATGAGTGTTGTTGCGGGTTACCCTGGTGGCTGCCATGACTCCTTCATTCTCAGTCAGTCATCCCTCTTTGATAAATTTGAGTCTGGAGAAATGCCTGATGACTGGCTGCTGGGTATGTACCAAGTATTTGTGTTTAATTTTGTGCTTACCTCAACCTGCACATTATGTTAGCACTGTGTTTGTGCATCAATATTTTACAATGCTGCTAATCTCTGTTTTTCAGGTGATGCGGGTTATGGCTGCTTCTCTTGGCTTCTGACTCCATTGTCCGCCCCTGATTCCCCTGCTGAACACAATTACAATCATGCAAATAAGTCTACGCGGAATATGATAGAACAATGTTTTGGTGTACTGAAATCAAGGTTTCGGTGTCTGTATAAGTCTGCCGGGCTTTTGTTGTATAGTCCCTTAAAGGTGACTAGGATTGTGTTCTGCTGCTGTTTTCTTCATAACATGTGTTTGCAGCAACATCTGCCACATGAGGATGATGATGAAGAAAACAGTCAGCAAGCAGAGGAGTTAGAAACATCTGGCGACACTGTGAGTACAGATATAGGGAGGCAGGTAAGGCAAGACCTGATTTTGGCACATTTTAGTGGTAAGTAAATTTGCCTGTGTGCTTTGTATATGAACAATTAAGGCACACCAATGTATTTTCTGTAGTAATGTGGCTCTTGCTCCCTCTTGAGCTAGTCAGCTGAGTGTTGTTTATTTGCTTGATATGTGTTTATGTCTAACTGTTGGGTATCAGTTACTTAGCTATTTGTATAGCGTTTTTGGTTAGTAATTATGTGTTTATAATGTTAAAAGTTTCTTTTTCACATTCAAAGGTAATGTTTGCCACAATACTACATAATAATTTAGTATGCACTAACAACCATTATTGTTTAGCCTATTGTTTGTGTTTGTTGTGTGTTGACTTTCTTCTAAAGCTGTGTTTGAAATATGTTAACTCATTATCACAACATAATGGACATTGAGTAATGTGTGCCAATTAGCCAAACATACATTGACTAACACCAACCTTACAAAATTGTTTACACATAATTATGGCTGTGATGTGGTAAACGTTCATGTTAGTAATGATGCTAGAATATTCCCAACACATGTGAATGTTAACTCTAAGAATTTTCCTCTTACACTGACAGTTTTTTGCACATAACACATTGCACATCAATTAGTTTTCACATTTATTACTGTACAACATGTGTTTTCATTACAAATAACTGCTATTGTGTACACCTAGTATTGTCAACAATGTGTCTCCAGCTGCAGTGTGGCCTATTTCTTAGGCTGTTCTTTGGTGGCTGACGTGGGTTTGGTTTGGACAGTGGAGCGGGTTCGGCTTGATCTTCGAACTGGTGATGAAATTGGGGTCTGGGTAGGTGTGTTGGTCCCTGAGCTGGAACCTCGTTGGTGTTGTGCCAACAAATTTATATTTTGACTGAGGTTAGCCAGGGTTGCCGTAAGTTGTGTTGTGGCTGTTGTGTTGTTGTCTATGATGCGAGACATGGTTTCTGATATAATTTGATTTCTTTGAATGAACTGAATGGGGGCCTGTTGATGGCGGTGTTGCTCATCCATTATGCGCTGAAAGGTAACAATAAGTTGGCTGTTATATGCTCTCATCTGCTCCATACCGTTTGCGACTCTGCATAGCTGGACATTGAGCCTGCTTGTGTTTCTACACAGTCTCGGGAGATGATGGGGCAGACAGGCTAGGTATTGGGTGCGTGTGCATAGGCAATCAATATTCTGTGCCTGTTGTTGGTTCCATGTTACCCAAAATGATGGTTCAGGTTGTTGCGGGGGGTTGTTTGGCTCAATTGTGGGTGTGGTGACATTTGAGGTGGTGGGGTACTTTCCTGAGGCGTGCTTGGTTGGTTAACGTCTATTGCTTGCAGATGGAGGGTGAATGTTTCCTGTTCAGATTCCTGCTGGGCTTCCGGGGGCATGATGTCTGGTTCTGTATGGGGTTTAAGGGGACAACATTTGAGTGTATTCGAAAATTAGGCTGGTTTTCATATTTAGTTTAACTTTCTAGACTTGTTTGTCAAACATTTTTCTAAAGCAAATTAGGATGTTCACCAAGACTCGTATACACAATCAAAAAGGCCAATTATGTTGGTTTTTATGATGAAAAAAATGACATCAAAACAAAAGTGGACACGTTTGACAAATACCACACTTATGAAACAAACACACAGAGGTACAAAGTTTACACCATGAAAAAAAGTGATTTGTCACCCGCCATATCGTACTTGCATTAAAATATCAAACAGTAAATGACAATATGAATTCTATCACCATTGTGAAAGGGTGTGAATCTACCTGAAGCTCAATATTTTACTATTCAAATAAATAATGACAACACAATACTACTGTAAGGCGCAAGAGAACACTCTAAATTTGCAAAACTTTTTTAGTGGTTTTTTGTTGTTAACAATTTGCAAGCCATGTGCTTGCTGCTGTGGATAAGTACTAGGATTATTTCATTTTTTGGCTGATGTGTAATTTGTGTTTTGTGTTTACTCACCAGACAGCTGAGGGCAATGTGGTCCCGGTGATTGAGTACTCTCCAAAATGTGTTCTGGTGGCTGAGGCAACACAGTTGAAATACGATGTGGGGGTGTGCTTAATGCTGGTGTTGGTGCGACATCAGGATGCCGTCTCTTGCTAGGCCTGCTCGTGTGGCTGCCAGACCCCTGTGAAGGACGTCTTTGTGGACTGTGATGCGATGTTGCAGTTCCTATGGATTAATGCAAACATTAGATTATTTTGAATTTTTGTGGTGGCCACATTAACAGGTGTCATTTTTGCGTTACCTGTATCGCAAGCATCCACAGCTCTTGACAGTGTTGCTTGTGTTCTGGAAATGGTGGCTTGCTTTCGTACTGTAAAAATGATACATTGGTGTTTATGACCTTTAATTACAGTGTGTACTTTTGTAAGCAGCAACATTTAGTGATGTGGACATATGATTACCATTATGGGTACAGTTTCTAACAATACATTTTGAAACAATGGGTTGCTTCATTTTTTGTAAACAGGCTAATGAGGTTCCATTTCCAAAGACAAAAACATAGCCAAGTAGTCTAATTTTCCATGGCCAACAGCTGAATATACACACATGTATTACCATGTATTTTAAATTATTACATTAATGAGTAAATTTGAAAATTAAATTTTAAAAACCGAAAAATGTGTAAATTAAATAAAAAGAAAACATACAATACTTAGCCATCTACACTAACATATTGGCCACAAAGACAAGTAAAATACAGCAGACATTAAACAAAAAAAAAACCCATTACTACCTAAAACCTCACTATACAAACACAAAATATTTTAAAAACAAACACAAATAGATAATCAATTTAGAACATAAAAATATATTAACAATACGATATCATTTTAAAAATATTAATTAGACATAAACACATATGCAGATATAACAGATTGGTAAAAAAAACTCACCATCAGGCCTAGGACGATCCGAATCCCGCACATTAGTCGCACCAACAACTTCATGCGAAATAAGGGTCCGCACAGGTCCCTCCCACTCCCGATAAGACGCTATAAAGGGATGGCCACCCCCTGTTTGCCTGGCTGACTTAGCCTCCTTTGCCATCTTGGCCTTGACACGGCGCTTGATGTCGTAGAATCTCTTCCGACACGTGTCCTCGGTCCTCTTCACCACACCCTCACTGTTTACTGCCGCTACTACCTTCCCCCACAGAACAGTTTTCCTGCGCGAAGGCACCTTGGCCGCATCACGCCCAAACAGCTGGCGATGATGGCGCATCAACTCATGCACCAAAGCCACATTTTCCGCAAAGCTAAATTTAACATTTCTGCCCGTCTTGGTAGTGGTGCGTGGTTGCGGAGCAACACCACCATCACTGTCACTATCACTCGAGGCCACAGCAGCAACCTCACCCTCCTCCACCTCACTAACCTCCTACCCCTCACTCACTTCCTCCACCTCACTCACCTCCTCCACCTCACTCACCTCCTCCCTCTCACTCACCTCCTCCCTCTCACTCACCTCTGACTGGGACATAATAATGACAAACAACTAATAACACTAATAAAACCCCCCCACAAAACACACTCCTCCACTACCACTGCACACCAAACACACACACACACACACACACACACACACACACACACTCACAAACAATGACAATAGACTGAAAGTAAAATGCACAAACACTAAAAATGACACAAACGTTAAAGAGACTACACAACAATTACCACAAGACTACTTACACACACAATACAGCACTCAACAATTGCAAGAAACCTCCAAAACCGACCAACAAATCACCAACTCCAAAACACCAACTTCCTCTCACCTCTCCACTAGCTAAACCCACGAGGTGCGGCTGGTTGGGGGCGTTTTTATACTAATGAGCACAGACACTCCTCCATGACAAACACAACCAATCACGGACGAGCGACGAAAACGAAAGTAAGAAAATAACGCGGCCAGGAAGGGTCAAAAACACTGCCGTGGAAATTAAAGATACGAATTCGTAAAAAAGCCAACAAAATACGGCTGCAAAAACAAGAGTCGGCCGCGATCACATAAAATATATTACGAATGACATCGACATTGGAAAATACGAAAACACGCTTAGTAAATGTCGTAAAAAAAAAAAAAGTTGCAACTTCACACTACCGATGTCAGTCGTGTTTCAACTTCAAACAAATTCTGAACATTACGAATCTTAGTAAATATACCCCTGTCTGTATACTTAAAACAAATAACTGGGGACACGGTGTGTATATCCACCTGCACTACGTACAGATTTCAAAGTGCATAACCTGCAGTACTACCTATGGCTTTTCTGTTTCAAAACAGCTGTGACACCTGTGGACATTGGGTCGTCACTCTTTAACCCCCTCTGCTATCTCTACCCACAGACCATTCTACACTTTTCCACTGGCCTTCTCAACACAACTTTACCTACTTCTTCAAAAACTTCACACATTTATCCCTTCTTCTCACCAGTCTTTTTCTTCTATTACACTATCATTGTGCAAAATCTAACAATAACACTTTGTACTACACAAAGATCATCATAATATACCACCCTTTCTACCCCTCACCAACAAAAACACAACGCCCCTTTCCTGCACAAAAACTTTCCCCTTGGTCCAGCTACACTATATTGTTACTTATATTGGCCCTCTTTCTAAATGTAAGCCACATTCCTACGCCTACATACACCACTCTATACTTCAGTGGCACTTTTCCTCTACTTACACACTTTTAAACACACTACCTATCCTTACCCATTAACACATGCTTTGCATTGCAGCCCATTCCAATTGCAGCCCACACCACCTCTACAGATGTACCTTCCTAACACTATGTTTTGCATCCCGATGTAATCATCTACCTTTACTACTACATTACCTACTGTCCTCACTCTCATTGCTCACTAATTTCCAATGTATCAGTCAGTGCATTTTTCTCCCAACAGCAAATAACCCACAAAAAAAACACTCATACAGTATAACACAACCAATTACCTATTACCACTCGATTATTCCACCCTTACAACACTACTTTCCACAATGCATGTACCTGACATCACCTAACCATCACAACATTACCACTTCCAAACTGCTCAGGACTATCCTTTCACTAACACCCTGCATTTATAACACATAGGGATTATTGGCACTTCCAAACGCCACATACAATAACTCCCCAACACAATTTCCTATGTAACACACCCCAATGTATCTATCCACTCCTTCACTTTCATCCTTATCTTGCTACAACCCATTTCACCCTCTGTAACCCACCTCCCTTCCTCCCAAGTCGTGTATGTGTCTTCTTTTGCCATTACCATCCCCCAGCCTATCACCTTGCATCTCTGTCATTTCGACATACTGTGCCTCTGCACCTTCATAACGTATTCACTCTTTACTACTATTTATTAACCAGTCATTTCTATGTCTCCCTCTATTGTCTACATTTCCCCTTCTTCTCCACATGAGCAAGAGGTTCACACACAAATATTACTTCCAAAACCCTCTCCTTTACACACATCTAAGCCCACACAAATCTTTGTCTCCACTAAAAAATTTTATGCACTCAACACTAGATTACTATGGATTTAGATAAGGATCCCGTATTACGAAAAAAACGCAAAAACAAAGAACGCCAGGCCAGATGGCTAGCTAAACAAAGCCAAGCCTCGCGCAGTATCATTGTTGCCTGTAAAGCACTATCTCGCCAAAACAAACAAAATCTCGAAACCGTGCAACAAGCCACAACCCAGCGACAAACCAAAGCTGCATATGAACGAGCCAGACTACTAAGCCAAACATTGGAGACCACCACAGTCCGCAGATCTAGACATGCAAACTCTCAACGCCTTCAACGTCACAAACAAACAACACCACAGGCTCAGTCACGTCGGAGTAAAGATGCACTACATCACAAAATAAGACTCTAACAAGAAACTTTAGAAGAAGCCACTGTACGCCGCACTGCTCATGCTCACTTACTTGCAGACCTTTTAACTTCATGTGCCAATTCTGTGGAGCACGACATTTTCAACCCGAACGGCCATCTGACGGCAAATTTACACGCTATTGCCAAAAAGGCAAAGTTAAGTTGCCAAAGCCACAAGACAGCATTTCTGTGGATTTACTGTATCCAGATGTTCTACGCAAATTACTGTCTGACACAGCTAACCCCAACCGCAATCATTTTCATGAAAACATCCGCTCTTACAACAGTGCAGTTTCCTTTGCTTCAATGGGAGCTACAATTGTTACTTTACCAGGAAAAGGCCCTTACGTTTTCAAAAGACACGTACAGACATATCATCGCTCTTCACACCTACAGCCGGTCAACAACCAAGCACCACAGTTTGCACAGCTATACGTTATGGACAGCACACAAGCGGCCAACTTTCGTGAACAACATGCTGCCAATGATGACTGTCGCCCAGAAATCATGGACCAAATTGATTGTTTCTTTCGCAAACACAGTCGATTTGCACATAGCTACCAGCTTATTACTAACATTCATAAACACCACGTGCAACTTGCAGCTCAAACAGGAGAACAAGTTCCAGTCGTTAGCATGGTCCTCAGACATGATCGCCACTCTGATTACAGACGATACAACTATCCCACATCCAACGACGTTGCCATGATCTTTGTCAACGAAGATGGGGAATCACCTTTCCAACGAGACATACGAATCTATCCTAAGAATCCTGAAGATCCAAACCAGCCATTCATTAACCTTAACATTCTAAGCCCAAACATGGATCCTATGACATATGCTCTGGCTGGCAACCTAATTGGAGATGTCAATCTTACAGTGGAGCACAACTCAATCAAGTTCGCAACTATGTTGCCATGTTGCAATACAAAGCCGCTTTAACAGCTATTCGCGATGATTTCAGCCCCATTATGTCGGCAGGCAAATTAACACAACAGTGTTTAGTCGATTCCTATCTTTAAGTTGAGGCAAATAGATTAAACTACTTTCGACACAATCAAAACCGATTACGAGCAGAACAGTATCAAGGACTAGCTGACCACGTTGCAAACATGGCAGACTATCATAGCATACCAGCTGGAATTCCCATTATTCTACCATCAAGCTTTGAGGGATCCCCAAGACATATGCGTGAACGTTGCTGTGATGCTATGTCTATTTTTTCAAAGTGGGGAGCACCAAATGTTTTTGTAACTTTCACTGCTAATCCAACAGGGCCGGAAATACTTAACAACTTACGGCCAGGCGAATAGACTTCTGATAGACCTGACTTAGTTGCACGCGTCTTCAAAATCAAACTTGATGCACTTATGGATGGACTAACCAAGCATAGCCTTTTCGGACAGACAAAATCCTTTGTCTATACTATTGAATTTCAGAAAAGAGGCCTTCCACACGCTCACATACTGCTTGTACTAAGAGCTGAGGATAAATTTAACACTGCTGAAAAAATTGATAAATTTGTTTCGGCAGAAATACCACATGTACAAACTCCAATTTTACACCAAATCATTACCCGCTGTATGCTACATGGTCCATGCAGCACAACTAATCCACGAGCACCCTGCATGAAAGATGGAAAATGTACCAAAAAATTTCCAAAAGATTTTTATGAAAACACCATTATACATCGTCATACATACCCTGTGTACCAACGTCGACCTCAAGAAACAGTTGAAGTTCGCGGCGTACTTATGTCCAACCAAAATGTTGTACCATACAATCCATACTTGGCCCTAAAGTACAATGCACACATAAATGTGGAAGTTTGCACATCCCTTTACGCTATTAAGTACATCTACAAGAACATTTTTAAGGGTTTCGATTGTGCTAATGTGGTCATCAAACCAGATGGTCAGCCAGAGCAACAGTACAATGAAATACAATATTTTATAGACTGTGTCTATGTAAGCCCACCAGAAGCTATTTGGCGATTACGAGAATATGTCATGCACGAACGATCACACGCTGTAATAAGACTTCCAGTACATCTACCTCACTAACAAACAATCATCTTTGAACAATGACATGAGGAAGAAGCGCTCCTTGCAGCCAAAACTGGACAAACTAAACTTGAATCTTGGTTTGAACTCAACGCACATGACCAACATGCACAACAATGGCTCTACTACATTTATACGCATGGACTTTGGCAAAAAAGAAAACGAGGAGGTGATAAAATTGTGGCAAGAATGTATATGGTCAGTCTCAAAAATGAAGAACGCTTCTACCTACGCATGTTACTTCTGCAAGTGCCCGATGCAAGCAGTTTTCAATCATTGCGCACAGTCAATAATGTACACTATGAAACCTTTAAAGCCGCTGCTTTTGCACGCGGACTTCTTGCATCCAATGACGACTGGCATCACTGCTTAACTGACGGAGCCACCTACCTTATGCCTAAACAGTTACGCGAAATGTTCTCATACATCTGCTGTTTTTGTCAGCCTACTCACCCACTATGATTGTGGGAAGATCACCTACTCGATCTAACTCTTGACTTTCTACAACACAATTCTCCAAACATTTCACAAAACAAAGCACTACACGAAATTAACACAGTCCTAAAACAACATGGACTTTTCTTGTACACTACCTGGTTTGCCTAATCCGCGGGGTCAGCCACCACCAGAACACCTGTATAATCGCACTGAAGAGGGACAGGAAGCTCTGACACGCCTTGCAATGCTCAACCCCCAGCAGTTACATGCTTTCAACACAATTATCATGGCTGTGGATAACAGCCATGTTACCAACCACGCATTTTATCTGGATGGACCCGGTGGCTCAGGGAAAACCTTCCTCTACACCACACTCATAGCATGCATACGAGGAAAGGGTAAAACAGTATTGCCATTTGCAACCACTGGAATTGCCGCTACCTTACTCAAAGGAGGACGCACTGTTCACAGTGGATTCAAACTTCCTGTACCACTGCTTGATACCTGCGTTTCTTCCCTCCACCTAACTTCACCTGAAGCAGAACTATTACGCCAAGCAACCCTCATCATTATTGATGAAAGTACTATGCTTCCAAAACATGGACTACGCTGTATTGACACACTCCTACGTGACATCATGAACATAAACACACCATTTGGCAACAAAGCTATCGTCTTGGGAGGAGATTTCCGACAAACACTTCCTGTTGTTCCAAGAGGCACCCAAACTGATATTCTTGAATGCTGCATTAAAGCAAGCCACCTGTGGAAACATTTCACTTATCTTATTCTTACAACCAACATGCACACAGAGGGAGAGGAGGCACACAATACATGGCTTCTACACGTTGCAATGGGAAGCCTACCACCAATCCCCAATTTCAATGACAATACCACCATTCAAATCCCACCACATATGATCACCCACGACGATCTTATCGAAACTATTTTTACTCATGTACACGATATGTCGGAGGATTCCCTTGCAAAACGAGTCATTGTTGCACCCACAAATGCACACACACTAGACATGAACCGAAAAATCATTGATTTAATGCCTGGAAATGCCACCATTTATTACAGTGCCGACTCTGTGGACACGGAAGATCCAAATGACACTTTGACCTTCCCCCTTGAATTTCTACACAACCAAACACCCTCAGGAATGCCTCCACATGTCCTGCTCTTAAAAAAAGAGGAGTAATTATAATGCTTTTACGCAACCTTAATCCACAAAAGGGTTTGTGTAACGGCACACGATTAATCGTGGAAGAGCTGGCACACCACTTCATAAAGTGCCAAATTATTTCTGAGGGCAACCACGGGAACATTGTCTTTATTCCATGCATTGATTAAGCACCAAGTGATACGACATTACCATTTATCCTACGCCGTAGACAATTTTCTATCATTCCACCATACGCTATAACCATCAACAAATCTCAAGGCCAAACTTTTGATCACATTGGCATTCTTCTACAGACATCCATCTTCTCACATGGGCAACTGTACATTGCATTATCACACTCTAGAAAAGCACATCACATCAAAGTACACATTACACCAACTGAACAACAAGGACAGCTCCTTGGTGACAACCAACACTTTACTAAAAATTTTGTTTTCACACAAGTTTTTCAAATGTAAACCATATCTTCACATTCTTGCCTTGGCCAACCATGTTTACTATATATGACATTTACACCTACATTCTCACCAGCCTCCCCTGAATACACTGGTCACTCACTCACAAGACCCTGCAGCCCATTCACCATCACATTCCCTTTTGTCATACTACATCTACCCACACACAAACCTCCCATTCCACCAAAACAAAGTAAACAACTACTATTTTACAACTTCACTTTTCTGTAGAGATTATGGGGGTGTAGCCCCTTACGACAGTGTGAAGAGCGCCCGTAGGGCGCGATGAATCACCTAGTAAGAAAAATACATAGTAAAGTCAAACCAGCCAATGAGGCAGTTAGCTTCTCTGGGCCTGCAGTTGCTAGACATTAAGGGGGACATTTACTTAGCAGTGATTAGAGCGGAGAAGTGAGCCAGTGGAGAAGTTGCCCATGGCAACCAATCAGCACTGAAGAAGCATCTATAATTTGCATACTATAAAATGATACAGAGCTGCTGATTGGTTGATGGGGCAATTTCTCAGCTGGCTCACTTCTCCACTCTTATCTCTGCTTAGTAAATGTCCCCCTTATGCCCATATTTATTAAGCCTTGGAGAGTGATAAATAGCACAGTGATCATGTACCAGCCAACCAGCTCCTAACTGTCATTTTTTAAACACAGCCTGTAACATGGTAGCTAGGAGCTGATTGGTTGGTAGTTTATCACCGAGCAATTTATCACTCTCCAAGGCTTGATAAATGGGGGCCTTAATGAGGCCCCAAGAGCCACCACAAAGCTCCTACTTATGAATTTTTGGTCTCCCCTAGCAGGGAAACTGGAAGTTAGATTGTGGGAGGTTGGATACTTTTAAAAGATAGGATCCAAAAATCTTTAGGCTCCAGAGTTTTAAAAAAAAATATATGAAAATTTTTAATAGAATTTCCATAGCCACCTTGTCTGGGATGTGAGAATCTGCAGTGATAGTGCTATTTATTTAAAATAATATTGGTGCCTGCGGGGATTCATTGATGATCTGTATAATTGATTTTTTTTAATTAAACCCTTTAAACAGCATTAAAAGTAAATATAAATGTTCTTACTAAGAAGTTCTGAGCTGTAAAGACTTTTTTGTGACAGTTTCAGACTCAGAGTACTGGTTCAACTTCATAGCCAGAGGTTTTAATTTCTTTGATACCACTGTTTTTCCAGATGATGTTGACTTCTTGACATGAATTAGCCAGTTTAGAGTGTGCTCCTGTATGTCCTGGGTAGAGATTTATCATAGCAACCAATCAGATTCTATCTCTCATTTTACAGAATGTACCAGATAAATGATAGCTGGAATCTGATTGGTTGTCTGAGTAGATCAGGATAGGAGGTGTCTCTTCCGGGGGTAGATGGGCACTTCCAAACACACAGCAGCCACGAAAACAGCACACCAGTCAAGGGTGCAATCTAGCCATGTCTAGTTTTATTGTGCAGTACTAAACAAAACATAAAAATAAATCCTAGCCCATCTGGGCACTAACTAAACATGATAGATACCCTCTCTCAGAGTGGTAGGACATAGTAACATTGTAACATAGTATCTAAGGTTGAAAAAAGACAATTTGTCCATCGAGTTCAACCTATTTGTCGTCTCCTATGCAGGATTATTTGGTATAAAATTTTGAATGATGCTGATGTCTGCCATTACGTTTTATCCCTCCTTTTTATAATAACTATAGTGCGTGACTATGCACCATAACCCTGGATATTCTTATCCATTAGGAATTTATCTAATCCATTCTTAAAGGTGTTGACTAAGTCCACCATTACAACTCCCTCAGGCAGGGAATTCCAAACACGTATCGTCCTTACCGTGAAAAAGCCATTACGCCGTATTGTGCGGAATCTTCTCTAACCTGAGCGAGTGTCCACGAGTTCTTTGTGTTGATCTAACCAAAAACAGGTCCTGCGCAAGATCTGTGTATTGTCCCCTTATATATTTGTAGATGTTGATCATGTCCCTTCTTAGTCTCCTCTTTTCCAATGTAAACATGCCTAGCCTTGCAAGCCTTTCCTCGTATTCCAGTGTCTCCATGCCCTTAATTAGTTTGGTCGCCCACCTCTGAACCTTTTCTAGCTCCAGGATATCCTTTTTGTAGTATGGTGCCCAGAATTGTACACAGTATTCAAGGTGTGGAATCACTAGTGATTTATACAACGGGAGTATAACATTCGCGTCCCTAGCATCAATTCCCCTTTTATGCATGCAAATATCTTATTAGCCTTCTTTGCTGCAATCCTACTTTGGTTACTGCTGCTTAGTTTGCTATCTATGAGGACACCTAAGTCCTTTTCCAGTACAGAATCCCCTAATTTTACCCCATTTAGTATGTAGGTGATATTTTTGTTCTTGTTACCACAGTTCATTACCTTACACTTGTCTGTATTGAAGCGCATTCTCCATTTCGCTGCCCATGCTTCTAATTTAACTAAGTCATTTTGAAGCGACTCAGCATCCTCCTCCGTATTTATAACTCTACACAATTTGGTATCATCTGCAAAAATTGACACCATGCTCTCTAGACCTTCTGTTATGTCGTTAATGAAAATATTGAACAATATCGGTCCTAATACTGAGCCTTGCGGCACACCACTTAGCACTTCAGTCCAATTTGAAAAAGATCCATTAACCACAATGCGCTGCTCCCTATTATCTAACCAAGTTTTGATCCAAGTGCATATTGTGCTTCCTAGCTCTATTTCTTGTAGCTTGTAGATAAGTCTCATGTGTGGTACAGTGTCGAAAGCTTTCGCAAAGTCTAAAAAGATTACATCCACCTAATGACACTACCACAAACACAGGCAGATACACATTACTTACAGTCAGTAACCCCTGCACTGAGGACACCACCAGCACTTCTGCAATGCCAACATTGCCGTCACTCCTGCACAGATGACACCGCTGGCACTCCCGCACTGCCGAAACTGCCGGCACCCCCACACCGATGACACCAACGGCAGCAGCACACAGAGGACACGTGTATCCGACCCATACTGTATCTGACCCGCACCATAACCTGCACTGTATCTGATCTGCACTGTATTCCTCAGTTATAGAACTCTATTTTTATAATTGGGGAAATTTGGGGGAGCTGATCAACAAAAAGGCTGATTGAGCGGGGCTTTACATGGGTAAAGAGTATCAGTCATCAGTGGTCCATGGCCCCCTGGAGGGAGGTACAGATTGGGCACTGACAATATGCATGTGCTAGGGGCGTGTGCACTTGTGTAGGGGGCATCCACGTCTGCTGTTGCTATTTTTTTTCTTTGCTGTTTGTTAACTGCTACTACTTTAGAGCAATGATATTCCACACACAGTTCTTAGTAAATTTCTGTGTTTGATTATTTTATATTGAAAGTACTTGTGAGTTTATTTGATAGTTTATTGCTAATACATAACTAATTTGCAAAACATTTTTTAATACAGCAGAAATAATGTCCGTGTGTATGTGCCACTGCTCTATTGCTTAGTTTAGTCAGCCTTTGGCCTATATTGGTGAACAATATTGTAAGCTGTAAGGTAGTCAAAATTGACTGGAAATGACTGGAAATTAATGTTATTGCAGTTAATACACTGTGAGAACAACAACATTGACAAATTATGTGATTTTAGCTGCTCTTATTCATTTTTGAAAAAAATACAGAGCCAAAACCAAAACACGTGTGTCAGTTTTCGCAAAACCAAACCCAAACCTGGTGACAAATTAGGGCCTAATTCAGACCTGATCGCCAAACCAAAATTTCTCTTACGTCCTAGAGGATGCTGGGGACTCCGTAAGGAGACATGGGCACTCTAAAGACTTTAGAATGGGTGTGCACTGGCTCCTCCCTCTATGCCCATCCTCCAGACCTCAGTTAGATCCTGTGCCCAGAGGAGTCTGGGTGCACTGCAGGGGAGCTCTACTGAGTTTCTCTGAAATAGACTTTTTGTTAGGTTTTTTATTTTCAGAGAGCACTGCTGGCAACAGGCTCCCTGCATCGTGGGACTGA
Organism: Pseudophryne corroboree; assembly: GCF_028390025.1. NCBI lineage: Eukaryota > Metazoa > Chordata > Amphibia > Anura > Myobatrachidae > Pseudophryne > Pseudophryne corroboree. The sequence goes on along the minus strand of NC_086450.1, from coordinate 400,387,308 downwards.
GGGGAGAGAAGCAGACCTACTTAAATGATAGGCTCTGCTTCTTAGGCTACTGGACACCATTAGCTCCAGAGGGTCGGAACGCAGGTCTCACCCTCGCCCTTCGTCCCGGAGCCGCGCCACCGTCCTCCTCACAGAGCCGGAAGATTGAAGCCGGGTGAGTATTAAGAAGAAAGAAGACTTCAAAGGCGGCAGAAGACTTCAGATCTTCACTAAGGTAACGCGCAGCTCCCACACATACACAAACAGCGGGCACTGTAAGGGTGCAGGGCGCAAGGGGGGGCACCCTGGGCAGCAATATTAACCTCAAGGGACACTGGCATAGAGATTAGATACGGCAGAGGCGGTATATGGAAAAAACCCCGCCAGTATAAATAATTTGAGCGGGACCGAAGCCCGCCGCTGAGGGGGCGGAGCTTGATCCTCCAGCACTAACCAGCGCCATTTTCTCCACAGCACACTGCAGAGAAGCTGGCTCCCCGGACTCTCCCCTGCTGAACACGGTTACAGAGGGCAGAAAAAGAGGGGGGGGGGGCACATTTAAATGGCGCAGTGAGTGAAATTATATATATATTTATATAAAAGCGCTGTACTACTGGGATTTTATTCCGGTGTCCGGTGGCGCTGGGTGTGTGCTGGCATACTCTCTCTCTGTCTCTCCAAAGGGCCTTATTGTCTCCATATAAATATATCCCTGAGTGTGTGGGGGTGTCGGTACCTGTGTGTCGGCATGTTTGAAGCGGAAGGCTCATCTAAGGAGGAGGTGGAGCAGATGATTGTGGTGTCTCCGTCGGCAACGCCGACACCTGATTGGTTGGATATGTGGAATGTTTTAAATGCAAACGTGTCTTTATTACACAAGAGACTGGACAAAGCAGAGTCCAGGGATAGAACAGGGAGTCAATCCATGGCTTTGACTGTGTCACAGGGCCCTTCAGGGTCTCAGAAACGTCCACTGTCCCAAGTAGCAGACACTGATACCGACACGGATTCTGACTCCAGTGTCGACTACGATGAGGCGAGGTTACACCCAAGGGTGGCCAAAAGTATTCATTATATGATTATTGCAATAAAATATGTTTTGCATATCACAGATGACCCCTTGGTCCCTGACACGAGGGTATGCATGTTTAAGGAAAAGAAACCTGAGGTAACCTTTCCCCCATCTCATGAGCTGAATGAGTTATTTGAAAAAGCTTTGGAAACTCCAGACAAGAAACTGCAGATTCCCAAGAGAATTCTTATGGCGTATCCTTTCCCGGCACAGGACAGGTTGCGGTGGGAATCCTCGCCCAGGGTGGACAAGGCTTTAACGCGCTTGTCCAAAAAGGTGGCGCTACCGTCTCCAGACACGGCAGCCCACAAGGATCCTGCTGATCGCAGACAGGAGACTACCTTAAAATCAATTTATACACATACGGGTGCCTTGCTCAGACCGGCAATAGTGTCGGCTTGGGTTTGTAGCGCTGTAGCAGCATGGACAGATACCTTGTCAGCTGACATTGATACCCTAGATAGGGATACCATTTTATTGACCTTAGGTCACATTAAAGATGCAGTCCTACATATGAGAGACGCTCAGAGAGACGTTGGGCTGCTAGGTTCGAGAGCCAACGCCATGGCGATTTTTGCCTTACAAGGGTGAGGTTTTATTTGGGGAAGGTCTCACGGACCTGGTTTCCACAGCTACCATGGGTAAATCTACTTTTTTACCTTATGTTCCCCCACAGCAAAACACCACACCACACCTTTCGGTCGCATAAGTCCAGAAGAGGTCGGGGCTCTTCCTTCCTCGCCAGAGGTAAGGGTAGAGGGAAAAGAATGCCTGCTACGGCTAGTTCCCAGGAGCAGAAGTCCTCCCTGGCTTCTACTAAATCCACTGCATGACGTTGGGGCTCCACTGAGGGAGTCCGCCCCAGTGAGGGCATGTCTTCGACTCTTCAGCAACGTCTGGGTTCAATCAGACGTGGATCCTTGGGCGATGGAAATTGTATCCCAAGGATACAAGCTGGAATTCGAAGAGGTGCCTCCGCGCCGATTTTTCAAATCGGCTTTACCGGCGTCTCCCCCAGAGAGGGAGATAGTTTTAGCTGCAATTCAAAAGCTGTATCAACAGCAAGTGATTGTCAAGGTTCCCCTAGTTCAACAGGGGAAGGGGTACTATTCAACCCTGTTTGTGGTTCCGAAACCGGATGGCTCAGTCAGGCCCATTCTAAATCTAAAATCCCTAAACCTGTACTTGAAAAAGTTCAAATTCAAGATGGAATCGCTCTGGGCGGTTATCTCCAGCCTGGAAGGGGGGATTTTATGGTGTCACTAGACATAAAGGATGCATACCTTCATGTCCCCATATATCCCCCTCATCAGGCGTACCTGAGATTCCCTGTACAGGATTGTCATTACCAGTTTCAGACGTTGCCGTTTGGCTTTCCACGGCCCCGAGGATTTTCACCAAGGTAATGGCGGAAATGATGGTGCTCCTGCGCAGGCAGGGAGTCACAATTATCCCGTACTTGGACAATCTCCTGATAAAAGCGAGATCGAGAGATCAGTTGCTGAAAAGCGTGTCGGTCTCCCTGAGAGTGCTGCAGCAACATGGCTGGATCCTAAATCTACCAAAGTCACAGTTGGTTCCAACGACTCGGCTATCTTTCTTAGGCATGATTCTGGACACGGAACAAAAGAGGATTTTTCTCCCGATGGAAAAAGCCCAGGAACTCCAGAACATAGTCAGAGACCTGTTAAAACCGAAAAGGGTGTCGGTCCATCAATGCACTCATGTACTGGGAAAAATGGTGGCGACCTACGAGGCCATCCCCTTCAGCAGGTTTCATGTGAGGACATTTCAGTGGGACCTTCTGGACAAGTGGTCCTGGTCCCATCTTCAAATTCATCAGAAAATAAGCCTGTCCCCCAGGGCCAGGGTGTCCCTCCTGTGGTGGCTGCAGAGTGCTCACCTTCTAGAGGGTCGCAGGTTTGGCTTTCAAGACTGGGTTCTGGTGACCACGGACGCGAGCCTCCAAGGATGGGAAGCAGTCACACAAGGAAGACATTTTCAGGGAACATGGTCAAGCCAGGAGGCTTGTCTACACATCAACATACTGGAATTAAGGGCCATATACGACGGCCTACGACAAGCGGAGAATCTTCTTCGCGACCTTCCGGTTCTGATTCAATCAGACAACGTCACAGCCGTGGCTCATGTAAACCGCCAAGGCGGGACAAGGAGCAGAGTGGCAATGGCGGAAGCCACAAGGATTCTGCGCTGGGCATAAAATCACGTAAGCACTCTCTCAGCAGTCTGCATTCCGGGAGTGGACAACAGGGAAGCAGACTTCCTCAGCAGACACGATCTCCATCCAGGAGAGTGGGGACTTCATCAAGAAGTTTTTGCAGAGATAACAAGTCTTTGGGGACTTCCTCAAATAGACATGATGGCGTCACGCCTCAACAAGAAGCTTCGGAGGTATTGTGCCAGGTCAAGGGACCCTCAGGCAGTAGCGGTAGACGCCCTGGTGACACCATGGGTGTTTCAGTCGGCCTATGTATTCCCTCCTCTTCCTCTCATCTCCAAAATATTGAGAATCATAAGAAGAAAAAGAGTGCAGACAATACTCGTTGTTCCAGAATGGCCTCGAAGGGCCTGGTATTCAGATCTTCAGGAGATGCTCACAGAAGATCCATGGCCTCTTCCTCTCAGGGAGGACTTGTTGCAGCAGGGGCCCTGCGTGTTCCAAGACTTACCACGGTTATGTTTGACGGCATGGCGGTTGAACACCGAATCCTAGCTGGGAAAGGTGTTCCGGAGGAAGTCATCCCAACTCTGATAAGGGCTAGGAAGGAGGTGATGGTGAAACATTATCACCGTATCTGGAGGAAGTATGTTTCTTGGTGTGAAGCCAAGAATGCTCCTACGGAAGATTTCCACCTGGGCCGTTTTCTCCACTTCCTACAGACAGGAGTGGATATGGGCCTGAAGTTAGGCTCCATTAAGGTACAGATTTCGGCCCTATCTATATTCTTTCAGAAGGAATTGGCTTCTCTCCCAGAAGTCCAGACTTTTGTAAAGGGAGTGCTGCACATCTAGCCTCCTTTTGTGCCCCCAGTGGCACCATGGGACCTTAACGTGGTGTTACAGTTCCTTAAGTCACACTGGTTTGAACCTCTTCAAACAGTTGAGTTGAAATTTCTCACTTGGAAAGTGCTCATGTTGTTGGCCTTGGCATCTGCGAGGCGGGTGTCCGAATTGGCGGCTTTGTCTCACAAAAGCCCCTATCTGATTTTCCATGTGGATAGAGCAGAGTTGAGGACTCGTCCTCAATTTCTGCCTAAGGTGGTTTCATCGTTTCATATGAACCAACCTATTTTGGTGCCTGTGGCTACGGGGGACTTGGAGGATTCCAAGTCTCTTGATGTAGTTAGGGCCTTAAAACTTTATGTAGCCAGGACGGCTCGAGTTAGGAAAACAGAGGCACTGTTTGTCCTGTTTGCAGCCAACAAGGTTGGCGCCCCTGCATCTAAGCAGACTATTGCCCGCTGGATCTGTAACACGATTCAGCAGGCTCATTCTACGGCTGGATTGCAGGTACCAAATTCGGTAAAGGCCCATTCCACTAGGAAGGTGGGCTCTTCTTGGGTGGCTGCCCGAGGTGTCTCAGCATTGCAACTTTGCCGAGCGACTACTTGGTCGGGTTCAAACACTTTTGCTAAATTCTACAAGTTTGATACCTTGGCTGAGGAGGACCTCATGTTTTCTCAATCGGTGCTGCAGAGTCATCCGCACTCTCCCGCCCGGTCTGGAGCTTTGGTATAATCCCCATGGTCCTTACGGAGTCCCCAGCATCCTCTAGGACGTAAGAGAAAATAAGATTTTAAACCTACCAGTAAATCTTTTTCTCCTAGTCCGTAGAGGATGCTGGGCGCCCGTCCCAGTGCGGACAAAATTCTGCATGACTTGTATATAGTTATTGCCTACATAAGGGTTATGTTACAATTTTGATCAGTCTCGGGCTGATGCTGTTTTGTTTCATACTGTTAACTGGTTCGTATGTTCCATGTTATACGGTGTGGATGGTGTGGGCTGGTATGAATCTTGCCCTTAGATTAACAAAAATCCTTTCCTCGTACTGTCCGTCTCCTCTGGGCACAGTTTCTCTAACTGAGGTCTGGAGGAGGGGCATAGAGGGAGGAGCCAGTGCACACCCATTCTAAAGTCTTTAGAGTGCCCATGTCTCCTGCGGAGCCCGTCTATACCCCATGGTCCTTACGGAGTCCCCAGCATCCTCTACGGACTAGGAGAAAAAGATTTACCGGTAGGTTTAAAATCTTATTTTTTCTCTAATGGGTAAAACATGTGCACTGCAGGTGTTGCAGATATAACATATACAGAGAGAGTAAAGGCCCATACACACGGGGGATTCGGGCTATGCCCGATTCTCACTATGCGACAGGGGCTAGGTCGACATCGCAAGCACATAATGAGTGTGCTTGCGATACTGACTATGTGCGATTTTGGCTAAGTGTCAATTTTGACTATCTCTTCTATAGAGATAGTCAAAATTGACTTGCCAGCACAGTCTATCTAGGCTTGCGATGCCGACCACGCGGGACTGCGCATCGGCATCGAATCGGGATGGCAAGGTGACTTTCACCTTGCGATCTGCACTAACTTTTCTTATGATTTTGACTATATAGTCAAAATCGTAAGAAAATATCTCACCGTGTGTACACACCATAAGATTTGGGTGGGTTATTTTGTTTTTATGCAGGGTAAATACTAGAGATGTGCACCGGACATTTTTCGGGTTTTGTGTTTTGGTTTTGGATCTGGATCTCCATTCGTGTTTTGGATCTGGATTGGTTTTGCCAAAACCACCCTTTCGGGTTTTGGTTTTGGATCTGGATTTTTTTTTAAACCATAAAAACAGCTAAAATCACAAAATTTTCTTTTTTAAATCCTACAGTATTATTAACCTCAATAACATTAATTTCCACTCATTTCCAGTCTATTCTGAATACCTCACACCTCACAATATTGTTTTTAGGCCAAAAGGTTGCACCGAGGTATGTAGCTGGATGACTAAGCTAAGCGACACAAGTGGGCGGCACAAACACCTGGCCCATCTAGGAGTGGCACTGCAGTGTCAGACAGGATGACTGTTTTAAAAACTAGGCCCCAAAGAGCACACAATGCAAATAAAAAAAGGTGCAAGATGGAATTGTCCTTGGGCCCTCCCAGCCACCTATATGTTGTTTAAACAGGACATGCACAGTTTAATAAACCCATAATTTCAGCGACAGGGTCTGCCACACGACTGTGGCTGAAATGACTGGTTGGTTTGGGCCCCCACCAAAAAAGAAGCCATCAATCTCTCCTTGCACAAACTGGCTCTACAGAGGCAAGATGTCGACCTCATCCTCATTCTCCGATTCCTCACCCCTTTCACCATGTACATCCTCCTCCTCACAGAGTATTAATTCGTCCCCACTGGAATCCACCATCACAGGTCCCCCCTGGAAAAATCTCGCCAAATTCTCCGAATCATAGCTAGCTACAAACATACCACCTCCACAGTGTCAAAAATGTGATTAAAAATTAGAGAGGCACACGCAATCAGGAACAACACACAGGCTTTCACCTCCACTCTTATCTTGGTGTGGAACAGAAAGGACTTTAACCAAGCAAATATATGATTACCACATTACTGAACAAACTTAAAAACTAGGGACCAAAGCCTCCGAATTTGTATCCGCTTCTCCATTTTCAGGGATTACAATAATCTTGGATTTAATGCTGAGATGCAAATAAACTGGTGTATACCACAGGATCAAGATTGGATATTTTCCCCTCCACGGAGTCTGCAGACTTATTTTGTGAAAATCTCGTGGGTTTCTTTTTTTTTTTTTTTTTTTTATTGCATTTTTATTTACATATTTTGTGGTAGATGCCTTATTTTTGTTTTTCACAGCTCCCAGTTAGACGCATGTGAGCATACCTGTGTGTCCCAGTTATACGCATGTGAGCATATCTGTGTGTCCGAGTTACATGCATGTGAGCATACCTGTATGTCTTGTTGATTTTATTCATATTTTATTTTTAAATAAAGCAGCCCCATAGATGTTTTAGCAGCCTCTCGTGAGCCCCCACAGCAGCCCCGTATCGGGCAAGTTGAGTTGTGGTGGGTTCGGTACAGTACTAAGCAGGATTCTGCAGTGAATTTTTTATTATTGAGCTCCTGCCCTAGTGGAGTTTACCACTCTAGTCCAAACTCATTTCATATTACAAGTAGGACTGTGGGAGAAAGAAATGCTAACCTCTGTGCCACCAGCATGCCTCAGCCTAGCAAGCCACACATCTTCCTGGCTGTAAGCCACCATGGGACTCCATACTGGGCCCTTATTCAGTAACTGTGCCTCATAGGAGATCCTGGCCCATCTAGTGCTGCAGTGCAATGGAAAACTGAAACTCTGTTCTTCTAACACCGCAAGGTCTTGTGATAACCCTACGCAGCCCTTATATTGTACAATTTTTAAGGAGAAAACATTTACAAAATAAAGGAAAAGAACCATGCGCATCTTGTAAATAATCCCAAAGTGTGGAACATTAATAATAAATCAAAAATAAGGTTGACTAATGGGAGCCATTCATTTGAGTCCCTAACATGAAATAATTGAGAAGAACCTCTCTCTAATGCTGGGTACACAGTGCACACTAGAAGATATATCTACTAGAGATGAGCAGGATCAGACAGGGTACCCCTGGAATTATATGGCAGCACCTCTGGACTTATACAGCGGATAGGCAGCACCCCTGGACTTATACAGCAGATAGGCAGCACCCCTGGATTTATACAGCAGATAAACAACACCCTTGGACATATACAGCATAGGCAGCACCCCTGAAGAATTACACAGCATAGCAGACAGGCAGCAGCACCTTTTGACTTAAACGGCAGTGGGGCAGCACCCCTGGACTATTAGGGCAGAGTGGCAGCACCCCTGGAATGATGTGGCAGAGAAAGAAAAGACGTGCAAGATGAAATTGTCCTTGGGCCCTCCCACCCTTATTTGGTATAAACAGGACATGCACACTTTAACAAACCAATCATTTCAGCAACAGGGTCTGCCACATGACTGTGTCTGAAATGATTGGTTTGTTTGGGCCCCCACCAAAAAAGAAGCAAGTATTCTCTCCTCGCACAAACTGGCTCTACAGAGGCAAGATTTCATCCTCATCCTCCGATTCCTCACCCCCTTCAGTGTTTACATCCTCATCCTCACAGAGAAATAATTCTACACCAAAGAGGTGGATTTTTTGGTATTTTGCCCAGGCATGACAATGGGCTTTTTCATCCCATGACCAACAACTCATCCTGGTGTACTTCTACAGTGACATCCTCAATCTCCATATCAGCAACTGGACTGGTGGTGCTCCTCCCAGCACTTGCAGGGGGCATGCAAATGGTGGTTAGAGCCTCCTCTTCCCATACAGCCTTGGGAAGGTCAGGCCTAGACATCGCAACCGTGGACACACTTGGACTCTCCTTAGGGATTTGTGATATCTCTGAATGCACAGTTGTTTTTTCCTGTGCTTTAACAAGCTTTATTTTTTTAATTTTTCAAGAGGGAGGAGGGCATCCATCTTCAAGAGAAGCTGAACCACCAGTCTTGAACATAGGCTAAGGCATTAGCCTTTCCTTGTCACTTCATGTTGTGAAAGGCATATTGCCAATTTTACGTTTCTTATCAGATCATTTAAATTTTTTGGAGGTTATTAATTTTTGCTTCTTGGATTTTACATGCCCAATATGACATTGGGTATCGGCCTTAACAGACAACGTTGATGGAATTGCATCGTCAATGTCACGACTGGTGGCAGCAGCAGCTTCAGTACTAGTACTAGGAACTTCAAGTGGTTCCTGATCTTTCACTATTTTTTCCTACAAATTTTTGTTCTCCATTTCACAGGACAGCACCCCTTTATTATTACAGCTCACAGAACAGTGCCCCTTTATTTTCACAGCACCCCTGCATTTTTACAGCATAAAGGACAGGGCCATTGGACTTTTATTTTAAAAACACCCCTGTATTTTTACAGCATACAGGACAGGACCAGCACCCCTGTTTTCTAACAACAACACCCCTGTATTTTTACAGCATACAGGACAGGGCCAGCACCCCTGTATTTTAACAACACCCATGTAATTTTACAGCATACACGACAGGGCAATGTACCTTTTTTTTTATACAACACCCCTGTATGTTTTGCAGCATACAGGACACGACCAGCATCCCTGTATTTACAGCATACAGGACAGGACCAGCACCCCTGTATTTTAACAACAACTCCCTGTATTTTTTTTTATAGCATACAGGACAGGGCCAGCACCCCTGTATTTTTAACAACACCCCTGTCATTTTATAGCATACAAGACAGGGCCAGTGTACCTTTATTTATACAACCCCTGTATAGTGCCCCTGTTCCATACAGTGACAGGACAGCAACACCCATGTACTGCACCCCTAACAGCACCCGACGCCACCACCCACAGAGAGACAGAGGTCTGTCTCCCTCACTCTCCAAGTTCGGAGTGAAAATGGTGGCGATACATGAATCCAAAACCCGGGAGAATCCGACTGCGGGATGATGATGTTTTGCCTCGTTCTGGGATCCGAGTCTTGAGGGAAGTCCCGAGCCGGAAATCGGTTCCCGGCTCGGATTGTGAAGTTCAGAGGGGTTCGGATTTATGAAATCTGAACCCGCTCATCTCTAGTAAATATACTGGCTGCTTTATTTTTACACTGCAATTTAGCACCCAAATTTAACTCTCTCTGCACATGTTATATTTGCCCCACCTGCAGTGTATATGGTTTTGCACTTTAGAGAAAAAGTTTGCTGTTGCGATCAGGTCTGAATTAGGCCCTTAGTACCAAAACCAGAAAAAATGGTCCAGGTCACATCTCTAGTATTTCCCAGTATTATTGAGAATTTTAGCATTTAGAGAGAGAAAGTGGAAAGAAATAAACTACCAACAAATCAGCTCCTAATTGTCATGTTGCAGATTGTGCCAAAAAAAATTACAGTTAGGAGCTGTTTGGTGGGTACAGATTCATATGAATTTTTGTTGCGAAAAGCAATGCAAATGAGAGCAAGTTGATGAACGAGGTGCTCCTGCCTCTAGCTGAGACTGGGTAGGGCTAATATGGCAATCTACTAACATTGTTGTTTATACCCACAAGATTTAGAGGTACGTTTATAATGGTTGTCAGATGTGTTTCACTTACTTTTTAATGTAGAAAAGCATAACTATGAAAATCTTACAAACTTTGCAAACACTGAAAATCAGCAATAATTCTTCAGCAACATTAATTCTTCAGCTGGGTGGTATTCATGTGACCGCCGGTCAGCTGAACCGACAGTCACATGACCTCCTCCACCAGCCCGACGGCTCACTATCCCGATGGTCGGCATGCCGACCAACAGGGACTATTTCCACTCGTGGGTGTCCACGACACCCATAGAGTGGGAATAGACCCCGTGGCGACCGCAGGTCGCCACCAAGCCCGCAGAGTGGCGAGCGCAGCGAGCCTGCAAGGGGCTTGCTGCACTCGCCCCTCCCCGCCGGGATCCCGGCGTCGGTATGCTGCCGGGATCCCGGCGTCGGTAAGCTGACCGGCGGTCTCCTGACCGCCGGTCAGCAGTACTACACCCCTTCAGCTATGCCTCTGCCACATTTATGCGGCTTAAAGTAGTCAATTTAATACTGGAGTTATATTTTCTCAGGTCAGAGCAATACTTCCAATACAGCCAAAGTGGATCATTAAAATTTATTGGAGAATACTGTGCAGACTCCATGACTGAGCATGTGCAAAGCCGTCATGGGACTGTGTGAGAGTGCCACAGGAAATGACAGTAGTCTTCTACTTAGCTCCAGTGAGACCTGTGATTACAGTACCTGCGATAAAACCGCTGTTCCTGCATCCTGCATTGCTCACCGGTACCTACATAGACTCACCAGCTGGTTTACGACACCCCGTTACGCTCCATCTACCAATATATACAACAGTGAGTACAGCTGTACCTGCTTTATCTTCAATAAAACCACTCCACTGGTTAAGTACAGTAACTGCACTGTTCGTACTTGTAAAGGGCCCCATATAATAGAACGATAATGCCCGATTTAAGCCCAATTCGGGCATTCGGGCCAATATATTGGGTGAAATCGGGCATTTTGGCTGTGTATCCAATCCGATGCGCGTTCCAGTGAGAGTCGGATCGGATCCTCTAGATCGCTAGTGCTGCGCTTGTGATATATTTGTTCCCGCAGGCATGGCTGGGATTGTGTGACCCTATGGTACCTGGAGTGCCAATAAGTGGGGACATTAGTAACATTGTAATTGCTGTATATATGTATTATTTATGAGTAAGGAAAGGTATGGTGGTAGAGCCATAATATACACATGCCTCAAACATGACTGTGATTCAGTACATATGGGGGTGGTGCCAGGATGATGTACCCTGGCTGTGATGGAAAATCAGTGGTGCTATTGGCTGGGGGTGAAGGGGAGGTGTGGCTACCAGAGACTGTTATGACTGTTAGGAGCAGCGCTCGGCGCTGTAATGGAAAAATGAGCCTCGCTCTCTCCCTGGTGTGTCCCAAGGACTTAGCTGCCTGGATAAAAGGAGAGTCAGCGCTGAGAGGGGTCTTGTGTCAGAGCTGCTGAGGGAGCCAAATCTCTCTCCTCTCTGCGCTGCTTGAGCTGTAAACACTGTGGCGCCAGAGGGGGAGGAGGCAGATTACCCGACACGGAAGAGCGGAGGAGCAGTATATCGGGAGTCCCAGGCTGAGCGGCAATGCCTTTCCGGGAGGCGGAGAGCGGGAGGCGCGGCAAGTGAGATAGGCGGCGTCAGAGCCGAGACGACAGGTCGGAGGCAGGCATGGCTGGAAGAGGAGGTGGTGACGGAGCAGCAGAGACTACTTGGAAGGAGGCGCAGCCCGGGAAGGAGGCGGTGCCAGAGCAGCGGCGATAGGCTGGGGGAGCACTGGAAGTAGTGGCCATCCACGAGCTGGGCTGAACCGTTCAGGGGAGACACACCGGAGACATACCCCTGAACATGAATGGCAGTGCTGACAGAAGCTAGTGCCCCCGGCGGAAGAAAAGCACCCCGAGCCCGGCCACCTCAGGAAACCGTCACATCCACGAAAGGTAGCACCAGCCTATAAGCTGATTAGAGCGGGGGAGCGCTTATTGCTAAGGAGAATAAGGGGATTGAAGGCCCTCCAATCAGTGAGCAGGGGGCGTGGCTATGCAGGGACTCGGTTGGCCATTGGCTGGAGTGGTGGCTGAAGACAACTCCGGTCTGTCCAATATACATTGCACTGTTTCAACACCTATAGAGACACAGACCAAATGACAGTTGGCTAATCAGTCAGCCCAAGCTTGTATGCACCCTGTAACTGCTGATACCAGTCTACACATGTGTAAGTCAGGATGACCGGGCTATTGTCCAGAGCTAGTAATTGATAATTCTACAGGGTGATTTTAGCGACCCCCTTATTCTCAGTAACACTTACCTGGACAGGAGCTAGTGGAGTCCAGCATATGGGACAGTGACATCTGTAACAGAAAGGATTATAAAGGCTTACTATTATTCATAAGAGACTCCAAGCATCTACAGGCAGGCACATTAGTGAGCCTACAGCATAGAGACAAAGGGATCTTTACAAGTAATATATCCGTCACAAGAGCCTAGTGGTGTGAAAGCCGCAACATCTAGTGGTAAATATTAGAACTTCATACTGGTCCTTAGTCTACTACTTAGGATATAGTCAGAGACAATGGATACAATTACTTCGGTGATAAGGAGACATATGGATACAAATATTTAGACTCAGGAGAGCAGCCACTGAGCAAGGAAATAGCTACTAAGATACTTGTGACACTTCGCCAAGGGTCTTTAGTAACTCAAGGGAATAAATAAATAAATATATATATATATATATATATATATTCAACGGTCTAAATTGGTCAAGTCAGGAGAGGACACCCAACATATATATGCATATACATACACCTAGACTTTCTGCTATTCACTGTGGACTATATGACAAATTAATTGTTAATCTAATGTTGACTTACTGTTATTTGATAAATTGCATGTAATGTTACATAGGAAAATATGTACATGAACGGTAAACCTGAAGTTGCCAATTGAATCTACTCTAGAGTATTACATAGCGATTACAAGTTATAGTAAATGTAAACATACTGATATACCAATTTAGTGTGTGTATTACTTACCTGTTTGAAGGGAGTGGAGTAAGGAGGTCCAGAAGAGGTAAGAACTGTAATTGTAAATATATCACATTAATAGAGGGTTGCCTCAAGCTTCCCCTTTTCTATCTGTAACGCATAGAACAAAAGCCTGGGTGGAGGCACTGAATCACCTGGAGGCACTGCTGAGATGGGCACAAACCATACGCTCCTGTCACAATGGAAGCTATAAGTGAACAGGATATATATAACTGGTGTAAGGACCATGGTATGGATGTGCGGAGTAGTATAGGCATAGCAGGGAGTTTTACTAATATAAGCGACGAAGAGGTGATTAAAGAAGTAAATAAACTGCAGGATAAAATACCCTGTTGTATTAGACAAGTGGAAAGGAACTGCTGGGGAGACTTGTGTGGTTTTGATAAGTAACCAAAATTATTTAGATGCTTCGTTGATCCCTATCAATATCCTGGTAGAGAAAGTACCTGGCCGAAGGTGGAAAATAATATGGCCTAGTCTGGTAACTGAAGGAGATGATGAAGCCCCCGAGGCTACTGAGGCTAGAGAAGAGAGGGATCAAAGAAGCCATCAGAATATGGGTGTCTCATCCCGAGTGAATTCCACTAATACTGACACTGTAGAGCCTCAGGTAGATGCAGTAATGGATAAGGTCGTAAGCCACTTTGAGAGATGGCATTACGAGTGTGGTTATAGGAGGTTAAGAGTATTCTCTGGGTACCGGTACCCACTGGGAAAGAAAGTTATGATGTGTGGAGAGAAGCTGCTGTGCAGCACTCAGAAGAATGAAGATGCCCTGAGCATATTAAAAAGCAGAGGATAGTGGAAAGCTTACGAGGCCCAGCAATGGGGATTATTCATGCCACTAGAAGGAGTAATCCTCAAGCTACCTTAAAGGACTATTTTACTGCCTTAGATTATTCCTTTGGAACTATAGAAGATGTAGGAGACATCCTTTCCCGACTCAATCAGACATATCAGGAGCCAACTGAGACTCTCACAGACTATATTTATCGTTTGGACAAAATTCTGTATAAACTTCTTGACAAAGGAGGGATAGAACAGGTGGAGATTGACTAGAGACGTATGAAGTATATATTAAGCGGAGCGCTAACGAGTAATCCTGTGGCTCAGAGACTGAGGTGCATTATGGCCAGAACACCCCTCCTACATTGAGTGAATTAATTAAGGAAGTAAAACTAGATGAAGTACAGATAGAGAACAGAGATAAAAGTTTGAAGAGAGTAAAAGTTGTATTGCCCTCCCCGGACGCTCAATCCTCAGCCAATGACAAGCTATACAAGCTGTTAGAAGAGCAAAATAAAAAGTTGGATCAATTCATTACGCTACAGAGTAATGTGTCAGCTGGGACACCAGTAGGAAGAGGAAGGGAGCCCAATAGGAGATTTGATAGTCGTGGCAACATCACATGTTACCGGTGTGAACAACTAGGACACAGGTCCTTCGAGTGTTCTCAAAGTGGATATATGCGAAGAAACACCAATGCTCGTACCAACAGAAATGGGGAGCAGTCGGGAAACCCCGGGGGGATGTCGATGAACCCCGCATCGACTCCCAACCAATCGTAATATGTGCAATGGGGAGAGCCCAGTGGCCTGATTCCATTCTGGATGGAATGATGGGTACAGGCTTTGATCAATAGTCATGTGTGTATGGTTCTTTTAGACAGTGTCTCCCAGGTTTCGATCATATTTGAAAGTTGATATCGGCAACATCTGTGTGACGTGCCATTGTTACCATTGGATGGGTTAGCAATATGGGGATTGAGTAACCAGAAGTACCCTTACCTAGGGTACGTCACAGTACAAATAGAGTTTTCCCAGGCTCATGATGGGCACCAAGAACCTCTGCCCCTGATTGCACTAATATGTCCCGACTCCCCTGGGGATCAAGGCCACGTGTCTGCAATAATAGGGACCAACTCCAATCTCTTTAAAACATTGTCGGATTGGTGTTTGGCTCAAGATAACCTGAACACTCAGGCTTCTATCGCCTCCATGTCATCCCAAGATATAGTAAGTAGTGGAGAGTCCGGTGTGTCTACGTGTAATACCGTATTACCTCAAATGGTGAAGGAAACATTTAACTCCAAGATTATAGGATGCTTCAAGGGCAGTGACATTGATCCTCAAGAACAGGGAAAATTGTTGGCCGATCTTTATTGCAGAGAGCTGTTTTTTTCCATGGAGGAATGGGATTTGGGTACCGCTGTAGGAGTTGAGCACCGTATTAAGTTAACGGATACTGGCCCTCATTCCGAGTTGTTCGCTCGCAAGGCGATTTTAGCAGAGTTGCTCACGCTAAGCCGCCGCCTACTGGGAGTGAATCTTAGCATCTTAAAATTGCGAACGATGTATTCGCAATATTGCGATTACACACCTCGTAGCAGTTTCTGAGTAGCTTCAGACTTACTCGGCATCTGCGATCAGTTCAGTGCTTGTCGTTCCTGGTTTGACGTCACAAACACACCCAGCGTTCGCCCAGACACTCCTCCGTTTCTCCGGCCACTCCTGCGTTTTTTCCGGAAACGGTAGCGTTTTTTCCAACACGCCCATAAAACGGCCTGTTTCCGCCCAGAAACACCCATTTCCTGTCAATCACACTACGATCGCCTGAGCGAAGAAAAAGCCGTGAGTAAAAATCCTAACTTCATAGCAAATTTACTTGGCGCAGTCGCAGTGCGGACATTGCGCATGCGCACTAAGCGGAAAATCGCTGCGATGCGAAGATTTTTACCGAGCGAACAACTCGGAATGAGGGCCACTACTCCTTTTAGAGAGAGGTCCCACAGGCTGGCTCCTGCAGATTTTGATAATGTGAGGCAGCACTTAAAATCGCTTGATAACCATGTCATAGCTGATTCCGAAAGCCCTTATGCATCTCCAATTGTAGTGGCTAGGAAGAAAAATGGTAATATTAGACTGTGTATCGACTATCGTACATTAAACAACCGTACGGTCGCTGATCAGTATACGGTACCCAAAGTAGAGGAGGCATTAGATTGCTTACAAGGCAGTCAGTGGTTTTCAGTTTTAGACATGAGGTGTGGGTACTATCAAATTCCCATGAATCCGGAAGATAGGGCCAAGACTGCATTTATCTGTCCTATAGGGTTCTTTGAATTTCTTAAAATGCCCCAGGGGGTAAAAGGAGCCCCGGCCACTTTTCAAAGGACTATGGTGCTACCGAGAGGTCTTAGTTTATCTGGATGACATCATCATCTTTGGGAAAACACTTGCTAAGCATAATACCAGATTGCTTAAGGTACTGGACCGGCTACAACAGAAGGGATTAAAGTTATCCGTTGACAAGTGCAGACTCTGTCAAAAGACTGTTAAATATCTTGGGCACATTGTCAGTCGAGAGGGTGTATCTACAGATCCAGATAAGGTAGCTGCAATACTGCATTGGCCTCGCCCAAATAATTTAAAAGACTTGCGATCTTTCCTCAGGTTTTGTGGCTACTATCGCCGATTTGTACCCCATTATTCCAAAATTGCCCGACCATTAAAAGAGTTGACGAGAGGATACCCACCCCCTGGCAACCATCACACGCTAAAGCGGCATAGCCCTAACAAAGATTATTTCAAACCCCAAGAGGAGTTTGGCGAGCGTTGGACTCCTCCATGTGAGGAAGCTTTTCAGAAGTTGAAGTTATGTCTCACGCATACCCCAGTGTTGGCTTATGCTAACCCTGAATTGCCATACGAATTACACATTGACGCTTCATTGGAAGGTTTGGGTGGAGTATTATATCAATGGCAGGATGATCAATTCCGGCCAGTAGCCTATGTTAGCAGGGGACTTTCTTCCAGAGAACGAAAGTATGCGGTGCACAAGCTGGAATTTTTAGCGTTAAAGTGGGCGGTGGTTGAAAAATTTCATGACTACCTCTATGGGGTGAGTTTCGTTATCCAAACTGATAATCCTCTCACGTATATAAACTCCACTGCCAAGTTGGACGCAACTGGGCATCGTTGGTTGGCCGCGTTGTCTAACTACAACTTCAAGTTATGGTATAAGCCCGGGACACACAACACCGATGCTGATGCTCTTTCAAGGTTACCAAATATATGTGTCAGTAGTAGTAATGATGAATGGATCGAAGTTCCAGCCCCTACCGTCCAAAGTTTATGTCATCAGATATTCGGGTTACACACCCAACCACAAGAGATGATAAGTCCCTTTGGAGCCTCCAACGCTTTATTACCTCATATGTATTGTTGGGTCTCTCAGACGGAACTTGAGGGGCTAGATATGCTGTCGCCTGAGAAGATACTAGTTGAACAACAGGAGGACGTGGATTTAGGAGCGATAATAGGCCATTTGAGTAATACTTGCCCTCTCGGTAATGTTAGAACTGTATCAAGGAGAGCTACTGTGCTATTGCGGCAGAGCAAGAAATTAATGTTTAAGAATGGACTGCTTTTATAGGAAAACAAGAAAGGTGTCATGAGGAATTAAATATCATCTAGTCTTACCCCGCAAGTATATTCCCATGGTCCGTAAGTCATTACACGACCAACATGGACATTTAGCATATGAGAAGACCCAACAGTTGGTCGCCGAATGCATATACTGGCCTCTTATGAATCAGGACATTGGCGAATACTGTAAAAATTGTAGAAATTGTATTCTCAGAAAGTCTTTACCTGCTCATGCAGCACCCCTAGTTATTATCAACAGCTCCGCACCGATGGAATTAGTTTGTATAGATTTTCTGTCCTTGGAAGGTCCCAACGGCAAAGAAAGCAACATATTGGTAATCACAGATCATTTCACCAGATACGCTCAGGCGTATGTAACCCCGGATCAAAAATCAAAAACTGTATCAAAAATGTTATGAGACAAGTTTTTTGTGCATTATGGGCTGCCTGCTCGGATTCACTCAGACCAAGGACGAGACTTTGAAAGCAAATTGATCCGAGACTTGTGTAATTGTTGTGGGATTAAGAAGTCTAGGACCTCTCCGTATCATCCTCAGGGAGATCCACAGCCTGAGAGGTTTGATCGAACTCTGATCAATATGCTCGGAACCCTACCACTGACAGACAAGATACAATGGAAGCGTCATATATGTCAGTTAGTTCATGCTTACAATTGCACCGTAAATGATGCCACTGGATATTCCCCATATGTTCTTATGTTTGGGAGAGAGGCGCGATTACCCATCGATATTTGTCTGGGGACCACGGTAGATAATAATAAACCTCCTACTCATACACAATATGTGAATAAACTCAGGAGAGAATTACAGGAAGCTTATGATCTCGCCCATACAATGTCCCGGAAACAGGGAGAGAAGAATAAGAGCATTTACGACAAGTCGGTCCGCGAGCAAGTATTGCTACCTGGGGATAGAGTTCTTCTTAAACGGCTAGGATGCCCGAGACGCCAAAAACTTGCTAACAGGTGGCGAGAGTCCCCATACCGGATAATTAAGAAGTTGCCCGATATCCCCGTGTATCGTCTGACTTCGGAGACAGGGGAGAGACCAATACTTACCTATCACAGAAACCATTTGTTGCCCATTAGGCAGGATATTTACTTTCTGGATATTGCAGAGGGGAAGGACACAGCTGCTGATAATAGAGGAGGAGTTGGGCCACTACCCCCGCAAGTTTCCTATCAGCCCATAGAAGACCGAGCTCTGGATGATCCCTCTGATTACCCTCAGGGGTATTTCTTCAACTATGAGGTTCCCGATATTGTCACTAATTCCAGGGAACTTCTGGCGTCGTCCCCAACAAAAGTGGATCATTCGTCAGAAGAGAGCAGATGCGTTGCTGGAGAAAGTAATTGGGAAGATGTCAGTGATAACTATTTGCCAGTTCGCTCTGATAGTGAGCTGTATGATCTTTCTTCTGACAGCATTGAAACCGAATCCTCAGCAGTTGGGGGAGGGACAAATGGTGAAAGACCCCAGAGAACCCGTAGGCCACCTATGGTTTTTACGTATGACCGGTTAGGACACCCCACTAGGGAGCCTCTGCTAATACACCTCTATGCAGTGAACAGCTGGCCTTATTTTGGATATCTAGGAGGGTAGGGTAACGATAAGTTGAAACCTTTGTTGAAATAGCAATGTAAAGTGATAAAAGTGAAGGTATCATATTGTGTGTGGTGATCTGTGTGATGGAGGAAATTATTGCACTACAGATCACCAGGGGGAGAAATGTGACCCTATGGTACCTGGAGTGCCAATAAGTGGGGACATTAGTAACATTGTAATTGCTGTATATATGTATTATTTATGAGTAAGGAAAGGTATGGTGGTAGAGCCATAATATACACATGCCTCAAAAATTACTGTGATTCAATACATATGGGGGTGGTGCCAGGATGATGTACCCTGGCTGTGATGGAAAATCAGTGGCGCTATTGGCTGGGGGTGAAGGGGAGGTGTGGCTACCAGAGACTGTTATGACTGTTAGGAGCAGCGCACGGGGCTGTAATGGAAAAACGAGCCTCATTCTCTCCCTGCTGTGTCCCGAGGACTGAGCTGCCTGGATAAAAGGAGGAGAGTCAGCGCTGAGAGGGGTCTTGTGTCAGAGCTGCTGAGGGAGCCAAATCTCTCTCCTCTCTGCGCTGCTTGAGCTGTAAACACTGCGGCGCCAGAGGGAGAGGAAGCAGCTTACCCGACACGGAAGAGCGGAGGAGCAGTATATCAGGAGTCCCAGGCTGAGCGGCAATGCCTTTCCGGGAGGCGGAGAGCGGGAGGCGCAGCCAGTGAGAGAGGCGGCGTCAGAGCCGCAGCGACAGGTCGGAGGCAGGCACGGCTGGAAGAGGAGGCGGAGACGGAGCAGTAGAGACTGCTTGGAAGGAGGCGCAACCCGGGAAGGAGGCGGTGCCAGAGAGGCGGCGATAGGCTGGGGGAGCACCGGAAGGAGTGGCCATCCATGAGCTGGGCTGAACCGTTCAGGGGAGACACACCGGAGACATACCCCTGAACACGAACGGCAGTGCTGACAGAAGCTAGTGCCCCCGGCGGAAGAAAAGCACCCCGAGCCCGGCCACCTCAGCGAACCGTCACATCCACGAAAGGTAGCACCAGCCTCCTAGCTGATTAGAGCGGGGGAGCGCTGATTGCTAAGGAGAATAAGGGGATTGAAGGCCCTCCAATCGGTGAGAAGGGGGCGTGGCTACACAGGACCTTGGTTGGCCTTTGGCTGGAGCGGTGGCTGAAGACAACACAGGTCTGTCCAATATACATTGCACTGTTTCAACACCTATAGAGACACAGACCAAATTACAGTTGGCTAATCAGTCAGCCCAAGCTTGTATGCACCCTGTAACTGCTGATACCAGTCTACACATGTGTAAGTCAGGATGACCGAGCTATTGTCCAGAGCTAGTAATTGATAATTCTACAGGGTAATTTTAGCGACTACCTTATGCTGAGTAACACTTACCTGGGTAGGAGCTAGTGGAGTCCAGCATATGGGACAGTGACATCTGTAACAGAAAGGATTATAAAGGCTTACTATTATTCATAAGAGACTCCAAGCATCTACAGGCAGGCACATTAGTGAGCCTACAGCATAGAGACAAAGGGATCTTTACAAGTAATATATCCGTCACAAGAGCCTAGTGGTGTGAAAGCCGCAACATCTAGTGGTAAATATTAGAACTTCATACTGGTCCTTAGTCTACTACTTAGGATATAGTCAGAGACAATGGATACAATTACTTCGCTGATAAGGAGACATATGGATACAAATATTTAGACTCAGGAGAGCAGCCACTGAGCAAGGAAATAGCTACTAAGATACTTGTGACACTTCGCCAAGGGTCTTTAGTAACTCAAGGGAATATATATATATATATATATATATATATATATTCAAAGGTCTAAATTGGTCAGGAGAGGACACCCAACATATATATATATATGCACCAAGACTTTCTGCTATTAACTGTGGACTATATGACAAATTAATTGTTAATCTAATGTTGACTTACTTTTATTTGATAAATTGCATGTAATGTTACATAGGAAAATATGTACATGAACGGTAAACCTGAAGTTGCCAATTGAATCTACTCTAGAGTATTACATAGCGATTACAAGTTATAGTAAATGTAAACATACTGATATACCAATTTAGTGTGTGTATTACTTACCTGTTTGAAGGGAGTGGAGTAAGGAGGGGATGCGGTCAACATCCCGCTGGACGGGATCCCGGCGGTCGAAATACCGACGCCGGAATCCCGACTGCCACAATCCCGACATATTCTCCCTCCGTGGGTGTCCACGACACCCATAGAGGGAGAATTTAATAGTGTGCCGAGCGTAGCGAGGCATTATGCCCGCAGCGTGGCGAGCGAAGCTAGCCCGCAAGGGGCTGCGTTCCGCTCGCAACCCCTGCCGGGATTGTGTGGTCAGGATTCCGGCGTCGGTATTTCGACCGCCGGGATCCCGCCCAGCGGGATTACGTACTGATCCCGTAAGGAGGTCCAGAAGAGGTAAGACCTGTAATTGTAAATATATCACATTAATAGAGGGTTGCCCCAAGATTCCCCTTTTCTATCTGTAACGCATAGAACAAGAGCCTGGGTGGAGGCACTGAATCACCTAGGAGTGACCGGGAACATTATCGCCAAAAACAGGGTTACAATCGCATACGATATATCGCATGCAAAATGTACCAAATTGTTTGGAGTCATATGAAACCACTCCCGGGAAGCTCCTGGGAGAGTTCAAGGGAAATCGCCCCGACTTCAGCCTCTAGAAATATCGTCCTAGTGTATGGGGCCCTTAAGGCATCCACTGCTGTGTACAGAAAGTTTGCTACATCCTCAAGCCTGTGCAGACATATTCCTAACTCACTTTCCTGCTTCCTCCATGAATTAATTATATGGGATTTTGTTAATGTATTCTTTTTTTTTGTTGTTTTGTAATATGTTAGTAACAGTATTGCAATACTAATTTTAGGTAACTATGCATCCTAATCATCTGCAATGTTCAAGCAATGACATTGGAAATTCTAACATTACTTTTAAATTCTATCATAGAATGTATGTCTTTTTAAGATTTTTTTTTTTAAAAGCTACAAAGTCCTGATGTTTTTAATCATTTTGCCTTCCCGGTTAACACATTCTTGGCCAGGAGGGCACTGTGTCATAGTGTGATCAATGACTCTGGTTAATATTTTAATAACCTTCTTCCATCAGCATTAAAAGTGTCTGTGGGTGATAGAACACCCAACAATACATCACTCCTGTTTACCATTACATGTTAGTACAATGGGGAAGTAGACCTCGGAGTCATTACTGAAACACTTGCAAAATAGACAGGGGTGGGTGCTCTTCAGGGTAGAGAAGGGACTGGTAGGCAGATTGGATCTTCTACCAACAGGGACTTACATTGCGCTGTCAGTGAAAAATTATAAATTGAAGATCATTTGCGGATGTGAGCTCAGTCATAACGAAATTAATGAAAGCTTTGGGCTATGCTCTTTAAATGTGCTCTGAACACACTAGACACTGTTAGGAAAAAATAGAGTAGCTACATTGTCCCAACTTGATGGCCTGTCATGAGGGACTTCTATAGCAATAAAAATAATCCAATGATGAAAATAAATGAACACATACTCATTTTTAGAATGTATAGATTTGTGCAGCCTACATGCAAAGAGAAGACTGAGGGGACAAGTATCAAACCTTCTAAAGAGTGGAGAAGTGGACACATTGAGGGAGCAGTTGACCATACTGTAACAGTCAATCAATGTCTACCTATCATTTTGTAGAATGTACTTGATTGGTTGCTTTAGGCAATTTCTCCACCTGTCCACTCTTTAGAAGGTTTAATACATTTCCCTGTTAATCAGACACCGGATGAGCAACGCACAAAATTAATGACTTTGCCCCCCTGAGCATTGGAGCTTAAAGATTGTCTTAAAGTTCAACCCCTTAACAACTTAGCACCTACTGTATCTAAAAAATATTCTTTTCCATTCTTAGCTTTAGTCTCATTTATGTTCCCTCCTTTCTCCTGCACTGTAGACCTGGAGCTTCCCTCTATGAGTTACCACCGGGGAGGTAGAAAGAATAGGTTGGTATGCTTGGATTATAAACTAATGATATAAACTGTGTCCCAACAAATGTAAAGGGCAAGACCCATAGCCTGACATCTTTCAACGAAATGTGTGTGCTTTAGTCAGTAAAATGGACATGTCACCCCCTGCACTTCAAAAAAAATTCCATTGTCATCATCTTGACATGCTAAATTAAACACAGAGCAAGGAAAATGGCTCACACAGGAAGGTTCTCTCCTGCTTCTTATATTGTTAGAGATATGTTTATTTATTCTTTATTTTTTAACAGTTTCTTATATAGCCCAGCATATTCCATTGCGCTTTACAATTGGAACAACAGTTATAGAACAAAACTGGGTAATAACAGACAGTAATAGAGGTAGGAGGGCCTTGCTCACAAGCTTACAATCTATAGGGAAACAGACATTGATACACAAGGATAGGTACTACCTATTGCATAATGGTCCAGCCAGATTGCAAAGGCTCTTAATGGGCTGTATGATATGGTCAACCAGCAATGCTGGCCAGAGGTCAGGAGGATGTGAAAGTGAAGAAAGACAAAATATGTGAGGTTGTGTGGACTGTACAGAAATAATGTAATTAGACATGAGACATTGAAGGTTTCGTGGGGTTTGCCTAGAATTTGATAAGCTAGTTTCAAGAGGTGAGTTTTCAAGAAATTTCTTGAAGGTTTGGAGACTAGAGGTAAGTCTTATTGTGCGTGGGAGGGCATTACACAGAGTGGGTGCAGCTGGGAAAAAAGTCCCGTAATTTTGATTGGGAGCGAGTAATGCGTGTAGATGAGAGACACAGCTCTTGTGCAGAATGGAGAGGTCGGATAGGGAGATATTTTGAGTTGAGCGAAAAGATGTACTGTATGTTGGTGAAGTTTAATTAATAGCCTTGTATGTAAGTAAAAGTATTTTATATTGAATACTGTAGAATACTGGTAACCAATTGAGGGTGGATCCACCAACGAACATGTAGCGTGGAAGATCAGCCTCACAGCTGCATTCAAAATGGATTGTAGTGGTGAGAGCCTATGTTTGGTAAACCAGTAAGTAGATAATTGCATTAATCAATGCTGGAGATATTTAGAGTTGCAGTGTCTTTTGTAAGATATAGTCGAATTTTGGAAATGTTTCTTAAGGGGGGTACTCACGGAGAGATCCATGCTTAAAATCTAAGCAATCTGACTAGATTGCTTAGATTTTAAGCACAGATCACTCGTGTGTAGCCCCCTCAGCGATAGTGATGCGCAGCCCCGCACATCGCTATCGCCGCTGCTAGATTGAGCCTGCATGCAGGCCAATCTAGCACGTCGCTAATTTCACCCGCTGGGTAAAATGAGCGGCCCCCGTCCTCCCCCCGCATCGCTCAGCACACATCGCGCCGTGCTGAGCGGCGGGAGAGATGTGTGCTGAGCAGTTCGCTCAGCACACATCTCTGCCGTGTATACCCCCCTTAAGATGTATGTGTGAAGTGAAGCCCATCATGCGACAGTGTTGCAGGGGAAGACGTATCTGATTGTGTGACCCTTGTTTCTGGTACAGCCAGCAGGTTGAGTTTTTTTTTTTAAATGAAAAGGTCATGTTTAGATGTTAATTTATTGCAAACAGAGGGTGTATTCCATAAGATACATTTTAGTGACTTGGAGTCAGATGGAAGACACATGATGTTTATAAGGTTTGTTGGATTTACATTCCATTGTGAATCAGCTGAATGTGAGTGGGGCATGTGGATGGGACCTTGATTTTTGGATATGTCCCCAGCTAGTAGAAGCAGGAGAGAGAGATAAGTATAGTTGTAGGAGGTGTGTGATAGTTTTTTATGGTGACAGGTTGAGGATGTTACAGTCAGTGTATATCGATAAGTAAACAGCTAATGAGTGTTTATAAGAGGAGAGTGATTATTGAGGCAGCATTGTGCACAGAGAGATGATCTGAAGAAGGTTGTTACTGCTTTAGAGAGGGTATTATGGAGTGTTATTAGGAAAAGCAGTTTGTGGTACATGGTGTTTTGGAATAAAAGTATAAATATTTAGGTTAATCCATAAGGAAATGACAAGTTGTATAGTGAAATTACCTGGTTGTTCAATGTTTGTTCCGTTGTTTGATTAAATGCTATGAAATTACAATTAGTTATTTTCACACTTTGCCTATTTCCACAGACAGCTGCCCCCTAGTCTGCATGTAAATATATAGTATGCCCGATTAAGACACAAGCGTTCATCTGAGCCAATTGGCAGCTGATTAAAATGCATATTGATCAAAGGAAATACATCACACTGTGTTTGAGTAAACAACAGGCAGTATGTTACTATAAACTAGGCTTCACTTAACCTCATCACAAACACAGGTAATAACAATTACAAGCAATTGGAAGTTGCAGTTTTACAAGATGAGGTGAAGTCACATACGTTTATAAAAAGATGCATTATTTGAGTATGAAATGCTGAAGTTTTGCAAGATGAGGCAAAGTCACATACCTGAGAGTTGAAAAGAGTAGAAATATTATTAGCCCAGAATCATGCAGTATAACTAGTTTGATTAACTGTTCTGAAATGACACTTATACCCCTTTCACACCAGAAATGCAGGGACAAAACCCGGGAATACTGCCACGGGCTCATGCAGGGACATTCCCGGGTTGGCACCTTTCACACCAGCATTTGGAGCCGAGACATCCCGGGTCTGTACCTTTCATACAGAACCCGGGATGGCCGTTAATTTTAGGAAGAATGCCATTAGAAATGCCCTTTTTAAGGGGCATAAAGATGAGTGGCAAACAGTGAAAACATTTGTACCCAGCATAAAGAAATGGTACGGGATTCCTAATATAAATAATTGTACATAAACAAAAGTTTAGCCAAGTTTTTGACTTTGTTTTAATAGTGCAAAAGTAACCTGTTAAATGCACAGTCATATATAGGTTTCAACTTGGCATAAAATGCCAACATGTGCGGAACACAATGCAAACTTAAAATAATAAAATTAACTTTCTAACACAGCCCCCCCCCTCCCCCACACACACACCCAAACATGAAAATTGTGGCCTATAACAGCACAAAAGTATATACGAAAAAGACAAATATACATTCCAAAGACTGACTATGGCAGTTGCCTATAGATTTTGTATTCTGGAGATGAAATATTAGGGGTTGGGTTAGGGGTGGGGTTGGGGTTATGGTTAGGGGGGTCATAGTAGTGACCTCGAGAATATGATGGATAACTGTGCTCTGGGACAGGGAGGGCCTGGTTGGGGTGGTTATGTGGGTACATATTGTGGCCCTGATTGTGTGGCAAGAAGCGTTCCATGAACTGAAACTGGCGCTCTTGATATTGGTTCAAGATGCGTTCTTGGTGTCCTATTATCTGTGTAATGAAGGATTGCTGCAGCTCTCTTTCTGCCTCTATAAAACGGAGTTGGCGGGCATCCTCCTGGTGCTGCATGTTGGTATCCATGTCGCGCAGTTCTGCAACCAGTACAGAGGTCATTGCCCGTGCAGCAAGCTCCACTTTGGTGGCTCTGCGTCTCCTCTTGGGAACTGTATATACTGCAAGGGGAATAAAAAGGCATATAAGAACAAGCAGTGTTGATTTTTTACGCGTTTGGGGCCTCCTACCACCTTCACTAGATACACTGTAAACTCTACAGAATAAACTTAATTGTTGGCAGTTACGGTGTCATAAGCAAGCACATATACTTTCTATTGGTGCGCATCACAGGGGGATTTGGCTGGAGTGTTGCATCCACATTTGTTTCCTGCCCAATCGCAGCTTCCGCACTGATGTCGGGTATATTGTCATCAGTCTGGTTGACAAATGAGTCCAGATCGGGGTGGCCAGGGTTATCTGGGAATAGTATGGGCGATGATGATGGTGGGCCACATTGGGTACTTTCCATGCTGGTCTCACTCTCATCATCCACCGCAAAGGGTGAGGGAGTGGCTGAGCTGGAGGATGACAGGCTGATGGGGTCAGTGAGCACAGTGCTGCCAAAAATAGATGCACATTGATCATAAAACATCCAGTTGCGCCTTGCAACACCACTTTTGTTCCTGTTGTGGTCATGGATGCGATTAAACTGCTTTTTCAGCGATTTCAGTTTATTTACCACTTGTTGTTGGGTACGGATTATGCCCCGCGAGACCAGCATCTTTGCTATGTTGTGGTATATCTGGGCATCCTTTACAGTAGAGATGAGCGGGTTCGGTTTCTCTGAATCCGAACCCGCACGAACTTCATGTTTTTTTTCACGGGTCCGAGCGACTCGGATCTTCCCGCCTTGCTCGGTTAACCCGAGCGCGCCCGAACGTCATCATGACGCTGTCGGATTCTCGCGAGACTCGGATTCTATATAAGGAGCCGCGCGTCGCCGCCATTTTCACACGTGCATTGAGATTGATAGGGAGAGGACGTGGCTGGCGTCCTCTCCATTTAGATTAGAAGAGAGAGAGAGAGAGATTGACCTGATTTACTGGAGCTTAGGAGTACTGTAGAACTGTAGAGAGTGCAGAGTTTACTAGTGACTGACCACAGTGACCACCAGACAGTGCAGTTTTATTTAATATATCCGTTCTCTGCCTGAAAAAAACGATACACAGTGACTCAGTCACATACCATATCTGTGTGCACTGCTCAGCCCAGTGTGCTGCATCATCTATGTATATATCTGACTGTGCTCAGCTCACACATCTTATAATTGTGGGGGAGACTGGGGAGCACTGCAGTGCCAGTTATAGGTTATAGCAGGAGCCAGGAGTACATATTATTATTAAAATTAAACAGTGCACACTTTTGCTGCAGGAGTGCCACTGCCAGTGTGACTGACCAGTGACCTGACCACACTGACCACCAGTATAGTTAGTAGTATAGTATACTATATTGTGATTGCCTGAAAAAGTTAAACACTCGTATCTGACTGTGCTCAGCTCACACATCTTATAATTGTGGGGGAGACTGGGGAGCACTGCAGTGCCAGTTATAGGTTATAGCAGGAGCCAGGAGTACATATTATTATTAAAATTAAACAGTGCACACTTTTGCTGCAGGAGTGCCACTGCCAGTGTGACTGACCAGTGACCACCTGACCACACTGACCACCAGTATAGTTAGTAGTATAGTATACTATATTGTGATTGCCTGAAAAAGTTAAACACTCGTCGTGTGACTTCACTTGTGTGGTGTTTTTTTTTTTATTCTATAAAAAACTCATTCTGCTGACAGACAGTGTCCAGCAGGTCCGTCATTATATAATATATACCTATCCGGCTGCAGTAGTGATATATATATATTTTTTATATCATTATTTATCATCCAGTCGCAGCAGACACAGTACGGTAGTTCACGGCTGTAGCTACCTCTGTGTCGGCACTCGGCAGTCCGTCCATAATTGTATACCACCTACCCGTGGTTTTTTTTCTTTCTTCTTTATACATACATACTACTACTACATCTCTTTATCAACCAGTCTATATTAGCAGCAGACACAGTACAGTACGGTAGTCCACGGCTGTAGCTACCTCTGTGTCGGCACTCGGCAGTCCATCCATAATTGTATACCACCTACCCGTGGTTTTTTTTTCTTTCTTCTTTATACATACATACTACTACTACATCTCTTTATCAACCAGTCTATATTAGCAGCAGACACAGTACAGTACGGTAGTCCACGGCTGTAGCTACCTCTGTGTCGGCACTCGGCAGTCCGTCCATAATTGTATACCACCTACCCGTGGTTTTTTTTTCTTTCTTCTTTATACATACATACTACTACTACATCTCTTTATCAACCAGTCTATATTAGCAGCAGACACAGTACAGTACGGTAGTCCACGGCTGTAGCTACCTCTGTGTCGGCACTCGGCAGTCCATCCATAATTGTATACTGGTATCCATCCATCTCCATTGTTTACCTGAGGTGCCTTTTAGTTGTGCCTATTAAAATATGGAGAACAAAAATGTTGAGGTTCCAAAATTAGGGAAAGATCAAGATCCACTTCCACCTCGTGCTGAAGCTGCTGCCACTAGTCATGGCCGAGACGATGAAATGCCAGCAACGTCGTCTGCCAAGGCCGATGCCCAATGTCATAGTACAGAGCATGTCAAATCCAAAACACCAAATATCAGTAAAAAAAGGACTCCAAAACCTAAAATAAAATTGTCGGAGGAGAAGCGTAAACTTGCCAATATGCCATTTACCACACGGAGTGGCAAGGAACGGCTGAGGCCTTGGCCTATGTTCATGGCTAGTGGTTCAGCTTCACATGAGGATGGAGGCACTCAGCCTCTCGCTAGAAAAATGAAAAGACTCAAGCTGGCAAAAGCAGTAGCACCGCAAAGAACTGTGCGTTCTTTGAAATCCCAAATCCACAAGGAGAGTCCAATTGTGTCGGTTGCGATGCCTGACCTTCCCAACACTGGACGTGAAGAGCATGCGCCTTCCACCATTTGCACGCCCCCTGCAAGTGCTGGAAGGAGCACCTGCAGTCCAGTTCCTGATAGTCAGATTGAAGATGTCAGTGTTGAAGTACACCAGGATGAGGAGGATATGGGTGTTGCTGGCGCTGGGGAGGAAATTGACCAGGAGGATTCTGATGGTGAGGTGGTTTGTTTAAGTCAGGCACCCGGGGAGACACCTGTTGTCCGTGGGAGGAATAGGGCCGTTGACATGCCTGGTGAAAATACCAAAAAAATCAGCTCTTCGGTGTGGAAGTATTTCACCAGAAATGCGGACAACAGGTGTCAAGCCGTGTGTTCCCTTTGTCAAGCTGTAATAAGTAGGGGTAAGGACGTTAACCACCTCGGAACATCCTCCCTTATACGTCACCTGCAGCGCATTCATAATAAGTCAGTGACAAGTTCAAAAACTTGGGCCGACAGCGGAAGCAGTCCACTGACCAGTAAATCCCTTCCTCTTGTAACCAAGCTCACGCAAACCACCCCACCAACTCCCTCAGTGTCAATTTCCTCCTTCCCCAGGAATGCCAATAGTCCTGCAGGCCATGTCACTGGCAATTCTGACGAGTCCTCTCCTGCCTGGGATTCCTCCGATGCATCCTTGCGTGTAACGCCTACTGCTGCTGGCGCTGCTGTTGTTGCTGCTGGGAGTCGATGGTCATCCCAGAGGGGAAGTCGTAAGCCCACTTGTACTACTTCCAGTAAGCAATTGACTGTCCAACAGTCCTTTGCGAGGAAGATGAAATATCACAGCAGTCATCCTGTTGCAAAGCGGATAACTGAGTCCTTGACAACTATGTTGGTGTTAGACGTGCGTCCGGTATCCGCCGTTAGTTCACAGGGAACTAGACAATTTATTGAGGCAGTGTGCCCCCGTTACCAAATACCATCTAGGTTCCACTTCTGTAGGCAGGCGATACCGAGAATGTACACGGACGTCAGAAAAAGACTCACCAGTGTCCTAAAAAATGCAGTTGTACCCAATGTCCACTTAACCACGGACATGTGGACAAGTGGAGCAGGGCAGGGTCAGGACTATATGACTGTGACAGCCCACTGGGTAGATGTATGGACTCCCGCCGCAAGAACAGCAGCGGCGGCACCAGTAGCAGCATCTCGCAAACGCCAACTCTTTCCTAGGCAGGCTACGCTTTGTATCACCGCTTTCCAGAATACGCACACAGCTGAAAACCTCTTACGGCAACTGAGGAAGATCATCGCAGAATGGCTTACCCCAATTGGACTCTCCTGTGGATTTGTGGCATCGGACAACGCCAGCAATATTGTGTGTGCATTAAATATGGGCAAATTCCAGCACGTCCCATGTTT
The DNA here is from genome assembly GCF_028390025.1 of Pseudophryne corroboree. Classification (NCBI taxonomy): domain Eukaryota; kingdom Metazoa; phylum Chordata; class Amphibia; order Anura; family Myobatrachidae; genus Pseudophryne; species Pseudophryne corroboree. The sequence goes on along the minus strand of NC_086450.1, from coordinate 400,356,171 downwards.
TGCACATACCTTGAATTTGGTGGTGCAGAATTTTTTAAAAAACGACAGGGGCGTGCAAGAGATGCTGTCGGTGGCCAGAAGAATTGCGGGACACTTTCGGCGTACAGGCACCACGTACAGAAGACTGGAGCACCACCAAAAACTACTGAACCTGCCCTGCCATCATCTGAAGCAAGAAGTGGTAACGAGGTGGAATTCAACCCTCTATATGCTTCAGAGGTTGGAGGAGCAGCAAAAGGCCATTCAAGCCTATACAATTGAGCACGATATAGGAGGTGGAATGCACCTGTCTCAAGTGCAGTGGAGAATGATTTCAACGTTGTGCAAGGTTCTGATGCCCTTTGAACTTGCCACACGTGAAGTCAGTTCAGACACTGCCAGCCTGAGTCAGGTCATTCCCCTCATCAGGCTTTTGCAGAAGAAGCTGGAGGCATTGAAGAAGGAGCTAAAAGGGAGCGATTCCGCTAGGCATGTGGGACTTGTGGATGCAGCCCTTAATTCGCTTAACAAGGATTCACGGGTGGTCAATCTGTTGAAATCAGAGCACTACATTTTGGCCACCGTGCTCGATCCTAGATTTAAAACCTACCTTGGATCTCTCTTTCCGGCAGACACAAGTCTGCTGGGGTGCAAAGACCTGCTGGTGACAAAATTGTCAAGTCAAGCGGAACGCGACCTGTCAACATCTCCTCCTTCACATTCTCCCGCAACTGGGGGTGCGAGGAAAAGGCTCAGAATTCCGAGCCCACCCGCTGGCGGTGATGCAGGGCAGTCTGGAGCGACTGCTGATGCTGACATCTGGTCCGGACTGAAGGACCTGACAACGATTACGGACATGTCGTCTACTGTCACTGCATATGATTCTCTCAACATTGAAAGAATGGTGGAGGATTATATGAGTGACCGCATCCAAGTAGGCACGTCACACAGTCCGTACTTATACTGGCAGGAAAAAGAGGCAATTTGGAGGCCCTTGCACAAACTGGCTTTATTCTACCTAAGTTGCCCTCCCACAAGTGTGTACTCCGAAAGAGTGTTTAGTGCCGCCGCTCACCTTGTCAGCAATCGGCGTACGAGGTTACATCCAGAAAATGTGGAGAAGATGATGTTCATTAAAATGAATTATAATCAATTCCTCCGCGGAGACATTGACCAGCAGCAATTGCCTCCACAAAGTACACAGGGAGCTGAGATGGTGGATTCCAGTGGGGACGAATTGATAATCTGTGAGGAGGGGGATGTACACGGTGATATATCGGAGGATGATGATGAGGTGGACATCTTGCCTCTGTAGAGCCAGTTTGTGCAAGGAGAGATTAATTGCTTCTTTTTTGGTGGGGGTCCAAACCAACCCGTCATATCAGTCACAGTCGTGTGGCAGACCCTGTCACTGAAATGATGGGTTGGTTAAAGTGTGCATGTCCTGTTTATACAACATAAGGGTGGGTGGGAGGGCCCAAGGACAATTCCATCTTGCACCTCTTTTTTCTTTTATTTTTCTTTGCGTCATGTGCTGTTTGGGGAGGGTTTTTTGGAAGGGACATCCTGCGTGACACTGCAGTGCCACTCCTAGATGGGCCCGGTGTTTGTGTCGGCCACTAGGGTCGCTAATCTTACTCACACAGCTACCTCATTGCGCCTCTTTTTTTCTTTGCGTCATGTGCTGTTTGGGGAGGGTTTTTTGGAAGGGACATCCTGCGTGACACTGCAGTGCCACTCCTAGATGGGCCAGGTGTTTGTGTCGGGCACTTGGGTCGCTGAGCTTAGTCACACAGCTACCTCATTGCACCTCTTTTTTTCTTTGCGTCATGTGCTGTTTGGGGAGTGTTTTTTGGAAGGGCCATCCTGCGTGACACTGCAGTGCCACTCCTAGATGGGCCAGGTGTTTGTGTCGGCCACTAGGGTCGCTTAGCTTAGTCATCCAGCGACCTCGGTGCAAATTTTAGGACTAAAAATAATATTGTGAGGTGTGAGGTATTCAGAATAGACTGAAAATGAGTGGAAATTATGGTTTTTGAGGTTAATAATAATATGGGATCAAAATGACCCCCAAATTCTATGATTTAAGCTGTTTTTTAGGGTTTTTTGAAAAAAACACCCGAATCCAAAACACACCCGAATCCGACAAAAAAAATTCGGTGAGGTTTTGCCAAAACGCGTCTGAACCCAAAACACGGCCGCGGAACCGAACCCAAAACCAAAACACAAAACCCGAAAAATTTCAGGCGCTCATCTCTACTTTACAGTGCCTGTGACTTGGCGCCGGATCTCCTCCTCCCCTCTGATACTTAAAAGCTCTCTCACCTCAGCATTTGTCCAAGACATTGCAGGGCAGCAGTGGTATAAATGCGCAGCAGGGGTGTGATGTGCCACAGAGCTGACAGTACCTGCCTCCACGCTGCTGTGCATCCTCTGCGCGCCACAGAGAACAAAAACAAGACCAGGAAGTGCCCTGAAGAGCCAATCAGTATAGGCAACCCGGGAAGGTGGGACATGTCCCTGCACCATTCACACTATCCAGGGTCCAGGGATCATCCCGGGACCAACCCTGGTCGATTGCAGGGTTGAAATGCGGGGACAGAAAACCCAAGTTTTTGTCCCTGTACCCTTTCACACCAAGAAATTTCCCTGGTTGATGCGCGTTCATGTGTATTAACCCGGGAAATTTATGGCTGTGTGAAAGGGGTAGCAGGGGTCTATTTAGACCCGAACGCAGCTGCGCATCTGTACGCAGTGGCTGCATTCAGGGGGTCTGTGTATGTGCACCAGCATGTGCGACCCTTCCGCTTGCTTGGTGATTGACAGTGGTGGCCTATCGGGGTGGGCATCTACGTGGTGTTGCGGATAAAATGGGGGCATGTCAGGAGCGTTTTCGGGCGGCTGCATGACGTCACATGCAGCCACTTCGATAAAAAAGATGGCCAGGCCATTTGGCAGGGGTCGACCTTAAATCGATGCATCCGCAATTGAATTGTGGACGCATCATGGGGTGGCAACACACACATGCTGGGCGGTCTTGACCTGTGCTGGGCAGCCCCCAGCATGTGAGTAGTTGGACGCAGATCTTACTGCGGGAAGCAAGATCTGTGTCCATCTCTGAATAACCCCCTTAGCTATTTCCACAGCCAGCAGCCCCTTCAGCCCCTAATTCTAATAGTAAAGCATAATTTTTATTAATAGCAATATTAATAAGAACAATTAGTTTGCAGGTACAGAACAACCACAAATATATAATAACACAGATAAGGTATAAGAGTCTTATATAATATCCTGTGAGATGCATGCATGGGCACTATTCTGGGCTGTCTGTCTGTATTTTTAAAGCATCCATTGTTTAAAGTGGCAATCATTTAAAAGATAAAACCAAGTCTGGTTTTGCCTTTTAAATGATTGCCCCTTTAAAAAATATGGGCAGACTTGCTAAAACTGCACATGTGTCTACATCTCACTGGGGGTCATTCCGAGTTATTCGCTCGTTAATTTTTTCTCGCAACGGAGCGATTAGTCGCTAATGCGCATGCGCAATGTCCGCAGTGCGACTGCGCCAAGTAAATTTGCTATGCAGTTAGGTTTTTTACTCACGGCATTACGAGTTTTTTTTCTTCGTTCTGGTGTTCGTAATGTGATTGACAGGAAGTGGGTGTTTCTGGGCGGAAACTGGCCGTTTTATGGGTGTGTGAGAAAAAACGCTACCGTTTCTGGGAAAAACGCGGGAGTGGCTGGAGAAACGGAGGCGTGTCTGGGCGAACGCTGGGTGTGTTTGTGACGTCAAACCAGGAACGAAACTGACTGAACTGATCGCAGATGCCGAGTAAGTGTGGAGCTACTCAGAAACTGCTAAGAAGTGTCTATTCGCAATTCTGCTAATCTTTCGTTCGCAATTTTGATAAGCTAAGATTCACTCCCAGTAGGCGGCGGCATAGCGTGTGCAAAGCTGCTAAAAGCAGCTTGCGAGCGAACAACTCGGAATGACCCCCCCTGTCTATTATATAAACACCATAATCTGGTTACTGTATATCAGAGATTAAAGAGATATACTAGCTAGAGGTGGTCATCTACATGGGTATCCGGACTCCAGGTCGACAGCACAAAGGTCGACACACCTTAGGTCGACGTCAATTGGTCGACACACCTTAGGTCGACATGGACAAAATATCGACATGAACAAGGTCGACATGGAAAAAGGTCGACATGAGTTTTTCACAATTTTTTTCCTTTTTTTGAACCTTTTCATACTTAACGATCCACGTGGACTACGATTGGAACGGTAAAGTGTGCCGAGCGAAGCGGTAGCGGAGCAAAGGCACCATGCCCGAAGCATGGCGAGCGAAGCGAGCCATGCGAGGGGACGCGGTGCTCTAATTGGGGTTCCCGGTCACTCTACGAAGAAAGCGACACCAAAAAAACATAAAAAACTCATGTCGACCTTTTTCCACGTCAACCTTGTTCCTGTCGACCTTTTGTCCCAGTGGGCCTGTGCTGTGGTCCTCCCTCTGCTGGGGTGGTGGAAGTGAATGTGGAGGGTGAATGTGATCTGCAGGGGACATAGCCCCTCCCACAGCATCCGCCTATGGGGAGAGACTTCCTCTTGAGTGCCCAAAACACCCTAACATCTCCTCCTCCTCACAGCTGTATAGGGGGCATGGGCAGCCGCACAGGGGGACCATGTCCCCCTAAGTAGATGACCTGGGCCGGCCCCTCTATCAAACTCTGGTCCAGGTAGTTAGTACCCCTCCCCCATCTCTGCACCATTGGAGAGAGTGTGTCTGGGTGCTACTGGGACGGGGTGTTGGTAGTGAATGCAAGTAGAGAGCACCAACAACATTCTTGCCTCAGGGCTCCTAGTATGAATTAATGCCTCTGAGTCAAGTGGTATTATAGCATACGGCAATATGATTTTGGGTGCTAATACAAGGTCCATATCGTAATGTAAGTGCGATTATTGATAAATAGGAAAATAGGAATGTGTACAGCCCACCAAGAACCTTTGCAATCTGGCGGACAACTATGCAATAGATAGCACCTTTCCTTGTGTATAAATGCCTATTTTCCTATAGATTGTAAGCTTGCGAGCAGGGCCCTCCTACCTCTATGACTGTTTGTTATTACCCAGTTTGTTTATATCATTGTTATTTCCAATTGTAAAGCGGAACGGAATTTGCTGCGCTATGTTAGAAACTGTTGATAAATAAATAATAATAAATAAGAGTGGATGGTGATAGACTCATCAAGTTGAATCATTAAAAGTGGATCTACAGATAATGAACTAATTTTAATGTAACCCGGGCAGAGTAAGCCGGGAACACACTTTCTTTCTGCAGCATATCCAGCTCACACACAAGAAAAAGCCTTGTCCTGACCTGGTTTGTGAACATAGGTCACTAGCCCGGGTTGGAAAATTCACACTGATACACGACTTTGGTGTGAAAGAGACAAGAGTTTGCTCAACCTGGGTTCAAGGAGTCCCTCTTAGTTCAATAGCAATTGCTGCATTAATAATCGCTAGACTATTAATTGTTTTTTAAATTTAATTTCAAGGAGTTAATTCCTCACGTTGACTGTAGGGGGAGTAGTGTGACAGTTGTATGATGAGGTGGCCGACTTACAATTAATAGAAATACGGCACAATCTATTGTATGGCGGTAACTTCAATCAGGCAATACTGTTACATTCAAATGGAAATATGTATTTATTTATTTTATTTATTAGCAGTTTCTTATATAGCGCAGCACATTCCGTTGCGCTTTACAATTAGAACAACAGTTATAGAACAAAACAGGGCAAGGACAGACATAGCGGTAGGAAGGCCCTGCTCGCAAGCTTACAATCTAGGGGGAAATAGGTATTGATACACAAGGATAGATGCAACCTGTTACATAATGTTTCCCCAGATTGCTAGCTTCTTAGTGGGTTGTATGATAGGATCACCCAGCAATGTTGGAAGACAAAATGTGAGGTTATGGGGACTGTGCAGAGGGAATGTAACTGGATAGGGAAGCATTGAAGGTTATGTGTTTGGGTCAGGAATTTGGTAGGCTTGTCTGAAGAGATGAGTTTTCAGGGAACGTTTAAAGGTTTGGAGACTAGTGGAGAGTCTTATTGTGCGTGGGAGGGCATTCCACAGAGTGGGTGAAGCCCGGGTAAAGTCCTGTAATTTTGAGTGGGAACAGGTAATATATCTGGATGAGAGACGCAGATCTTGTGCAGAGCGGAGGGGTCTGGTAGGGAGATAGTTTGAGATGAGTGAGGAGATGTATGATGGTGCAGTTTGGGTAATAGCCTTGCATGTAAGTAAAAGTATTTTATATTTGACACAGTAGAATACCGGTAACCAATGGAGGGACTGACAGAGCGGATCAGCAGACGAAGAACGTCTGGCGAAGAAGATTAGCCTCGCAGCTGCATTTAAAATAGATTGAAGGGGTGAGAGCCTATGTTTGGGAAGACCAGTAAAGAGACTATTACAATAATCAATGCGGGAGATGATGAGTGCATGGATCAGAGTTTTTGCAGTGTCTTGTGTAAGATAAGGGCGTATTTTGGATATGTTTTTAAGGTGCATGTAACATGATTTAGAGACAGATTGAATGTGTGGAACAAACGACAGTTCAGAGTCAAGGATGACACCTAGGCAGCGAGCTTGTGGGGTAGGGTGGATAGTTGCATTGTCAACAGTTATGGCAATATCAGGTTGGTAACTACCCTTAGCTGGTGGGAAAATAATTAATTCTGTTTTGGAAATGTTGAGTTTGAGATGGCGAGATGACATCCAAGATGAAATGGCAGACAGGCATCCAGTGACACGAGCTAATACAGATGGTGATAAATCTGGGGAGGATAGGTAGATTTGAGTATCATCAGGGTACAAATGATACTGAAATCCGAAGGAGCTGATTAGTTTACCAAGAGAGAAGGTATAGATTGAGAAAAGCAGAGGACCTAAGACTGAGCCTTGCGGTACTCCAACTGATAGAGGTAGAGAAGAGGAGGTAGAATCATAGAAGCAAACACTGAAAGATCGATTAGATAGGTAGGATGAGAACCAAGTAAGGGCTGTGTCCTGAAGACCTAGGGACTCTAGTGTTTGTATGAGAAGAGAGTGGTCAACAGTGTCAAAAGCAGCAGAGAGATCTAGAAGAATAAGTAGTGTGTAATGGCCTTTTGATCTAGCAGTGACCAAATCATTCACTACTTTGGTCAGTGCCATCTCCGTGGAGTGTTGGGCACGAAAGCCTGACTGAAGTGGGTCCAGTAAGTTGTGGGAGTTAAGAAAGTGTGTAAGGCGAGTGTAGGCAAGTCTCTCAAGTAGCTTGGAGGGACTGGGTAGCTGAGAAATGGGACGGTAGTTAGAGAGTGTGTTTGGGTCAGAGTTGTGTTTTTTCAGAATGGGAGTAATCACTGCATGTTTAAACAGAGATGGAAAGATGCCAGTAGAGAGAGAGAGATTACAGATTTTAGTTAAGGTTGGGATAAGCACAGGAGACAAACTTTTGCTGACCTGTGAGGGTATAGGATCAAGAGGAGAGGTAGTGGAGTAGGAGGATGAAAAGAGTGTTGATACTTCATCTTCACTTGTGGGATCAAATGAAGAGAGAGTGCCAGAGGGTTCAGAAAGGGATTTGAGCAGGTCACTGGCTGAGTTAGAGCATACCATTTCATCTCGGATTTTATCAATCTTATCCTTGAAGTAGGAAGCAAGTTCTTGTGCACTGATAGTAGCTAGTGGGGGAGGTGAGGGAGGGTAAATAAGTGATTTAAATGTATTAAAAAGTCGTTTGGGGTTGGTGGCATGATAAGAGATAAGAGATTGGAAATATGTTTGTTTGGCAGTGTCCAGGGCCTGACGATAGGAGTGGTAGGTAGTCTTATATGTGAGAAAGTCACTTGGATTCTGAGATTTCCGCCACTGACGTTCTACCTTACGTGACAGTTTTTGTAGGTGTCTTGTTGATTTAGAGTGCCATGGTTGGCATCTAAGCCTACGTGGAGTGTGATGGGTAGCTGGAGCAACTTCATCAAGGGCACTCTCTAGTGTCTGGTGCAGGTGGGATACAGCAGTGTCAGGTGTGGTGAATGTAGAGATTGGTGAGAGACGTTGTTGCAGAGAAGTGGAAAGTTGTTGAAAATTTATATTGTTAGTATTTCTGCGTGTTAGAGGAGGCTTGCTTGGTTTTAGTGTCCTAGAATTTAAAGTAATAGAAGAGATTGTGAAGGTGATCAGGTTGTGATCAGAGAGAGGGAAAGGAGTGTTAATGAGTTGGGAAACTGAGTAGAGCCTGGTGAACACAAGATCAAGGCAGTGGCCCTCCTGGTGAGTAGAGGAGTCGGACCATTGGGTTAGGCCAAGAGAGGAGGTTAGCGAGAGGAGTTTGGATGCATGAACAGATTGTGGACTGTCAAGAGCTATATTGAAATCGCCCATAATGATGGTGGAGATGTCAGAGGATAAGAAGTGTGGGAGCCAGGCAGAAAAATCTTCTAGAAATTGTTGTTTAGGTTGCCCAGGAGGGCGATAGATAGCTGCAACACGCAGAGAGAAGGGAGTGAAAATCCTGATAGAGTGAACTTCAAATGATGTGAATGCGAGTGATGGAACCTGAGGTAGAACAGTGTATGTGAAAAACTGTGACAGTAAGATTCCAACCCCACCACCTTTACTATTATTAGTCCTAGATGTGTGTGTGAAGTGGAAACCACCGTGTGACAGTGCTGCAGGGGAGGCCGTGTCTGATTGTGTGAGCCATGTTTCTGTTATAGCCAGCAGATTAAAGTTGTGAGATATGAAGAGGTCATGGATGGAAGTTAATTTGTTGCAAACAGAGCGTGCATTCAATAAGGCACATTTTAGTGACTTGGAGGGGGATGGGAGACACGTGATATTTATGAGGTTAGATGGATTTCTATGTTGTTTTGAGACAGCCGAGTGTGAGAGGGAAAGGTGGTTGGGGCCTGGATTTGGTGATATGTCACCAGCTAATAAAAGCAGAAGAGAGAGATAAATATTGGTGGATGTTTGCGAGTGTTTATTCTGGTGGCCAATTGTGGTTGTCAAAGTACTTGCAGAGAAGTAAGTATTAGTGATGAGCGGGTTCGGTTTCTCGGAAACCGAACCCCCCCGAACTTCAGCCTTTTTACACGGGTCCGAGGCAGACTCAGATCTTCCCGCCTTGCTCGGCTAACCCGAGCGCGCCCGAACGTCATCATCCCGCTGTCGGATTCTCGCGAGGCTCGTATTCTATCGCGAGACTCGGATTCTATATAAGGAGCCGCGCGTCGCCGCCATTTTCACACGTGCATTGAGATTGATAGGGAGAGGACGTGGCTGGCGTCCTCTCCGTTTAGATAGAGAGTGAGACACTTGATTTACTGGAGCATTAGGAGTACTCAGAGAGTGCAGAGTTTTGCTGATAGTTATACTAGTGACCACCAGTTTTATTTATTATTTAATATAATCCGTTCTCTGCCTGAAAAAAAACGATACACAGTCACATACCATATCTGTGCTCAGCCTCAGTGTGCTGCATGATAATATCATCTATGTATATCTGACTGTGCTGAGTAGTGCTCACTGCTCACACAGCTTAATTGTGGGGGAGACTGGGGAGCAGTTATAGCAGGAGTACATATTTAACAGTGCACACTTTTGCTGCCAGAGTGCCAGTGTGACTGACCAGCAGTGACCACCAGTATATTGTCTGTCTGAAAAAGTTAAACACTCGTGTGGTGTTTTTTTTTTTAATTCTATAAACGCATTCTGCTGACAGTGTCCAGCAGGTCCGCCATTCATTATATTTCTATCTTCTTCATACTAGTAGTTTAGGAGTCTGCAGTGCTGACAGTGTCCAGCAGGTCCGTCATTATATAATGTATACCTGTCCTGCAGTAGTGATATATATATATTTTTTATATCATTATCATCCAGTCTATACTAGCAGACGCAGTACGGTAGTCCACGGCTGTAGCTACCTCTGTGTCGGCACTGGCAGTCGCTCGTCCATAATTGTATACCTACCTGTGGTGGTTTTTTTTTCTTTCTATCTTCTTCATACTAGTAGTTTAGGAGTCTGCAGTGCTGACAGTGTCCAGCAGGTCCGTCGTTATATAATATATACCTGTCCTGCAGTAGTGATATATATATATTTTATATCATTATCATCCAGTCTATACTAGCAGACGCAGTACGGTAGTCCACGGCTGTAGCTACCTCTGTGTCGGCACTGGCAGTCGCTCGTCCATAATTGTATACCTACCTGTGGTGTTTTTTTTTTTCTATCTTCTTCATACTAGTAGTTTAGGAGTCTGCAGTGCTGACAGTGTCCAGCAGGTCCGTCATTATACAATATATACCTGTCCTGCAGTAGTGATATATATATATATTTTTTATATCATTATCATCCAGTCTATACTAGCAGACGCAGTACGGTAGTCCACGGCTGTAGCTACCTCTGTGTCGGCAGTCGCTCGTCCATAATTGTATACCTACCTGTGGTGGGGTTTTTTTTTCTATCTTCTTCATACTAGTAGTTTAGGAGTCTGCAGTGCTGACAGTGTCCAGCAGGTCCGTCATTATACAATATATACCTGTCCTGCAGTAGTGATATATATATATTTTTTATATCATTATCATCCAGTCTATACTAGCAGACGCAGTACGGTAGTCCACGGCTGTAGCTACCTCTGTGTCGGCAGTCGCTCGTCCATAATTGTATACCTACCTGTGGTGGTTTTTTTTTTTTTCTATCTTCTTCATACTAGTAGTTTAGGAGTCTGCAGTGCTGACAGTGTCCAGCAGGTCCGTCATTATACAATATATACCTGTCCTGCAGTAGTGATATATATATATTTTTTATATCATTATCATCCAGTCTATACTAGCAGATGCAGTACGGTAGTCCACGGCTGTAGCTACCTCTGTGTCGGCACTGGCAGTCGCTCGTCCATAATTGTATACCTACCTGTGGTGGTTTTTTTTTTTTCTATCTTCTTCATACTAGTAGTTTAGGAGTCTGCAGTGTTGACAGTGTCCAGCAGGTCCGTCATTATACAATATATACCTGTCCTGCAGTAGTGATATATATATATTTTTTATATCATTATCATCCAGTCTATACTAGCAGACGCAGTACGGTAGTCCACGGCTGTGGCTACCTCTGTGTCGGCAGTCGCTCGTCATCCATAAGTATACTAGTATCCATCCATCTCCATTGTTTACCTGAGGTGCCTTTTAGTTGTGCCTATTAAAATATGGAGAACAAAAATGTTGAGGTTCCAAAAATAGGGAAAGATCAAGATCCACTTCCACCTCGTGCTGAAGCTGCTGCCACTAGTCATGGCCGAGATGATGAAATGCCATCAACGTCGTCTGCCAAGGCCGATGCCCAATGTCATAGTACAGAGCATGTAAAATCCAAAACACCAAATATCAGTAAAAAAAGGACTCAAAAATCTAAAATAAAATCGTCGGAGGAGAAGCGTAAACTTGCCAATATGCCATTTACCACACGGAGTGGCAAGGAACGGCTGAGGCCCTGGCCTATGTTCATGGCTAGTGGTTCAGCTTCACATGAGGATGGAAGCACTCAGCCTCTCGCTAGAAAAATGAAAAGACTTAAGCTGGCAAAAGCACAGCAAAGAACTGTGCGTTCTTCGAAATCACAAATCCACAAGGAGAGTCCAATTGTGTCGGTTGCGATGCCTGACCTTCCCAACACTGGACGTGAAGAGCATGCGCCTTCCACCATTTGCACGCCCCCTGCAAGTGCTGGAAGGAGCACCCGCAGTCCAGTTCCTGATAGTCAGATTGAAGATGTCAGTGTTGAAGTACACCAGGTTGAGGAGGATATGGGTGTTGCTGGCGCTAGGGAGGAAATTGACCAGGAGGATTCTGATAGTGAGGTGGTTTGTTTAAGTCAGGCACCCGGGGAGACACCTGTTGTCCGTGGGAGGAATATGGCCATTGATATGCCTGGTGAAAATACCAAAAAAATCAGCTCTTCGGTGTGGAAGTATTTCAACAGAAATGCGGACAACATTTGTCAAGCCGTGTGTTGCCTTTGTCAAGGTGTAATAAGTAGGGGTAAGGACGTTAACCACCTCGGAACATCCTCCCTTATATGTCACCTGCAGCGCATTCATCATGTCAGTGACAAGTTCAAAAACTTTGGGCGACAGCGGAAGCAGTCCACTGACCAGTAAATCCCTTCCTCTTGTAACCAAGCTCACGCAAACCACCCCACCAACTCCCTCAGTGTCAATTTCCTCCTTCCCCAGGAATGCCAATAGTCCTGCAGGCCATGTCACTGGCAATTCTGACAAGTCCTCTCCTGCCTGGGATTCCTCCGATGCATCCTTGCGTGTAACGCCTACTGCTGCTGGCGCTGCTGTTGTTGCTGCTGGGAGTCGATGGTCATCCCAGAGGGGAAGTCATAAGACCACTTTTACTACTTCCACCAAGCAATTGACTGTCCAACAGTCCTTTGCGAGGAAGATGAAATATCACAGCAGTCATCCTGCTGCAAAGCGGATAACTGAGGCCTTGGCATCCTGGGCGGTGAGAACCGTGGTTCCGGTATCCATCATTACTGCAGAGCCAACTATAGACTTGTTTGAGGTACTGTGTCCCCGGTACCAAATACCATCTAGGTTCCATTTCTCTAGGCAGGCGATACCGAAAATGTACACAGACCTCAGAAAAAGACTCACCAGTGTCCAAAAAAATGCAGTTGTACCCAATGTCCACTTAACCACGGACATGTGGACAAGTGGAGCAGGGCAGACTCAGGACTATATGACTGTGACAGCCCACTGGGTAGATGTATTGACTCCCGCCGCAAGAACAGCAGCGGCGGCACCAGTAGCAGCATCTCGCAAACGCCAACTCTTTCCTAGGCAGGCTATGCTTTGTATCACCGCTTTCCAGAATACGCACACAGCTGAAAACCTCTTACGGCAACTGAGGAAGATCATCGCAGAATGGCTTACCCCAATTGGACTCTCCTGTGGATTTGTGGCATCGGACAACGCCAGCAATATTGTGTGTGCATTAAATCTGGGCAAGTTCCAGCACGTCCCATGTTTTGCACATACCTTGAATTTGGTGGTGCAGAATTATTTAAAAAACGAGAGGGGCGTGCAAGAGATGCTGTCGGTGGCCTGAAGAATTGCGGCACACTTTCGGCGTACAGGCACCACCTACAGAAGACTGGAGCACCACCAAAAACGCCTGAACCTGCCCTGCCATCATCTGAAGCAAGAAGTGGTAACGAGGTGGAATTCAACCCTCTATATGCTTCAGAGGTTGGAGGAGCAGCAAAAGGCCATTCAAGCCTATACAACTGAGCACGATATAGGAGGTGGAATGCACCTGTCTCAAGCGCAGTGGAGAATGATTTCAACGTTGTGCAAGGTTCTGCAACCTTTTGAACTTGCCACACGTGAAGTCAGTTCAGACACTGCCAGCCTGAGTCAGGTCATTCCCCTCATCAGGCTTTTGCAGAAGAAACTGGAGACATTGAAGGAGGAGCTAACACAGAGCGATTCCGCTAGGCATGTGGGACTTGTGGATGGAGCCCTTAATTCGCTTAACAAGGATTCACGGGTGGTCAATCTGTTGAAATCAGAGCACTACATTTTGGCCACCGTGCTCGATCCTAGATTTAAAACCTACCTTGGATCTCTCTTTCCGGCAGACACAAGTCTGCAGGGGTTCAAAGAACTGCTGGTGAGAAAATTGTCAAGTCAAGCGGAACGCGACCTGTCAACATCTCCTCCTTCACATTCTCCCGCAACTGGGGGTGCGAGGAAAAGGCTCAGAATTCCGAGCCCACCCGCTGGCGGTGATGCAGGGCAGTCTGGAGCGACTGCTGATGCTGACATCTGGTCCGGACTGAAGGACCTGACAACGATTACGGACATGTCGTCTACTGTCACTGCATATGATTCTCTCCCCATTGAAAGAATGGTGGAGGATTATATGAGTGACCGCATCCAAGTAGGCACGTCAGACAGTCCGTACTTATACTGGCAGGAAAAAGAGGCAATTTGGAGGCCCTTGCACAAACTGGCTTTATTCTACCTAAGTTGCCCTCCCACAAGTGTGTACTCCGAAAGAGTGTTTAGTGCCGCCGCTCACCTTGTCAGCAATCGGCGTACGAGGTTACATCCAGAAAATGTGGAGAAGATGATGTTCATTAAAATGAATTATAATCAATTCCTCCGTGGAGACATTCACCAGCAGCAATTGCCTCCACGGTGATATATCGGAGGATGATGATGAGGTGGACATCTTGCCTCTGTAGAGCCAGTTTGTGCAAGGAGAGATTAATTGCTTCTTTTTTGGTGGGGGTCCAAACCAACCCGTCATTTCAGTCACAGTCGTGTGGCAGACCCTGTCACTGAAATGATGGGTTGGTTAAAGTGTGCATGTCCTGTTTATACAACATAAGAATGGGTGGGAGGGCCCAAGGACAATTCCATCTTGCACCTCTTTTTTCTTTCATTTTTCTTTGCGTCATGTGCTGTTTGGGGAGTAGTTTTTGGAAGGGCCATCCTGCGTGACACTGCAGTGCCACTCCTAGATGGGCCAGGTGTTTGTGTCGGCCACTTGGGTCGCTTATCTTAGTCACACAGCTACCTCATTGCGCCTCTTTTTTTCTTTGCGTCATGTGCTGTTTGGGGGGTGTTTTTTGGAAGGGCCATCCTGCGTGACACTGCAGTGCCACTCCTAGATGGGCCAGGTGTTTGTGTCGGCCACTAGGGTCGCTTAGCTTACTCACACAGCTACCTCATTGCGCCTCTTTTTTTTCTTCTTTGCGTCATGTGCTGTTTGGGGGGTGTTTTTTGGAAGGGCCATCCTGCGTGACACTGCAGTGCCACTCCTAGATGGGCCAGGTGTTTGTGTCGGCCACTTGGGTCGCTGAGCTTAGTCATCCAGCGACCTCGGTGCAAATTTTAGGACTAAAAATAATATTCTGAGGTGTGAGGTGTTCAGAATAGACTGAAAATGAGTGGAAATTATGGTTATTGAGGTTAATAATACTTTGGGATCAAAATGACCCCCAAATTCTATGATTTAAGCTGTTTTTTAGGGTTTTTTGAAAAAAACACCCGAATCCAAAACACACCCGAATCCGACCAAAAAAATTCGGTGAGGTTTTGCCAAAACGCGTTCGAACCCAAAACACGGCCGCGGAACCGAACCCCAAACCAAAACACAAAACCCGAAAAATTTCCGGTGCTCATCACTAGTAAGTATAAAGCTCATGAGTGGTTAGAAGAGGGGAGTGGAGAATAGAAGCTGTAATGTGCACAGAGGGTTGAGTTTCTGGGTGAGTGTAAAATGTGTGAAATTTGGTGAGAATTCCATGAATTGAAATAAGAAACAGTAGTTTGATGAACATGCTGTGGTTGTTTGTGTTTTCTTGGGTTAAAGTGGAGTAGGAGTAAGTTATAAAAGTAAGTTACCTTTCCTTGATGTTTTTCAATGTTTTTTCAACTGTTTTTTTTTAACTGTTCGGATAACACACTTCTTAAATCCACACTTATTAAAATCGACGCAAGCTACCCCCAGCAAGCTGACCCCTTAACTAAACCGAAAGAAATACTGTCTCTGATTAAGAATAGGCCTACCTCTTAACATTTGGTCATCTGATTGAAATGCTAATTGATCAAAGAACAAATTGCACAGGGTGGGTAATCAGACTAAAACTACTCTAGCTATCCACAATAAATGCAATCATATACATAGGAAATGGCAAGAGAAACATCACATACATTTAAACATATGATGTGGATTGCTAGCAGCCTGTGTGTCAATCTGAGCCTGGTAGTGTGAGAGCAATGAATTCACATACATACGTATCCTACTTTACTGATGGGCGACTGACATCACATGCAGAGTGACATTCCCTCTTCCCCTTATCCTCAGCAGTGGCTGCCAACAACAGCAGCTGAGCCAGTCACATTGCACACACTGCGGCACAGAGTGGAGGAGCTTATGCTGCTGGCTAGCCCAGCCGGTAGGAACTAGAGGAGGGGAGGTTGTCCCGTCTGATCGGACCAGTCCCCTTTCTTATTCTCGTAATGACGAGTCCGTTGGAAAGACAAATAAATAAACTTTTTACAAAAAAAGTGGGTACTCCCCTGAGCTCAGGCTAGGTCGCATTTGGCAGATGTCTAGGCCGCCACTACCCAGTGCTGGCCCTGGTTTAGTGGGTACTCTACATATATTGAAGTGCTGCGGATGATCCTTGGACTCTGGCAGGGCCGGTTCGAATGCCCTCAGCGCCCCGGGCAGGGAATGGGGGCGTGGCTTACTACAGGGGGCGTGGTCAGTCACGCCCCCTGTACAGCAGAAGCGCCGCTTAAATGCTGAGCGGTGCGCGATGACGTCATCGCGCACCGCACAGCAAAAGGTCCTCTCCGCGAAGGGAAACTAGACGCGTAGTGTCTAGTTCCCTTCGCGGAGAGGACCTTTGCTGTGCGGTGCGTGATGACGTCATCGCGCACCGCTCAGTAATGGTCCTCTTTGCGAAGGGAAACTAGACGCTACGCGTCTAGTTCCCTTCACGGGACCAGAGCCGCAGGAGCCGGGGGGACATAGCGGGCAGCGGAGGGCACAGCAGTGGCGGATCTTGCCATGGTGCGGCGCCCTCCGGATGGCGCCAGCGCCCTCCGGAAGGCGGCGCCCCGGGCAAAAGTACTGCTTGCCCGTGGCAAGATCCGCTACTGGACTCTGGAAGAAGCTGTAAAGAGGAAGAAGGTGAACATGGAGGATAACTACAAGAGAGGACTGAGACACACAGGCATACACTAAGCAGTGCAGTCTGTGTAAAGGACTGCGCTGTGCCTCTCTAAAGCTACAGTAATTGCATGGACAAACCTTCAAAGATGCCGACCTAAATAATTTGTTTTTCCACTGGACCAACCAGTGGCACCTCTGAAGGTGCGCTGTGAATCACCAGTTTTGGAAAAAGTACAGTACGTTAGGGGCAGGATTGATCATTATAACAAAAGAACTGCAACCACATACAGGGGGTAATTCCAAGTTGATCGCAGCAGGAATTTTGTTAGCAGTTGGGCAAAACCATGCGCACTGCAGGGGAGGCAGATATAACATGCGCAGAGAGAGTTAGATTTGGGTGGGTTATTTTGTTTCTGTGCAGGGTAAATACTGGCTGCTTTATTTTTACACTGCAATTTAGATTGCAGATTGAACACACCCCACCCAAATCTAACTCTTTCTGCACATGTTATATCTGCCTCCCCTGCAGTGCACATGGTTTTGCCCAACTGCTAACAAAATTCCTGCTGCGATCAACTTGGAATTACCCCCATAGACTGATAAAAATATGCATATTCAGCAATTTCAGCTAAAAAAGCCACAGGTGTTTGCATGTGGCAGGACAGGTGCAAACAAACAGCGATGTCAGCTGCTGGTACTGGTAATCACTGTTGATTGGCTGTCTGCTAATGCTCTGATTGGTGCTTACTTTTTTGCTCATGTACATATTTTGCTTTCTGCAATGCTGACATTAAGGGCCTGATTATGAGTTGGATGCAGTTCCTTGCACAGCTGCAAACAGCGAAGTTTAGCACACAGCGCATACGCAGAAGCAAATTTACACATTTTTGGGCATCTCTGGCTAATGGATGGATCTTAGTCGGAGCTATCTTTAGTGGAGATGTATCAATCCTTGGAGAGAAATAAAGTGTGGAGCAACCAATCAGCTTGTATAAAATATATAGCATAGTCTTGAAATGACAGTTAGATGATGATTGGTTGCTTTGGACAACTGTTCCACGTTATCTCTCTCCTAGGCTTTATGGGGGTCATTCCGAGTTGATCGCTAGCTGCATTTGTTCGCTGTGTAGCGATGGGGCAAAAAAACAGCACTTCTGTGCATGCATATGCGGCGCACGCGCGTCGTACAATTGCAACGGCCAATGTAGTTTCACACAAGGTCTAGCGAAGCTTTTCAGTCGTGCGGCTGGTCGCAGAGTGATTAACAGGAAGAGGGAGTTTCTGGGTGTCAACTGACCGTTTTCAGGGAGGGTTTGCAAAAACGCAGGCGTGCCAAGAAAAACCCAGGCGTGGCTGGGCGAACGCAGGGCGTGTTTGTGACATCAAAACAGGAACTGAACAGTCTGAAGTGTTCGCAAGCACTGAGTAGGTCTGCAGCTACTCTAAAAGTGCACAAAAAAAGATGGCCGCCGCTCTGTGATCCTTTCGTTCGCACTTCTGCTAAGCTAAAATACACTCCCAGTGGGAGGCGGCATAGCGTTTGCACGGCTGCTGAAAACTGCTAGCGAGCGAACAGCTTGGAATGACCACCTATAGATCTCCCCTTTTGCATGAAATGGTCATTACTAGGCAGCAACTGGGCGGTATTACTGTCAATGCATGAAATATCGCATCTAACCTGGGTGGATCCATACGCGAAAAGCCATATGGATCCTTGCATCCGCAGTAATAATTGTGACATTAGTATAATGGCTCCAGCAGCACTGTGCAATTGCGTACAACTCAGAATCAGGCCCTAAATGGATATTTAACAGTACAGTATCTAATAAATTTGTTTCAATCTTATATTCATGTGCTCACTCAATTTATTTTGTTTTTTTATTGAATAAGTGGGAAAGAAAATGACCTTCTGCCAGGCCTGGAATTTCGCTAGGTACACATATAAGCGTATAAGAAAGTGTTTTTTCCTCTTTCTTTAAAACTTTTACATATTTTGCAGAATTGAAAAATATCTGTACAATACGTCAACACTTCTTTTTCAATTTCAACGTCTGTTTCTGCACAGCCAAGAAGAATGTATTTGCTGCAGGGGTTGAAATACACAGAACCTTGCTAGGAATTGATGGCCTGGAGCTTGAGACATAAAGAACCTTCCTGCTGTAGAGAAAAGAATTGTGCCATTTCTTTCTCCTTCAATGGGAATTAAATAGCGAGGGGCCAGCAGAGAGCTTAGCTTAGTAAGACGGGAAATTGGGCACATCCTGTTGTTGCGCTACTTGTAAGGCTGACGCAAATAACATTTGTTTTTTAATTTTCCAATGTCAGAATAAATAGTAGCCAAAAATGTTCATGTTTTTTCGACATAAGAACAGAAGGTATAAACAAGAATATATCAAGGTCAGAAGCAAAAGACTACCCGTTTGTAAAGAAATAAAAGCTGAATGAATAGGATTTCTTATAATACTGTCGCTAATTAAAAAAGCAAAAAAAGCATTTCAAGATCGTGTGATTTATAAACGATGCTGAAATACAAGCCACACAGTAGTTGTTTTATTCTTAGCCTCTGAAATGTTGTCATGAATGTGTAACATTTTATAATGTTGATGTCTGCTGTGAATGAGTATTCTGGGGCTAATGCAGGTTGGATCGCAAATCGTGATACAACCGTAATTCTTACGATCGCCCCGCAGGCACATGCGCAGTGCCCATCCTGTGCATGTGCCTGCACTTTCTGCCAAAAGGGGGCCGCAGAAAATGCGATCGCCTCTGCCTGTCAACGCTCCGTTTCCAGGGCAGAGATGGAGCATTGCGGGGAAGGTGTGGCGCTAACGGGGGTGGGTGGAGTCGGCCAAATGGGGGCATGCTCACGGCGGCTGTGTGACATCACATGCAGCCGCCGTGATCGAGAACATGGTGGCAGGCCTTCTGCTTTTCTATGATGAAGCAGAAATTGCGAGGCGATTGCAATTTCTGCTTCATCGGGGGGGGGGGGGGGGGAGGGGGTAGGTGGCTGTCAGCATGCTGGGTGGTCTTGCCCTGCGATGGGCGGCCCCCAGCATGTTAGGAAAAGGATTGCAAATTCTGCTAATTAGCAGAATTAGCAATCCTTACTGAATTAGGCCCTCTATCCACACTTTGTATATTGCATGCAAATTTTTAAATTTCTACTGGTGGGTTGTAGGTTACTAATACCACTTTTATTCTGCATTGCCGAGTCGCCCTTCCCGGGGGCGATTCGGCGAGACCCTTTTCTTACAGGCAACCTGTCCCGGCAATATTCTGCTGATCTCCAAGCGATGCCTCTTCTCCATGCAGTGAACGGATCCCAGGTCGCATCGACCTGGCTAACCTGTTTACACTGCACCACAGGCCGCGTTGAACCCGTGTTCGACCCTCCTCGCTATCCGTGGTTAAAATGCCAGGCTGCTTGGCCCGGGTAATTTCATGAATGCTTTTACACTGAACAATATCCCGGATTGTTGCTCATTCACAAGCCAAAACCTGGGATACTTATTGCGGTATAAAGGGGTATAAGTGGTCTATTCATCATTACTAAAGTTGGGTTGGGTACTTAATAATCAGGGGCCATCCAGACCCCGATGATGAATAGGGTCCTTAGAGATTACCTGTAGTTTTCTGGTTAGTATTTGTCATGGATCAAATTGTTTGTTTCTCTGAAAAGTTGAAATGTGATTGTTAATTGCTATAGGATGTGTAGTTCTAATTCAAGAATGTCCTCTTCAGGTTATGAAGGTTTTAAAGGGAGATGTATAAATGCTTCTACAGAGGACAGGTGGAGAAATTGCCCATGGTAGCTAATCAGTTTCCAGCTATCATTTTATAGATTCTGATTGATTGGTTGCTATGGGCAACTTTTCCATTTCTCCTCTTTTGAGGCAGCAGTGGTAGCATTTGCGATATCGGGAGGTGCTGCATGTGCAGCACATAATTGGGGTATTTTATGCGATTATGGATACATCCATGCAATGTAATCAATAATCGCATTGCAAATTGGGCCGATTTTTTTTACATCACATCCCCATCCTCAGATCTCTTAGGGGTTTATTTACTAAGCCTTCGAAGAAGGTAAAGTGGACGGAGATAAAGGACCAGCCAATCAGCTCCTAACTGCCATTTTTCAAACACAACATGTAACATGATAGTTAGGAGCTGATTGGCTGGGACTTTGGGGTCTATTTACTAAGCCTTGGATGGAGATAAAGTAGACGGAGATAATTGACCAGCCAATCAGCTCCTAACTGCCATGTCACAGACTGGGTTTGAAAAATGACAGGAGCCTATTGGCTGGTACTTTATCTCCATCCAGTGCTTAGTAAATAGACCCCTAAATCTCCATCCACTTTATCTCCGTCCAAGGCTTAGTAAATAGGGTATCCGGTCTCTAGGTCAACCACACTTAGGTCGAAAGTCATTAAGTAGATCACTATTGGTCGACATGCATTAGGTCAACAGGGTTTCTAGGTCGACATGGTCACTAATTCAACATGTTCTAGGTCGACATGACAAAAGGTCGACATGAGTTTTTCATGAATTTTTTTTTAACTTTTTCATACTTACGATCCACGTGGACTACAATGGGCAATGGTAACCTGTGCCGAGTGCAGCGAGGCACCTTGCCAGAAGAATGGCGAGTGAAGCGAGCCATGCAAGGGGACACAGTGCACTAATTGGGGTTGCCGGTCACTCTATGAAGAAAACAACACTAATTGTTTTGTGGGAAAAACCTCATGTCGACATTTTGTCATGTCGACCTTGCTCATGTCGATCTAATACTTGCGTCGACCGATTTTGAGTGTCAACTTAGTTACTGTCGACCATTAGTGGTCAACCTAGACACTGTCGACCAATAGTGGTCAACCTAGACACTATCGACCTAAGTGTGGTCAACCCTATGAAACACACCCAGTAAACAGACCCCTCAGTCACTGCCCAGACTCCATCGTATCAGGACAAGTGCAACTTTACCTTATAGCTTAACTATTGAGAATACATTGATTGATGTTTTATATGGGAGCTGTCTCATCTGAGATATTTTGGATGATCCATGGGTTGAGGTACTGTACAGAAGTATTTGTATTGCATAGGGTGTGAATTAGAGATGAGCGGGTTCGGTTCTCCGAGATCCGAACCCCCCCGAACTTCACCTATTTTACACGGTTCCGAGGCAGCCTCGGATCTTCCCGCCTTGCTCGGTTAACCCGAACGCGGCCGAACGTCATCATCCCGCTGTCGGATTCTCGCGAGATTTGTATTCTATATAAAGAGCCGCGCGTCGCCGCCATTTTCACTTGTACATTGGAGATTGAACAGAGAGGACGTGGCTACGTTCTCTCCCTGAAAAGTTCCATATCTGTGCTCAGTTTGTTGCAAATATCTGTGCTCAGTGTGCTGCAAATATCTACGTTCTCTGCCTGAAAAGCTTCATATCTGTGCTCAGTGTGCTGCAAATATCTGTGCTCAGTGTTCTGCAAATATCTACGTTCTCTGCCTGAAAAGCTCCATATCTGTGCTCAGTGTGCTGCAAATATCTGTGCTCAGTGTGCTGCATTTTGGTGACCAACAGTATATAGTTGTACAGTACTGTAGGCCATTGCTGTATCTTGCAGCTCTGTGTCACTGCAAGTATCTATTCCATATCTGTGCTGCATTTTTGTGAGCAGTATATATAGTAGTACAGTGCAGCATTTTGGTGACCAACAGTATATAGTTGTACAGTACAGTAGGCCGTTGCTGTATCTTGCAGCTCTGTGTCACTGCAAGTATCCATTCCATATCTGTGCTGCATATTTGTGAGCAGTATATATAGTAGTACAGTGCAGCATTTTGGTGACCAACAGTATATAGTTGTACAGTACAGTAGGCCATTGCTGTATCTTGCAGCTCTGTGTCACTGCAAGTATCCATTCCATATCTGTTCTGCATTTTTGTGAGCAGTATATATAGTAGTACAGGGCAGCATTTTGGTGACCAACAGTATATAGTTGTACAGTACAGTAGGCCATTGCTATTGATATAATAATATTACTGGCATATAATTCCACACATTAAAAAATGGAGAACAAAAATGTGGAGGGTGAAATAGGGAAAGATCAAGATCCACTTCCACCTAGTGCTGAAGCTGCTGCCACTAGTCATGGCAGAGACGATTCATTGCCATCAACGTCGTCTGCCAAGGCGGATGCCCAATGTCATAGTAGAGAGCATGTAAAATCCAAAAAACTAAAGTTCAGTAAAATGACCCAAAAATCAAAATTAAAAGTGTCTGAGGAGAAGCGTAAACTTGCCAATATGCCATTTACGACACGGAGTGGCAAGGAACGGCTGAGTCCTTGGCCTATGTTCATGGCTAGTGGTTAAGCTTCACATGAGGATGGAAGCACTCATCATCCTGCTAGAAAACTGAAAAGAGTTAAGATGGCAAAAGCACAGCAAAGAACTGTGCGTTCTTCTAAATCACAAATCCCCAAGGAGAGTCCAATTGTGTCGGTTGCGATGCCTGACCTTCCCAACACTGGACGGGAAGAGGTGGCTCCTTCCACCATTTGCACGCCCCCTGGAAGTGCTGGAAGGAGCACCCACAGTCCAGTTCCTGATAGTCAAATTGAAGATGTCACTGTTGAAGTACACCAGGATGAGGATATGGGTGTTGCTAGTGCTGAGGAGGAAATTGACGAGGAGGATTCTGATGGTGAGGTGGTTTCTTTAAGTCATGCACCCGGGGAGACACCTGCTGTCCGTGTGATGAATATGGCCATTGACATGCCTGGTCAAATTACAAAAAAAAATCACCTCTTCGGTGTGGAATTATTTTAACAGAAATGCGGACAACATTTGTCAAGCCGTGTGTTGCCTTTGTCAAGCTGTAATAAGTAGGGGTAAGAATGTTAACCACCTAGGAACATCCTCCCTTATACGTCACCTGGAGCGCATTCATCAGAAGTCATTGACAAGTTCAAAAACTTTGAGTGACAGCGGAAGCAGTCCACTGACAGCTAAATCCCTTCCTCTTGTACCCAAGCTCCCGCAAACCACACCACCAACTCTCTCAGTGTCAATTTCCTCTTCCTTAGACAGGAACGCCAATAGTCCTGCAGGCCATGTCACTGGCAAGTCTGATGAGTCCTCTCCTGACTGGGATTCCTCCAATGGATCCTTGAGTGTAACGCCTACTGCTGCTGGCGCTGCTGTTGTTGCTGCTGGGAGTCGATCATCATCCCAGAGGGGAAGTCGGAAGACCATTTGTACTACTTCCAGTAAGCAATTGACTGTCCAACAGTCCTTTGCAGGGAAGATGAAATATCACAGCAGTCATCCTGTTGCAAAGCGGATAACTCAGGCCTTGGCAGCTGTGTTGGTGTTAGACGTGCGTCCGGTATCTGGCGTTAGTTCACAGGGACTTAGATAATTTCTTGAGGTAGTGTGTCCCCGGTACCAAATACCATCTAGGTTCCAGTTCTCTAGGCAGGCGATACCGAGAATGTACACAGACGTCAGAAAAAGAGTCACCAGCGTCCTAAAAAATGCAGTTGTACCCAATGTCCACCAAACCACGGATATGTGGACAAGTGGAGCAGGGCAGACTCAGGACTATATGACTGTGACAGCCCACTGGGTAGATGTATTGCATCCCGCAGCAAGAACAGCAGTGGAGGCACCAGTAGCAGCATCTCGCAAACGCCAACTCGTTTCTAGGCAGGCTACACTTTGTATTACCGCTTTCCATAAGTGGCACACAGCTGACAACCTCTTACGGAAACTGAGGAACATCATCGCAGATTGGCTTACCCCAATTGGACTCTCCTGGGGATTTGTGACATCGGACAATGCCACCAATATTGTGCGTGCATTACATGTGGGCAAATTCTAGCATGTCCCATGTTTTGCACATACATTGAATTTGGTGGTGCAGAATTTTTAAAAAAACAACAAGGGGCGTGCAAGAGATGCTGTCGGTGGCCCGAAGAATTGCGGGCCACTTTCTGCATTCAGCCACCGCATGCCGAAGACTGGAGCACCAGCAAACACTCCTGAACCTGCCCTGCCATCATCTGAAGCAAGAGGTGGTAACGAGGTGGAATTCAACCCTCTATATGCTTCAGAGGATGGAGGAGCAGCAAAAGGCCATTCAAGCCTATACATCTGCCTACGATATAGGCAAAGGAGGGGGAATGCACCTGACTCAAGCGCAGTGGAGAATTATTTCCATGTTGTGCAAGGTTCTCCAACCCTTTGAACTTGCCACACGTGAAGTCAGTTCAGACACTGCCAGCCTAATTCAGGTCATTCCCCTCATCAGGCTTTTGCAGAAGCAGCTGGAGAGATTGAAGGAGAAGCTAAAACGGAGCTATTCCGCTAGGCATGTGGGACTTGTGGATGGAGCCCTTCATTTGCTTAACCAGGATTCACGGGTGGTCAATCTGTTGAAATCAGAGCACTACATTTTGGCCACGTGCCCGATCCTAGGCTTAAAGCCTACGTTGTATCTCTCTTTCCGGCAGATACAAGTCTGCAGATGTTCAAAGACCTGCTGTTGAGACAATTGTCAAGTCAAGCGGAACGTGACCCGCCAACAGCTCCTCGTTCATTATCTACCACCACTGGAGCTGCCAGGATAAGGATAACATTTCCAAAACCACCCGCTGGCGGTGATGCAGGGCAGTCTGGAGCAAGTGCTGACATCTGGTCTGGACTGAAGGACCTGCCAACGTACATATACTGGCAGGAAAAAGAGGCAATTTGGAGGCCCTTGCACAAACTGGCTTTATTTTACCTAAGTTGCCCCCCCTCCAGCGTGTACTCCGAAAGAGTGTTTAGTGCAGCCGGTCACCTTGTCAGCGGTCGGCGTAGGAGGTTACTTCCAGTAAATGTGGAGAAGTTGATATTCATCAAAATGAATTATAAATTCCTCCGTGGAGACATTTGCCAGCAGTTGCCTCCAGAAAGTACACAGGGACCTGTGATGGTGGATTCCAGTGGGGACGAATTAATTCTCTGTGAGGAGGAGGATGTACACAGTGAAAGGGGTGAGGAATTGGAGGATGAGGATGAGGTGGACTTCTTGCCTCTGTAGAGCCAGTTTGTGCAAGGAGAGATTGACTGCTTCTTTTTTGGTGGGGGCCCAAACCAACCAGTCATTTCAGCCACAGTCGTGTGGCAGACCCTGTCGCTGAAATGATTGGTTTGTTAAAGTATGTTCTGTTTATACAACATACGGGTGGGTGCAAGGACAATTCCATCTTGCACCTCTTTATTTATTTAACTTTGCATCATGTGCTGTTTGGGGACTAGTTTTTTTAAGTGCCATCCTGTCTGACACTGCAGTGCCACTCCTAGATGGGCCAGGTGTTTGTGCCGCCCACTTGGGTCGCTTAGCTTAGTCATCCAGCGACCTCGGTGCAAATTTTAGGACTAAAAATAATATTGTGAGGTGTTCAGAATAGACTGGAAATGAGTGGAAATTATGGTTATTGAGGTTAATAATACTATAGGATCAAAATTACCCCCAAATTCTATGATTTAAGCTGTTTTTTAGATTAAAAAAAAAAAACACCCTAAACCAAAACGCATCCGAATCCGACAAAAATCCAAAAGGGTGGTTTTGCCAAAACGCGTCTGAATCCAAAACACGACAGTGGAACCGAATCCAAAACCAAAACACAAAACATGAAAAATGCCTGCTGCACATCTCTAGTTTCAATACACAAATAACTACATATAATAAGTCTCTTCACTATCTCTAGTTTCTCAAATTTAAAATCCTCTGACTACAACTTCATTTTGTTCCATCTCACTGTGCCTCCCACAGCCAAGACAGCCACTACTCAGCAATACCTGACAGTCCCAGCAAATCCCTGGGGCAGATGTATTAACCTGGAGAAGGTATAAGGAAGTGATAAACCAGTGATAAATGCAAGGTGATAAACACACCAGCCAATCAGCTCCCATATGTAAATTAACAGGAGCTAATTGGCTGGTGCATTAGCACCTTGCACTTAACACTGCTTTATCACTGGTTTATCATTTCCTTATGTCTTCTCCAGGTTAATACATCTACCCCCTGTTTGGTATCCCACTGCTCAGGCTGCTGCAGCCACAACAAACTACTGCCCCAAACTTTGCCAGGCTCATTTATTATTATTTATTTATTAACAGTTTCTTATATAGCGCAGCAAATTCCGTTGCGCTTTACAATTTGAAATAACAATAACAAAATGGGTGATAACAAACAGTCATAGAGGTAGGAAGGCCCTGCTCGCAAGCTTACAATCTATAGGGAAATAGCACCTTTCCTTGTGTACATATGCCTATCTGTTGCATAGAATGAACAGACATGTGAGGATATGTGTGGACTGTACAGAGTGGATGCAATTTGATAGGAAGGTTTATAAAAATTATGTGGGCGGTTCTGGAATTTGATATGCTTGCCTGAAAAGGTGAGTTTTCAGGGAACGCTTGAAGGTTTGGAGACTAGAGGAGAGTCTTATTGTGCGTGGTAGGGCATTCCACATAGTGGGTGCAGCCCGCTGAAAGTCCTGCAATCGTGAGTGGGAGCGAGTAATGATTGTGGATGAGAGACGCAGGTCTTGTGAAGAGCGAAGAGGTCGGGTTGGGAGATATTTTGAGATAAGTGAAGTGATGTACGTTGGTGTAGTTTGGTAAATGGCCTTGTGTGTGAGTAAAAGTATTTTATATTGAATGCGGTAGAGTACAGGTAACCAGTGGAGGGACTGACATAGTGGATCTGCAGACGATGAACGTCTAGCGAGGAAGATAAGCCTCGCCACTGCATTCAGAATGGATTGTAGTGGTGAGAGTCTCGTTTTGGGAAGACCAGTTAGGAGACTATTGCAATAATCAATGCGGGAGATAATGAGAGCGTGGATTAGAGTTTTTGCAGTGTCTTGTGTAAGGTATGGTCGTATTTTGGATATGTTTTTTAGATGCATGTAACATGATCTTGAGACAGATTGAATGTGGGGAACAAAGGACAGATCAGAGTCAAGGATGACACCTAGGCAGCGAGCTTGTGGGGTAGGGTAGATAGTCGAGTTTTCAACAGTGATAGAGATATCAGGTTGGTACTCTGTCTTTGAAATATTCAGTTTGAGGTGGCGAGATGTCATCCAGGATGAAATGGCAGAAAGGCATTCAGTGACACGGTCCAGTACAGATAGGGACAAGTCAGGTGAGGATAGGTAGATTTGAGTATCATCTGCGTACAGATGATACTGAAAACCAATAGAGCTGATTAGTTTACCAAGAGATGAGGTATAGATAGAGAAAAGCAGAGGACCCAAGACTGAGCCTTGCGGTACTCCAACTGAAGGAGGTAGCGAAGAGGAGGTAGATTCAGAGAAGCAAATACTGAAGGAGCGATTAGATAGGTAGGTAGATGAGCATATGCATGGCCTGAAGCGACAGAGAGAGGACAGTAATGGCTGGTAGACACTGGAGTGGTTTACCCAGATACTATGGTGGCAAAGGGCCGACATATCATTACTGCGGTACCCATAAGAGCGATGTAATGAAGGGTGGAACAATCCCTTGTTCCATCCTTCATTACCTTGCACGGTGCTGCATGCGATATTGTCTGGTCAGCCATGCAGCACGGGCAACTGGACGATATTGCATGCACCTGCGGGAGCGTACAGATTGGCTGTACACACTGTACGCTCCAACTGATACTGTATTTCATTCCCTGTTGCCTGGAAACAACATATCAGGCCAATATCGCTTCAATGTATACCCAGCTTAATGTATATTACATTGACTTTGCAGCACAGCGGATGGCTGATATATCTGCAGATACAGTATATTGGCTCATCTGCCTGTGTTTACAGGCATTCTGCCGACCGCCCATACACTTTCTGCAGGGGCCGCCAACACAGCTCAGCAGGCATTTGCATTTGAATTTCCCAGCAGTGACATCGGGATGACATATCGAGTGGCTGATCGGTAAGTGTGTATACTTACCTGAATCAGCCGCTCTGTTGCCACGACATTGGGTCCACCAACCTGTTGTCCTAGTGTGTGTGTACCCAATTTTAGTGGCAGTTACAGTTGAGGTAGAGCTGTATAAGGAGTGCTTCAGTGATTTATTGATAAAGAACCTGTTCAATTAAATATTAATTTCCTCTTGATATACTGGACTGTACTGTTAATTAACTGATCCCTGGTTTAGGGATAGTGCAGGGACATGCAGTCAGGGCACTGCCTTCCCTGTCATAATGATAACAATAATACAAAGTAGATATTTATAACAGACTCTGTGTTATAGATATCTTCTTTGTTTTATTCTAATCACCACCCCTGTGGTGGTGATGCAGCATAGCGGGGTGGGAGGCAGCGGGAGAGGTGCTGACAATAGTAAAATTCAGCCAGTGGGGGGCGGGCAGGGGCGAGGCCAAGCTACGGGCTGTAAGAGCCCATTGAAAATGTATGTAAAAGCGGCATCGGTACAGGTGCCTCAATGACAGGAGCGTGCATTCACTCGCATGAGAGCACGCCCCTGTCAGTCCAGGAGATGTGATTGGCCCAGCGGACCCAGTACAGGATCCGCCCGGATCCAGTGCTGGATCTGCTGGGTAGCGAGCGTATGCGGCGGGACACGACGGGGTCATGACGGCGGGACCCGGTGGACATAGCGCAGCTGGCAGCAGGCCTGGATATGGGTGGATCCTGTGCCTGCTAGCCATTTTGCAGAGTTCGCCAGCGGGTACTGATTTCAAAAATGGTGTCTCAGCGTTATTTTTGATATTCAAGATGGCCACCACGAGCCAATCACGGCTCGCTGCATCATCTCCCCGCCCCCTCTGGCTGACTTATATAAGTCAGCGCGAGGCAGCGGCGTCAGCGCGAGGCAGCAGCGTCAGTCCGACTGTGGAGGAGGAGCAGCAAAGAGCTCCTGAAAGCAGAAGACGCCGGGGAAGTCCCGGATAGGCGGCGGCCATGCAAAAGAGCTGAAAGGCTGCCGCCCCCAAGTAAAGGTGCAGAACAATAAAATATGAAAACATATGGTGTGGTGTTTTTATTTTAATATTTTCTTTACAGGCAGACTGTGGGTGCCAGCGGGCCCTTAATGTCCGGCCATGCTGGAACTTGTGGTTCTCCAAGTGTCAGCATGCTTGGGCAGGCTTGCTGGGACCTGGATGCCACCTGTAAAGAACAATATTATCCTGCCATGAACCCCGCACCCACCGCCACCAGGGGTGCGGGGCATAGCACTGGGCTATCAGCCCAGTGCTGGTTGTTGCTCAGGAGGGGGGACCCCATTTTATTTTTTGGGTGTCCCCACTTTCTGAGGAATTCCAGCCCTGGGCTTACCAGTTTAGGGGTGGGTAATGTGATGGCAGGGGGACCTCAAACTGAGTGTCCCTCCTGCTATGGCATTACTGCCCCTGGCTGGTTGTGCCTGGTGCTGGCTTTTGTGACATAGGGGGAGCCTACGCTTTTTTCCCCCCTCTTCACTTCTTCATTGGGGGGGATGGAGAGAGTTAATAAGACCAGTGCCTCCCCTGCCGCTTAACTCACCGCACATCACAGGGATAGTGGACGCTCTAGGCTACTATTTGATAGAGTATGTGATCATATACTTTGATTTTGTATACAATCCTCAGAATTTGGGTGCACTTTATTTGTAAATCTGTTTGAAACATTTTAGAAATCTTTAAAGAGATCTTTACTATTGCTAATCCAGTGTTTGATCAAAACTGTGAATGCATGTTTTTCAGATTCTACTGCAAAATATGTAACTTTATCTTGATAACCAACTGTAACGGGTTTATTACAGAACTGAGCGGGTTCAGATCTCCGAGATCCGAACCCCTCTGAAGTTCACGATCTGAGCCGGGAATCGAGTACGGCTCGGGTCTTCCTGCTAGACTCGGATCTTAGAACGAGGCAAAACGTCAACATCCCGCTGTCTGATTCTCGCGGGTTTTGGATTTCATATAAAAAGCTCTGCATCACCGCCATTTTCACTCTGGACTTAGAGAGTGAGGGAGACAGACCTCCGTCTCTCTCTGTGAGTGGTGGGGTCAGTGTGTACTCACTAGGGGTGCTATCCTATGTGCTGATAGGGGTGCTGTCCTGTCACTGTGATGTACTGTGCTGTTAGGGGTACTGTCCTGTCACTGTGGTGTCATGTGCTGATAGGGGTGCTGCCGCTGTACATAGATATTGCTATCTTGTCACTGTGCTGTACAGGGGCACTGCCCTGTATGCTGTAAAAATACAGGGGTGCTGTAAAATACAGAGGGTGCTGTTTCTGTCCTGTATGCTGTAAAAAAAGACAGTGGTATTGTAAAGGTACACTGGCCCTGTCTTGTATGCTGTAAAATTACAGGGGTGCTGTGACAATAAATGTACACTGACCCTGTCTTGTATGCTGTAAAAATATAGGGGTGCTGTGAAAATAGAGGAGTGCTGGTTCTGTCCTGTATGCTGTAAAAATACAGAGGTATTGTAAAGGTACACTGGCCCTGTCTTGTATGCTGTAAAATTACAGGAGTGCTGTAAAAATGAATGTACACTGGCCCTGTCTTGTATGTTGTAAAATTGCAGGGGTGCTGTGAAAATAAATGTACACTGGTCCTGTCCTGTATGCTGTGAAAATACAGGGGTGCTGGTTCTTTCCTCTATTCTGTAACAAATACAGGGGTGTTGTACAGGTACACTGGCCCTGTCTTGTATGCTGTAAAAATACAGGGGTGCTGTGAAAATAAATGTACACTGGCCCTGTCTTGTATGCGGTCAAATTACAGGGGTGCTGTGAAAATAAATGCACACTGACCCTGTCTTGTATGCTGTAAAAATATAGGGGTGCTGTGAAAATAGAGGAGTGCTGGTTCTGTCCTGTATGCTGTAAAAATACAGAGGTATTGTAAAGGTACACTGGCCCTGTCTTGTATGCTGTAAAATTACAGGAGTGCTGTAAAAATGAATGTACACTGGCCCTGTCTTGTATGCTGTAAAATTACAGGAGTGCTGTAAAAATGAATGTACACTGGCCCTGTCTTGTATGTTGTAAAATTGCAGGGGTGCTGTGAAAATAAATGTACACTGGTCCTGTCCTGTATGCTGTGAAAATACAGGGGTGCTGGTTCTTTCCTCTATTCTGTAACAAATACAGGGGTGTTGTACAGGTACACTGGCCCTGTCTTGTATGCTGTAAAAATACAGGGGTGCTGTGAAAATAAATGTACACTGGCCCTGTCTTGTATGCGGTCAAATTACAGGGGTGCTGTGAAAATAAATGCACACTGGCCCTGTCTTGTATGCTGTAAAAATACAAGGGTGCTGTGAAAATAAAGGTACACTGGCCCTGTTTTGTATTCTGTAAAAATACAGGGGTGCTGTGAAAATAAGTGAACACTGGCCCTGTCCTGTATGCTGTAAATACACAGGGGTGCTGTTGTTAAAATAAAGGTACACTGGCCCTGTCTTGTATTCTGTAAAAATACAGGTGTGCTGTGAAAATAAAGGGGCACTGTTCTGTGTGCTGTAATAATAAAGGGGTGCTGTCCAGTGAAATGAAGAACAAACACTGGAGGAAAAAATTGTGAAAGATCAGGAACCACTTCCAGTTCCTAGTACTAGTGCTAATGCTGCTGCTGCCACCAGTCATGATGATGATGCAATTCCATTAACGTCATCTGCTAAGGCCGATGCTCAATGTCATAGTAAAAAAATTGGCATGTAAATTCCAAGAAGCAAAAATTAATAACCCCCCAAAAAATGAAATTATCTGATAAGAAACATAAAATTAGCAATGTGTCATTGACGACACAAAGTGGCAAGGAAAGGCTAAGGCCTTGGCCTATGTTCATGACTGGTGGTTCAGCTTCTCATGAAGATGGAAGCCCTCCTACCTCTAAAAAAATATAAAAAAGTAAAGCTTGTTAAAGCATAGGAAAAAACATCTGTGCATTCAGAGATATCACAAATCCCCAAGGAGAGTTCAAGTGTGTCTTGGCCTGACCTTCCCAAGACTGTATGGGAAAAGGAGGCTCCTTACACCATTTGCACGCCCTCTGCAAGTGCTGGGAGGAGCACCGCCAGTCCAGTTGTTGATATTGAGACTGAGGATGTCACTGTAGAAGTACACCAGGATGAGGAGGATATTGGTGTAGCTGGCGCTGAGGAGGAAGTTGATGATGAGGATTCTGATGGTGATTTGGTCTGTTTGAATAAGGCACAAGTAGAGACAGAGGTTGGCCATGGGATGAAAAAGCCCATTGTCATGCCTGGGCAAAATACCAAAAAGTCCACCTCTTCAGTGTGAAATTATTTCTCCGTGAGGATGAGGATGTAAGCACTGGAATCTGAGGATGAGGTAGACATCTTGCCTCTTTAGAGCTAGTTTGTGCAAGGACAGATTAATTGCTTCTTTTTTGGTGGGGGCCCAAACAAAGCTATCATTTCAGCCACAGTTGTGTGGCAGACCATGTCGCT
The DNA here is from genome assembly GCF_028390025.1 of Pseudophryne corroboree. Lineage (NCBI taxonomy): Eukaryota > Metazoa > Chordata > Amphibia > Anura > Myobatrachidae > Pseudophryne > Pseudophryne corroboree. Next base: position 400,322,957 of record NC_086450.1, on the reverse strand, counting down.
GAAATGATTGGTTTGTTAAAGTGTGCATGTCCTGTTTATACAACATCAGTGTGGATGAAAGGGCCCAAGCGCGGGTGGGTGGGAGGGCCCAAGCACAATTCCATTTTGCACATCTTTTCTTTGTGCTGCCCCTCTGCCCTATCAGTCTAGGGGTGCAATTGTGGCCCCCGCAGAAATTGCAGGCACATGCGCAGTAGTGCCTGCTGCGCATGCGCCCGCAGCCCCTCAGCAAAAATTCCGTACAAATCGCTACTTGCGATTCATACTGAATTTTCCCAATAATCTGTATAGTCTCTCTGTTTCTGGGGAATCTTTGCCTCTCTGCTGGGTAGGGTAATAGTAAAAGCTGTTGCTGAAAGAAGATAACCTAATCTGTACGCACACCACACAATTATAACTTGAGGGTATCACACCTGCCTAGCAAAAGAAACAAATAAATAACATATTGGATATCAAAAATATTAAACAAGTTGTTGCCCTTGACAAACACTATTAAGCAAACAGGTAATATAATCAAGTTTGTGTGCGTGTTTGCGGGTATATGTTTAAATCTTCTTGTATTGGTGGGCAGTTATTTAGAGATGTGCGGCGGGCACTTTTCGTGTTTTGGGTTTTGGATTTGGATTTAATTCCCCGCTCGTGTTTTGGTTTTGCCAAAACCATACATTCGTGTTTTGGTTTTAAATCTGGATGATTTTTGAGAAAAACATAAAAACTACTAAAATCACAGAATTTGGGGGTAATTTTGCTCCTACAGTATTATTAACCTTAATAACATTCATTTCCACTCATTTCCAGTCTATTCTGAATACCTCACAATATTGTATTTAGGCCAAAAGGTTGCACCGAGGTGGCTGTATGACTAAGCTAAGCGACACATGTGTGCGGAACAAACACCTGGCCCATCTAGGAGTTGCACAGCAGTGGCAGACAGGATGGCAGATTTAAAAAAATATGCCCCAAACAGCACATCATGCAAAGAAGTAAAAGAGGTGCAATGAGGTAGCTGTATGACTAAGCTAAGCGACACAAGTATGCGGCACAAACACCTGGCCCATCTAGGAGTGGCACTGCAGTGGCGAACAGGATGGCACTTAAAAAAACAAGTCCCCAAACAGCACATGATGCAAAGAAGAAAAAGAGGTGCAAGATGGAATTGTCCATGGGCCCTCCCAGCCACCCTTATGTTATATAAACAGGACATGCACACTTTAACAAACCAATAATTTCAGCGACAGGGTCTGCCACATGACTGTAGCTGAAATGAGTGGTTTGTTTGGGCCCCAACCAAAAAAGAAGCAATCTATCTCCAGAGGCGTAACAAGGGTAGGGCGAGTGGGGCACGTGCCCTGAACGCCTTGGCAGGCCCAGGAGAGGGGGGCGCCGCCGGCGGCCACGGCATCATGCCCCACTCGCCCCCATCATGCCGAAATGTGAGGGGAGAAGAGCTCAGCGTCTCTCCCTCCCCTCACCGCCGCCAGAGCACTAACAGTGCTGCAAGCAGCGATGCTTGTGTCCGGTCTCCGGCATTAGCCAATCAGAGCTTGCGGACCGGCTCCTGATTGGCTGCCGGTCCACGAGCTCTGATTGGCTGGCGAACCGGCGCCACACAGCCGCCGGAGACCGGGAGCGGTGAGGGGAAGGAGAGGCGCTGCGCTCTCCTCCCCTCACAGACACAACAGCAGGTGAGTGACGGGGGGGGGGGGGGCGCACAGTGGGGCATGTATCTGGCACAGTGGGGCACAGTGGGGCATGTATCTGGCACAGTGGGGCATGTATCTGGCACAGTGGGGCATGTATCTGGCACAGTGGGGCACAGTGGGGCATGTATCTGGCACAGTGGGGCAATGTAACTGGCACTGAGGGGCATGTATCTGGCACTGTGGGGCATGTATCTGGCACTGTGGGGCAATGTATCTGGCACAGTGGGGCATGTATCTGGCACTGTGGGGCAATGTATCTGGCACAGTGGGGCACAGTGGGGCATGTATCTGGCACAGTGGGGCATGTATCTGGCACAGTGGGGCACAGTGGGGCATGTATCTGGCACAATGGGGCACAGTGGGGCATGTATCTGGCACAGTGGGGCAATGTATCTGGCACAGTGGGGCACAGTGGGGCATGTATCTGGCACAGTGGGGCACAGTGAGGCATGTATCTGGCACAGTGGGGCACAGTGGGGCATGTATCTGGCACAGTGGGCATGTATCTGGCACTGTGGGGCAATGTATCTGGCACAGTGGGGCATGTTTCTGGCACAGTGGGGCATGTATCTGGCACAGTGGGGCATGTATCTGGCACAGTGGGGCACACTGGAGCATGTATCTGGCACAGTGGGGCATGTATCTGGCACAGTGGGGCATGTATCTTGCACAGTGGGGCACAGTGGGGCATGTATCTGGCACAGTGGGGCATGTATCTGGCACAGTGGGGCAATGTATCTGGCACAGTGGGGCAATATATCTGGCACAGTGGGGCAATGTAACTGGCAGTGAGGGGCATGTATCTGGCACTGAGGGGCATGTATCTGGCACTGTGGGGCAATGTATCTGGCACAGTGGGGCATGTATCTGGCACTGTTGGGCAATGTATCTGCATGAGAAAATGAAGAAGGAGCTGTTGACGGGTCATATTCCGCTTGAGTTGACAATTTTCTCACCAGCAGGTCTTTGAACCTCTGCAGACTTATGTCTGCTGGAAAGAGAGATACAACATATGCGGAATCGCTCCGTCTTAGCGCCTCCATACATTTTTCCAGCTGCTTCTGCAAAAGCCTGATTAGGGGAATGACCTGACTCAAGCTGGCAGTGTCTGAACTGACTTCACAGGTGGCAAGTTCAAAGGGTTGGAGAACCTTGCACAAGACGGAAATCATTCTCCACTGCGCTTGGGTCAGGTGCATTCCCCCTCCTTTGTGGATGTATAGGATTGAATGGCCTTTTGGAAATCTGATCCTTTTCCTGGCAGCTCCAGTGGCGGTAGAAAATGAAGATGGAGCTGTTGGCAGGTCACGTTCCGTTTGACTTGACAAGTGTCTCACCAGCAGGTCTTTGAACATGTGCAGACTTGTGTCTGCCAGAAAGAGAGATACAACGTAGGCTTTAAACCTAGGATCGAGCACGGTGGCCAAAATGTAGTGCTCTGATTTCAACAGATTGACCACCCGTGAATCCTGGTTAAGCGAATTAAGGGCTCCATCCACAAGTCCCACATGACTAGCGGAATCGTTCCGTTTTAGCTCCTCCTTCAATCTCTCCAGCTGCTTCTGCAAAAGCCTGATGAGGGGAATGACCTGACTCAGGCTGGCAGTGTCTGAACTGACTTCACGTGTGGCAAGTTTAAAGGGTCGCAGAACCTTGCACAATGTTGAAATCATTCTCCACTGCGCTTGAGTCAGGTGCATACCCCCTCCTTTGCCTATATCGTAGGCAGATGTATAGGCTTGAATGGCCTTTTGTTGCTCCTCCATCCTCTGAAGCATACAGAGTGTTGAATTCCACCTCATTACCACCTCTTGCTTCAAGTGGTGGCAGGGCAGGTTCATGAGTGTTTGATGGCACTCCAGTCTGCGACACGTGATGGATTAATGACGAAAGTGGCCCACATTTTTTTGGGCCACCGACAGCATATCCCGCACGCCCCTGTCATTTAAAAAAAAAAATTGTACCACCAAATTAATTGTATGTGTAAAACATGGGACATGAGGCCTAGGTACGAGTCTGTGTTTGCGAGATGCTGCTACTGGTGCCGCTGCTAATGTTGCTGCGGAAGGCCATACATCTACCCAGTGGGCTGTCACAATCATATAGTCCTTAGTCTGCCCTGTTCCACTTGTCCACATGTCCGTGGTTAAGTGGACACTGGATACAACCGCATTTTGTAGGACACTGGTGACTTTTGCTGACGTCTGTGTATATTCTCGGGATCGCCTGTCTAGAGAAGTGGAACCTAGATGGGATTTGATACCGGGGACACAGTACGTCAAACAATTCTCTAAGTCCCACTGAACTAATGGCGGATACCGGACGAACGTCTAACACCAACATAGCTGTCAAGGCCTCAGTTATCCACTTTGCAAAAGGATGACTGCTTTCATATTTCATCTTCCTCGCAAAGGACTGTTGGACAGTCAATTGCTTAGTTGAAGTAGTACAAGTGGTCTTCCGACTTCCCCTCTGGGATGACGAATGACTCCCAGCAGCAACAACAGCAGCAGCAGCAATATCAGGCGTACCACTCAAGGATCCTCTGGAGGAATCCCGGTAAGGAGAGGACTCCTCAGTCTTGCCAGTGACATGGCCTGCAGGACTATTGACGTTCCTGACTGAGGAGGAAGTTGACGTTGAGGGAGTTGGTGGTGTGGCTTGCAGGAGCTTGGGTACAAGAGGAAGAAGGGATTTAGGGGTCAGTGGACTGCTTACGCTCTTACCCAAAGTTTCACAACTTGACACTGACTTCTGATGAATGCGGGGCAAGTGACGTATAAGGGTGGATGTTTCTAGATGGTTAACATCCTTACCTATACTTATTACAGATTGACAGAAGCAACACACGGCTTGACACTTGTTGCCCGGATTTGTGGAGAAATAATTCCACACCGAAGAGGTGACTTTTTTGGTATTTTGCCCAGGCATCACAATGGGCTTCTTGATCCCACAGACAACAGGTGTCTCCCCCGGTGCCTGATTTAATCAAACCACATCACCATCAGAATCCTCATCGTCAACTTCCCCCTCAGCGCCAGCAACACGCATATCCTCATCCTGGTGTACTTCAACAGTGACATCTTCAATTTGAACATCAGAATCTGGACTGTGGGTGCTACTTCCAGCACTTGCAGAGGCCGTGCAAATGGTGGAAGGAGCCACCTCTTCCGGTCCAGTGTTGGGAAGGTCAGGCATCGCAACAGCCGATACACTTGGACTCTCCTTGGGAATTTGTGATACCATCTTAGAACGCACAGTTCTTTGCTGTGCTTTTTCCAACTTAACTCTTTTAATTTTTCTAGCTGGAGGATGAGGGCTTCCATCGTCATGTGAAACTTTACCACTAGTCATGAACATAGGCCAGGGCTTTAGCCGTTCCTTGCCACTCTGTGTCATAAATGGGATATTGGCAAGTTTACGTTTCTCCTCAGACCATTTAAATTTCTTGTTTTGGGTCTTTTTACTGAACTTTGGCTATTTGAATTTTACATGCCCTCTACTATCACATTGGGCATCAGCCTTTGTAGGCGACGTTGATGGCATTTCATCGTCTATGTCATGACTAGTGGCAGCAGCTTCAGCACTAAAAAATGTTATCCTCCAAATTTTTGTTCTCCATTATTTTTCTGGAATTATATAACAATATGCGGTACAGGAGAGTGTACCTCTACACCACGAAGAGCAAACCCTTTGAAAATTATTTGGATTAAATATTAATAATCCCTGTATTTGGAGTATATAATATACAGAACAGGACAGCACCACTGAATTTATATGGCAGCACCACTAGACTGGATTTATACGGAAAAATATGGATTTATATGGAATTATACGCCAGGATTACTGGAATTATACGCCAGTACCACTGGAATTATAAGGCAGGATCACTTAAATCATATGGCAGTACCAATGGACATATATGGCAGTATCACTGGACATATATACGGCAGTATCACTGGACTGGATTTATACGCCAGTACCACTGGAATTATATGGCAGTATCACTGGATTTATACGCCAGTACCACTGGATTTATATGAAATTATATGGAGTTGCATGGAATTATACGGCAGGATCACTGGATTTATACGCCAGTACCACTGGAATTATACGGCAGGATCACTGGAATTATACGGCAGTACCACTTGATTTATACGGCAGTATCACTGGACTAGATTTTTATGCCCGTACCACTGGAATTATATGGCAGAATCACTGGATTTATGTGCCAGTGTCACTGGAATTATACGACAGGATCACTGGATTTATACGCCAGTACAGGAATTATACGGCAGTATCACTGGATTTATACACCAGTACCACTGGATTTATACGGAATTATATGGAGTTACATGGAATTATATGGCAGGATCACTGGATTTATATGCCAGTACCACTGGAATTATACTGCAGGATCACTGGAATTATACGGCAGTACCACTTGATTTATACGGCAGTATAACTGGACTAGATTTTTATGCCAGTACCACTGGAATTATATGGCAGAATCACTGGATTTATACGCCAGTGTCACTGGAATTATACGGCAGGATCACTGGATTTATATGCCAGTACCACTGGAATTATACGACAGGATCACTGGATTTATACGCCAGTACCACTGGTATTATACGGCAGGATCACTGCAATTTTACGGCAGTACAACTGGACATATACGGCAGTATCACTGGACTGGATTTAAACACCAGTACCACTGGAAATATACGGCAGGATCACTGGATTTATTCACCAGTACCACTAGAGTTATACGGAATTAAATGGAATTATATGGATTTATATTGATTTATATGGAATTATACAGCAGGATCACTGGATTTATATGCAGTACCACTGGAATTAAACAGCAGGATCACTGGAATTACATGACAGTACCACTGGATTTATACGGCAGTACCACTGGACTGGATTTATATGCCAGTACCACTGGAATTATACGGCAGGATCATTGGATCTATACGACAGTGCCACTGGAATTATATGGCAGGATCAAAGAATTTATATGCCAGTACCACTGGAATTATATGGCAGGATCACTGGAATTATACGCCAGTACCACTGGAGTTATACGGAATTAAATGGAATTATATGGATTTATATGGAATTATACAACAGGATCACTGGATTTATGCGACAGGATCACTTGAATTGTTCAGCAGAACCACTTGACTTATATGGAAGTACCACTGGAGTTATATGGCAGTATCACTGGACTGGATTTATATGCCAGTACCACTGGAATTATACGGCAGGATAACTGGTTTTATACGCCAGTACCTCTAGAATTATACGGCAGAATCACTGGATTTATACTTCAGTACCACTGGAATTATACAGCAGGATCACTGGAATTATACGGCAGTACCACTGGACTTATATGGCAGTACCACTGGACATATACAGCAGTATCACTGGATCGGACTTATACGCCAGTACCACTGGAAATATACGGCAGGATCACTGGAATTATATGGCAGGATCACTGGAATTATACAGCAGTATCACTGGACTGGATTTATATGCCAGTACCACTGGAATTATATGGCAGTATCACTGGATTTATACGCCAGTACCACTGGAATTATACGGCAGTATCACTGGATTTATATGCCAGTGCCACTGGAATTATACGGCAGGATCATTGGATTTATACACCAGTACCACTGGTATTATAAGGCAGGATCACTGGATTTATACGTTAGTACCACTGGAATTATACAGCAGGATCACTGGAATTATACGGCAGTACCACTGGATTTATATGGGAGTACCACTGGACATATACAGCGGTATCACTGGACCGGACTTATACGCCAGTACCACTGGAAATATACGGCAGGTTCATTGGAATTATATAGTAGGATCACTGTAATTATACAGCAGTATCACTGGACTGGATTTATACGCCAGTACCACTGGGATTATCTGGCAGGATCACTGGATTTTTATGGCAGGATCACTGTAATTATATGGCAGGATAACTGGACTGGAATTATATGCCAGTATCAATGGAATTATATGGCAGGAGCACTGTAATTATACGGCAGGAACTCTAGATTTATACGGAGGATCACTGGAATTATACGTCAGGATCACTGGAATAATACTGCAGGATCACTGGATTTATACGACATTACCGCTGGAATTATATGGCAGTATCACTGGAATTATACGGCAGTACCACTGGATTTATATGACAGTACCACTGGAATTATACGGCAGGATCACTGGTATTATAAGGCAGTATCAAAGGACATATGCGGCAGTATCACTGGATTTATATGGCAGTAACAATAAACATATACGGCAGTATTACTGGACTAGATTTATGCGCCAGTACCACTGGAATTATATGGCAGGATCACTGGATTTATACGCCAGTACTACTGGAATTATACGCAATTGTATGGAGTTATATGGAATTATACAGCGTGATCACTGGATTTATACGCCCATGCCACTGGAATTATATGGCAGTATCACTGGAATTATATGGCAGTACCACTGGATTTATACGGCAGTACTACTGGACATAAACAGCAGTGTCACTGGACTGGATTTATACGGCAGTACCACTGGAATTAAACGGCAGAATCACTGGATTTATACGCCAGTGCCACTGGAATTATACGGCAGGATCACAGGATTTATATGCCAGTACCACTGGAATTATACGGCAGGATGACTAGATTTATATGCCAGTACCACTGGATTTATATGGCAGGATAACTGAAATTATACAGCAGTACCACTGAAATTATACGGCAGTACCACAAGAAATATACAGCAGTATCACTGGACTGGATTTATATGCCAGTACCACTGGAATTATACGGCAGGATCACTGGTTTTATACGCCAGTACCACTGGAATTATGCAGCAGGATCGCTGCAATTTTACGGCAGTACCCCTTGAGTTATACGGAAGTACCACTGGACATTTACGGCAATATTACTGGACTGGATTTAAATGCCAGTGCCACTGGAATTATACGGCAGAATCACTGGATTTATACGCCACTGCCACTGGAATTATACGGCAGGATCACTGGATTTATACGCCAGTACCACTGGAATTATACGGCAGGATAACTGGAAACATACAGCAGTACCACTGGACATATACAGCAGTATAACTGGACTGGATTTATATGCCAGTATCACTGGAATTATATGGCAGGATCACTGGTTTTATACGCCAGTGCCACTGGAATTATACGGCAGGATCACTGGATTTATACACCAGTACCACTGGAATCATACGGCAGGATCACTGGATTTAAACATCAGTACTACTGGCGTTATACAGCAGGATCACTGGAATTATACGGCAGGATGACCGGAATTATACAGCAGAACCACTGGACTTATACGGCAGTACCACTGGACATATACAGCAGTATCAATGGACTGGACTTATACGCCAATACCACTGGAAATATACGGCAGGATCACTGGAATTATATGGCAGGATCACTGGATTTATACAGCAGTATTACTGGACTGGATTTATACGCCAGTACCACTGGGATTATACAGCAGGATCACTGGATTTTTATGGCCGGATCACTGTAATTATATGGCAGGATCACTGGACTGGATTTATATGCCAGTACCACTGGAATTATATGGCAGGATCACTGTAATTATATGGCAGGATCACTGGATTTATACGGCAGGATCATTGGAATTATACGTCAGGATCACTGGACATATACGGCAGTAACACTGGACATATACGGCAGTATCACTAGACAGGATTTATACATTAATACCACTGGAATTATATGGCAGGATCACTGGATTTATACGCCAGTACTACTGGAATAATATGGCAGGATCACTGGAATTATATGACAGAACCACTGGATTTATACGGCAGTACCACTGGACATATATGGCAGTATCACTGGACTGGATTTATACGCCAGTACCACTGGAATTATATGGCAGAATCACTGGACCTATACTCCAGTGCCACTGGAATTATACGGTAGGATCACTGGATTTATATGTCAGAACCACAGGAATTATACGGCAGGATCACTGGATTTATACGGCAGGATCACTGGATTTATATGCCATTACCACTGAAATTATACGGCAGGATAACTGGAATTATACGGCAGTACCACTGAAATTATACGGCAGTACCACAGGACTTATACAGCAGTATCACTGGACTGGATTTATATGCCAGTACCACTGGAATTATATGGCTAGATCACTGGATTTATACTCCAGTACCACTGGAATTATGCAGCAGGATCGCTGGAATTATACGGCAGTACCACTTGATTTATATGGAAGTACCACTGGACATATACGGCAGTATCACTGGACTGGATTTATATGCCAGTGCCACTGGAATTATACGGCAGGATCACTGGATTTATACACCAGTACCACTGGAATTATGCGTCAGGATCACTGGATTTATGCGTCAGCACCACTGGAATTATTCAGCAGGATCACTGGAATTATATGGCAGGATCACTGGAAAAATACAGCAGTACCACTGGATTTATACGTCAGTACCACTGGACATATATACGGCAGTATCACTGGACTGGATTTATAGGCCAGTACCACTGGAAATATATGGCAGGATCACTGGAATTATATGACAGAACCACTGGATTTATACGGCAGTACCACTGGACATATATGGCAGTATCACTGGACTGGATTTATACACCAGTACCACTGGAATTATATGGAAGAATCACTGGACCTATACTCCAGTGCCACTGGAATTATATGGTAGGATCACTGGATTTGTATGTCAGAACCACTGGAATTCTACGGCAGGATCACTGGATTTATACGGCAGGATCACTGGATTTATATGGCATTACCACTGAAATTATACGGCAGGATAACTGGAATTATACAGCAGTACCACTGAAATTATACGGCAGTACCACAGGACTTATACAGCAGTATCACTGGACTGGATTTATATGCCAGTACCACTGGAATTATATGGCTAGATCACTGGATTTATACTCCAGTACCACTGGAATTATGCGGCAGGATCGCTGGAATTATACGGCAGTACCACTGGACATATACGGCAGTATCACTGGACTGGATTTATATGCCAGTGCCACTGGAATTATACGGCAGGATCACTGGATTTATACACCAGTACGACTGGAATTATACGTCAGGATCACTGGATTTATGCGTCAGCACCACTGGAATTATTCAGCAGGATCACTGGAATTATATGGCAGGATCATTGGAAAAATACAGCAGTACCACTGGACTTATACGGCAGTACCACTGGACATATATACGGCAGTATCACTGGACTGGATTTATAGGCCAGTACCACTGGAAATATATGGCAGGATCACTGGAATTATAATGCAGGATCACTGTAATTATACAGCAGTATCACTGGACTGGATTTATACGCCAGTACCACTGTAATTATAGGGCAGGATCACTGTAATTATACAGCAGGATCACTGGATTTATATGGCCGGATCACTAACTATATGGCAGGGTCACTTGACTGGATTTATATGCCAGTATCACTGGAATTATATGGCAGAATCACTGTAATTATATGGCAGGATCACTGGATTTATACGGCAGGATCACTGGAATTATTTGTCAGGATCACTGGATTTATACTGCAGGATCACTGGATTTATACGCCAGTACCACTGGAATTATACAGCAGTACTGCTGGCCATATACAGCAGTACCGCTGGACATATACGGCAGTATCACTGGATTTATACCGCAGTACCACTGGACATATACGGCAGTATCACTAGACTGGATTTATACGCCAGTACCTCTGGAATTATACGGCAGGATCACTGGGATTATAAGGCAGGATCACTGGATTTATACAGCAGGATCACTGCAATTATATGGCAGGATCATTGGACTGGATTTATATGACAGTGCCACTGGAATTATTCGGCAGGATCACTGGAATTATATGGCAGGATCACTGGATTTATACGGCAAGATCACTGCAATTATATGGCAGGATCACTGGAATTATATGGCAGGATCACTGGAAATATACGGTAGTACCACTGGAATTATACGCCAGTACCACTGGAATTATACGGCAGGATCACTGGAATTATAAGGTAGTACCACTGAATTTATACGGCAGGATCACTGGTCTTATACACCAGTACCACTGGAATTATATGTCAGGATCACTGGATTTATACATCAGTATTACTGCCGTTATACAGCAGTACCACTGGATATATACAGCAGTATCAATGGACTGGATTTATACGCTAATACCACTGTAAATATAAGACAGGATCACTGGAATTATATGGCAGGATGACTGGAAATATACAGCAGTATTACTGGACTGGATTTATATGCCAGTATCACTGGGATTATACAGCAGGATCACTGGATTTTTATGGCCGGATCACTGTAATTATATGGCAGAATCACTGGACTGGATTTATATGCCAGTACCACTGGAATTATATGGCAGGATCACTGTAATTTTACTGCAGGGTCACTGGATTTATACGGCAGGATCATTGGAATTATACGTCAGGACCACTGGACATATACGGCAGTAACACTGGACATATACGGCAGTATCACTAGACAGGATTTATACACCATTACCACTGGAATTAAACAGCAGGATCACTAGATTTATACACCAGTACTACTGGAATTATATGGCAGGATCACTGGAATTATATGACAGTACCACTGGATTTATACGGCAGTACCACTGGACATATATGGCAGTATCACTGGACTGGATTTATATGCCACTACCACTGGAATTATATGGCAGAATCACTGGACCTATACTTCAGTGCCACTGGAATTATACGGTAGGATCACTGGATTTATATGTCAGAACCACTGGAATTATATGGCAGGATCACTGGATTTATACGGCATGATCACTGGATTTATACGCCATTACCACTGGAATTATACACCAGGATAACTGGAATTATACGGCAGTACCACTGAAATTATACAGCAGTACCACAGGACATATACAGCAGTATCACTGGACTGGATTTATATGCCAGTACCACTGGAATTATACGGCTAGATCACTGGATACTGGACCACTGGAATTATGTGGCAGTACCACTGGAATTATGTGGCAGGATCGCTGGAATTATACGGCATTACCACTTGATTTATACGGAAGTACCACTGGACATACTGTATACGGCAGTATCACTGGACTGGATTTATATGCCAGTGCCACTGGAATTAAAAGTCAGGATCACTGGATTTATACACCAGTACCACTGGAATTATACGTCAGGATCACTGGATTTATACGTCATTACCACTGGAATTATTCAGCAGGATCACTGGAATTATACGGCAGGATCACTGGAAATATACAGCAGTACCACTGGACATATACGGCAGTATCACTGGACTGGCCTTATACGCCAGTACCACTGGAAATATACGGCAGGATTACTGGAATTATAACGCAGGATCACTGGAATTATACAGCAGTATCACTGGACTGGTTTTATACGCCAGTACCACTGGAATTATAGGGCAGGATCACTGGAATTATACGGCATTACCACTTGATTTATACGGAAGTACCACTGGACATATACGGCAGTATCACTGGACTGGATTTATATGCCAGTGCCACTGGAATTAAAAGTCAGGATCACTGGATTTATACAACAGTACCACTGGAATTATACGTCAGGATCACTGGATTTATACGTCAGTACCACTGGAATTATTCAGCAGGATCACTGTAAATATATGGCAGGATCACTGGAATTATAACGCAGGATCACTGGAATTATACAGCAGTATCACTGGACTGGTTTTATACGCCAGTACCACTGGAATTATAGGGCAGGATCACTGAAATTATACGGCAGGATCACTGGATTTATATGGCAGGATCACTGTAACTATATGGCAGGATCACTGGACTGGATTTATATGCCAGTATCACTGGAATTATATGGCAGGATCACTGTAATTATATGGCAGGGTCACTGGATTTATACGGCAGGATCACTGGAATTATTTGTCAGGATCACTGGATTTATACTGCAGGATCACTGGATTTATACGCCAGTACCACTGGATTTATACGGTAGTATCACTGGAATTATATGGCAATACCACTGGAAATATATGCCGGTACCACTGGAATTATACAGCAGGATCACTGGAATTATACGACAGGATCACTGGATTTATACGGCAGTACTGCTGGACATATACAACAGTACCGCTGGACATATACGGCATTATCAATGGACATATACGGCAGTATCACTGGACTTATACCGCAGTACCACTGGACATATACGGCAGTATCATGGGACATATACGACAGTATCACTGGACTGGAGTTATACGGCAGTACCTTTGAAATGATACGGCAGAATCACTGGGTTTATAAGGCAGGATCACTGGATTTATACGGCAAGATCACTGCAATTATATGGCAGGATCATTGGACTGGATTTATACGACAGTGACACTGGAATTATTCGGCAGGATCACTGGAATTATACGGCAAGATCACTGGAATTATACGGTAAGATCACTGCAATTATATGGCAGGATCACTGAAATTATATGGCAGGATCACTGGAATTATACGGTAGTACCACTGGAATTATACGCCAGTACCACTGGAATTATACGGCAGGATCACTGGAATTATACGGCAGGATCACTGGAATTATACGGTAGTACCACTGGATTTATACGCCAGTACCTCTGTAATTATACAGCAGTATCACTGGAATTATTCGACAGGATCACGGAATTTATATGGCAGTACCGCTGGACATATATGGCAGTATCACTGGACATATACGGCAGTATCACTGGACATATACGGCAGTACCACTGGACATATACAACAGCACAGGGACACCACCACTGGACGGATGTAGGACAACACAGCACCACTGCAATGGACTGGACTTATACGGCAGCACTGGACATATGGCAGCAGAGGACACCACCACTGTGACTTGACTGATGCAGCTCAAGATACCACCACTGGACTGATGAAGCACAACACAGCACCACTTGACTGGATTTATACAGCAGCACTGGAAATATGGCAGCAGAGGACACCACCACTGTGACTGGACTGATGCAGCACAAGACACCACCACTGGACTGATGCAGCACAACACAGCACCACTGGACTTGACTTATACAGCAGCACTGGACATATGGCAGCAGAGGACACAACCACTGTGACCTCTTAAATTCAATACACTAACAGTGAACTGATGCAGGACACTGAGGACGTTGACACATCCTCTCTCTACACTCTCCAATGCCGGAGTGAAAATGACGGCGACGTGCAGCGACTTATATGGAATCCAAACCCCGTGAGAATCCAACAGCGGGATGATGACGTTTTGCCTCGTTCTGGTTTCCGAGTCAGGTGTGAAAACCCGATCCAGGCTCGGAACCGGGCTTGGGTGATGAACTTCGGAGGGGTTCAGTTCTCTGAGAACCGAACCCGCTCATCTCTAGTTTTTTTTAATGTATTATATGCTAGGTTTGAAAATGGCAATGTATCTTGACTTGGCAGCTGATGCTGTAGACACAATTGGCACTGGCTACTGGCAATCTGGCACAATAACAGTTCATTCCTCAGAGAAGTCCATCACAATTTAGCAATCTGCCGGCTGATAAAGAATCATTATAATGACAACTAAAAAACTTTCATGAACGGGCCAGACATTTGACCAGCACGTTTGTAGAACTTCAATCCTGATTGAAACAACTTGAACTTGCTCGAACAGAATCAGACTGAAACCTTGATTGCATCATTCAAGCTTGCAAATCTTGTTGTTTCCAAGGAGTGGTTCAGAAACCAATTACCATCCAGTTTTAGCATCGCTGTTACTTTATTATTAATCCCCAATGAGTAATGTCAAAGACAAACAGAAAAAATAAATATTAAATGAAAATTAATTTTTCCTCTTGCTTAATTTTTATTCTTGCTTGTTCTAGTTTAATGTGTGCTGTTTTGTAAGGCTAAAGTAGAACAGGAAAGTCATTGTCGACAAATACACTTGATCAATACGTGCTTGCTTTGGGTGTATGCCTGTACTGTGGGGGTAATTCCAAGTTGATCGCAGCAGGAAATTTTTTAGCAGTTGGGCAAAACCATGGTGGTCATTCCGAGTTGTTCGCTCTGTAATTTTCTTCGCATCGCAGCGATTTTCCGCTAATTGCACATGCGCAATGTTCGCACTGCGACTGCGCCAAGTAAATTTGCTAAGAAGTTTGGTATTTTACTCACGGCATTATGAGGTTTTTTCTTCGTTCTGGTGATCGTAATGTGATTGACAGGAAGTGGGTGTTTCTGGGCGGAAACTGGCCGTTTTATGGGAGTGTGTGAAAAAACGCTACCATTTCTGGGAAAAACGCGGGAGTGGCTGGAGAAACGGGGGAGTGCCTGGGCGAATGCTGGGTGTGTTTGTGACGTCAAACCAGGAGCGAAACTGACTGAACTGATCGCAGTGGCAGAGTAAGTCCCGAGCTACTCAGAAACTGCAAAGAAATTTCTATTCGCAATTTTGAGAATCTTTCGTTCGCAATTTTGCTAAGCAAAGATTCACTCCCAGTAGGCGGCGGCTTAGCGTGTGCAATGCTGCTAAAAGCAGCTTGCGAGCGAACAACTCGGAATGAGGGCCCATGTGCACTGCAGGGGAGGCAGATTTAACATGTGCAGAGAGCGTTAAATTTGGGTGTGGTGTGTTCAATCTGCAATCTAATTTGCAGTGTAAAAATAAAGCAGCCAGTATTTACCCTGCACAGAAACAAAATAACCCACCCAAATCTAACTGTTTCTGCACATGTTATATCTGCCTCCCCTGCAGTGCACATGGTTTTGCCCAACTGCTAAAAAAATCCTGCTGCGATCAACTTGGAATTACCCCCTGTGTACACTGTTCACAGAAGAGAACAATATAACCTCCAGAGCTGGCAAACTATTTAATGTTTGACTTTTAAGACCAAAAAGTAACATTCTGTGAAAATGCATGTACAATGGTTATTCTGTGTGGCCACGTTTCTGTCAGATGAAGCCTAAAATAATATATTTCTTCCCATTCAATATTTAGGTGATTTCTTAACCTTCAGGGCTCTGAGTAATTCTAGTGAATCTTCCTGGCTGCAGTCTCCTGCGCTCCCTTAATCTTATAACACAAGTTGTATTGTGATAATACATCAGAGTGATATACTGCACAGCTGTGACAGAGGAAAGGAGAAGAAATAGGGAGGTTTTGTATTTGGGTGACAGAGGCACTAAATAATATTTGAACTTGCTATGAATTTAATATTTTAGGAGGAATATCTTTCATTACAGGGATGTGAGCAAAATAAAATATTCAACATATAGGAATGGAATCTTTCTCTTTCTCCTGACTTTAGAAATGAGGCCAAAACTCGGCGAGTTGTAGATAATATAAATATAATATATGTACACACACAGACTGCCTATCAGAATCGGATATTGGTATGCAGAGCTTGTCAGTTAATCTAGTTAAAAGGGCCCATTGCAGTGCGGAAAATAAGTAATGTTTTGTGGGGATAGGTAGAAATACAGATGTTGGGATGCCGGTGGTCACATGACTGATCACATCATCCCAAAAATGAAGATACTGACATCAGACAGTGGTAAGTATTTTATCCCTCTCCTGCCCCCTACCCTAACACTAACCCTTGGGGAGTAGCAACTAGGTCTAATCAGTGGGGGTGGCGGCTAGGACTAACCCTCAGGGTTTACCATCCCCTAGCGCCTAACTCCTCCTAGTGCTAGACCCTCCCCCCAGGCCCTAAAACTAACCCTAACCTCGATACTCACCTTCGGCATTCCAGCAGTCGATGTTCTGGCACCAGTCACCCAAGCGATGTCGGGATTCCAGCACTGGTCACATGACCGCCGGCATCTAGACCACTGCAATGTTGAATGCATCCCGTTTTGTGGTATAAACATTTTATGCTATATATATATACTGTGTATATATACTGTACACTAACAGACACACACACACACACACACACACACACACACACACACACACTACTGCATTATCTAATTTTGAGCCTGTAGTGCAGACAGACAGCCAACCGTTAGTGGGGGAAGATGTATCCAACCTCCTAAAGAGGACATAGCAACCAGTCATTTTGTAGCTATCATTGTATTGAAAAATACTAGGTAAATGATAGCAAGAATTATTTGGTTGCTATAGGCATCTACTCTACTTGTCATCTACTGTATAAAAGTTTTGATACATCTCCGCACAAGCCACATAATGGGGGTAATTCCAAGTTGATCGCAGCAGGAATTTTTTTAGCAGTTGGGCAAAACCATGTGCACTGCAGGGGGGGGGGGGGGGGAGGCAGATATAACATGTGCAGAGAGAGTTAGATTTGGGTGTGGTGTGTTCAATCTGCAATCTAAATTGCAGTGTAAAAATAAAACAGCTAGTATTTACCCTGCACAGAAACAAAATAACCCACCCAAATCTAACTCTCTCTGCACATGTAACATCTGCCTCCCCTGCAGTGCACATGGTTTTGCCCAACTGCTAAAAATTTCCTGCTGCGATCAACTTGGAATTACCCCCTATATCCACTACCCACCTGTTTTAAGTAGAGCATTCTAGTTTAGCCAGTTACAGTACAGTATGTCACTGAGCAGAAAGTAGGGCGACTATTCTTCCTCACCTCTGTTAAATGCATTAGTTGATTTTCTACTTTTCTTCAAAGAACATGTCTTACATAAGTTTGGGAAAGGAATTGAGACTCCTTTCATCCTCTGTCTGTAAGCTCTGTTCTATGCGCCTTGATGTCAGACTACCCTTGAATGCAAGTACAACAAGATCATAATACCCAGCTTATAATATACTGACAAAGGGGAATATTGGTGGCCAGCTTTAATTATATAATTAATTAAATAGTAAGAGGGAGAAGAAGACAGGTAAAGTATGGTGGCGAGGAAAGAATAAAGTATGCTGGTTAGGCCCCACTGACCAATTTCGCCATCTGCTCACTAACTCCACTTAGGCCTAAATCAGGGGCCAACCGCCAGTCCATGACTACAACTCAGGATATCCAATTCCCATCCCAATGACACAAACGTATCAACAGGGGTGGTGGTGCCGCTTACCCAAGTAGGGTAGAATCAGCCTAACCCGTGTATCGGTGGGGAGCCGGAGAGCATCTCAGGGTATAAAGGCAGATAGAAACTGCTAACACTCTTTACATATAAAGTTGACACCGAAACTAAATAACACCAGCATCTGGGTATAAAATCCTCTGCAGAAAGAGACCCTCCCACTAGTGCACACTGCAAACATAGGAGCCAGTTGTGATACAACTTAAATACATGCTCAGCCACACCCTTGGCTTTCTTAGCAGCTGCCAGGGCCTTCTTAGATTTGCTTGTTATACAAAAACATCAACATATCATCCTGTGCGAGTCTGATCCTTCATCCTAGGCCTAATTACATGAAGCAGCTTCATATTTGTGCAATGGACAGAGGGGGTCATTCCGAGTTGTTCGCTCGCAAGCTGCTTTTAGCAGTTTTGCACACGCTAAGCCGCCGCCTACTGGGAGTGAATCTTAGCTTATCAAAATTGCGAACGAAAGATTCGCAATATTGCGAAAAGACTTCTCTGTGCAGTTTCTGAGTAGCTCGAGACTTACTCTGCCAGTGCGATCAGTTCAGTGCTTGTCGTTCCTGGTTTGACGTCACAAACACACCCAGCGTTCGCCCAGACACTCCTCCGTTTCTCCAGCCACTCCCGCGTTTTCCCCAGAAACGGTAGCGTTTTTTCACACACTCCCATAAAACGTCCAGTTTCCGCCCAGAAACACCCACTTCCTGTCAATCACACTCCGATCACCAGAACGAAGAAAAATCCTTGTAATGCCGTGAGTAAAATGCCTAACTGCATAGCAAATTTACTTGGCGCAGTCGCACTGCGGACATTGCGCATGCGCATTAGCGACTAATCGCTCCATTGCGAGAAAAAAATAACGAGCGAACCACTCGGAATGACCCCCAGAGTTCATATAATACCACTAAACTGCTATCACTGTTTAGCTTAGAAGGAATATTTATTAGAAAGCACTGGAAAATTACCATTTATCTTTAAAGCATGTTTGGAGGAAAAAAAACATGCGTGAGACAGTGGGATCGCTTAGGGGGTGTTACATCGCTGAGCGCAAGAGCAGCTGGATTTGTGGAAGTTTCTTTTGCCCAGGAAAGAAGTAAAGGTGGCACTCAGTCTGAGCGGTATCTTCACATTGGAGCAATATGTGAATACAGTATATTGCTTAATAGTTTTATTACCCTAATAGCTAGTGCATACTCACAAAAAAGGGCTTTGTACCAGGTTTTTGCGTCTTCTAATCCTATTCATTCATGTGGGAGTGTCACAGGGCCATGCCCCCTTTACCTGTGGACACGCCCCCTTTCTCAAATTTGTACCGGTTTTTGGCACAACAGTGTTGGAGGCAGAGGCGGATTAAGACTTCCTGGGGCCCAGGGCACTTATGATAAGGGGGCCTATATGGACTAAAATAAAGTTTGTGTATATATACATATTTCAATTTGCGACTGGCACTCCACATATAGTATGACAGCAGCTGCCTAGGTGCCCTCCCAAGGGTACAGTATATGCTGTAACACATACCCCACAAACAACTCTGGGACATGGCAGCATTCCTAGGTCTCAGGTCTAGGCAGTGATTTTAGCCAACATTTGAAATGTATTTAAAACATTTTTTTTGTAAGGGATTCCTAACAGCCACTGTTAATAATCAGAAAGTTTCCCCAGCACTCCCCAACTCGCTCACCGGCATAAGGATTCAGTGATGAGGAGGTTTGACACTACTTGTCGGGGAGGGGTCCAGCAGCCGACCCTGATCAGGGTTAATTGCAGGATTTTCTGGGAGGAGTTTCCATGTACAGTATGTAAGTATAAACAGTATATATATTAGAGATGAGATGGTTCGGTTCGTTGAGATCCGAACCCCCCCAAGCTTCACCTATTTTACACGGGTCTGAGGCAGCCTCCGATCTTCCCGCCTTGCTCGGTTAACCCGAGCGAGGCCAAACGTCATCATCCCGCTGTCGGATTCTCGCGAGATTCGTATTCCATATAAAGAGACGCGCGTCGCCAACATTTTCAGCTCAGTGTGCTGCAAATATCTGTGCTCAGTGTGCTGCAAATATCTACGTTCTCTGCCTGAAGAGCTCCATATCTGTGCTCAGTGTGCTGCAAATATCTAAGTTCTCTGATGAAATGCTCCATATCTGTGCTCAGTGTGCTGCAAATATCTGTGCTCAGTGTACTGCATTGTGGGGACCACCAGTATATAATTATAGTAGTGCAGTACAGAAGGCCATTGCTGTATTTTGCAGCTCCGTGTCAGACTCAGTTCTAGACAGTATCCTGATCATCAGTGCTCAATATCTGCTGCATTGTTGTGTGCTCAGTATATATATATATATATATATATATATATAGCAATCACATAAAAGGAGGCACTCAGAGACTATCAAAAATTCTTGTATTAGTGCAAAAAGAAATCATTTCTTTTTGCACTAATACAAGAATTTTTGATAGTCTCTGAGTGCTGCCTTTTCTGTGATTGCAATATTTTGGGGGGCCTCACCAAAGCCCTCCACGGAGGAAGGCACCTGAGCAGGACATATCCCCCAGTGGATACTGGGAGTGCCGGGACAGCAAGGTACTATATATATATATATATATGTATATAGTAGTACAGTGCAGCATTTTGGTGACCAACAGTATATAGTTGTACAGTACAGTAGACCATTGCTGTATCTTGCAGCTCCGTGTCACTTCAAGTATCCATATCTGTGCTGCATTGTTGTGAGCAGTATATACAGTAGTACAGTTCAGCATTTTGGTGACCAACAGTATATAGTTGTACAGTACAGTAGTCCATTGCTGTATCTTGCAGCTCCGTGTCACTGCAAGTATCCATATCTGTGCTGCATTGTTGTGAGCAGTATACATAGTAGTACCATGCAGCATTTTGGTGACCAACAGTATATAGTTGTACAGTACAGTAGTTCATTGCTGTATCTTGCAGCTCCGTGTCACTGCAAATATCCATATCTGTGCTGCATTGTTGTGAGCAGTATATATAGTAGTAAAGTGCAGCATTTTGGTGACCAACAGTATATAGTTGTACAGTACAGTAGTCCATTGCTGTATCTTTCAGCTCCGTGTCACTGCAAGTATCCATATCTGTGCTGCATTGTTGTGAGCAGTATATATAGTAGTACAGTGCAGCATTTTGGTGACCAACAGTATATAGTTGTACAGTACAGTAGTTCATTGCTGTATCTTGCAGCTCCGTGTCACTGCAAATATCCATATCTGTGCTGCATTGTTGTGAGCAGTATATATAGTAGTAAAGTGCAGCATTTTGGTGACCAACAGTATATAGTTGTACAGTACAGTAGTCCATTGCTGTATCTTTCAGCTCCGTGTCACTGCAAGTATCCATATCTGTGCTGCATTGTTGTGAGCAGTATATATAGTAGTACAGTGCAGCATTTTGGTGACCAACAGTATATATTTGTACAGTACAGTAGTTCATTGCTGTATCTTGCAGCTCCGTGTCACTGCAAGTATCCATATATGTGCTGCATTGTTGTGAGCAGTATATATAGTAGTACAGTGCAGCATTTTGGTGACCAACAGTATATAGTTGTACAGTACAGTAGTCCATTGCTGTATCTTTCAGCTCTGTGTCACTGCAAGTATCCATATCTGTGCTGCATTGTTGTGAGCAGTATATATAGTAGTACAGTGCAGCATTTTGGTGACCAACAGTATATAATTGTACAGTACAGTAGTCCATTGCTGTATCTTGCAGCTCCGTGTCACTGCAAGTATCCATATCTGTGCTACATTGTGAGCAGTATATATAGTACTACAGTGCAGCATTTTGGTGACCAACAGTATATAGTTGTATAGTACAGTAGTCCATTGCTGTATCTTGCAGCTCCGTGTCACTGCAAGTATCCATATCTGTGCTGCATTGTTGTGAGCAGTATATACAGTAGTACAGTTCAGCATTTTGGTGACCAACAGTATATAGTTGTAAAGTGCAGTAGTCCATTGCTGTATCTTGCAGCTCCGTGTCACTGCAAGTATCCATATCTGTGCTGCATTGTTGTGAGCAGTATATAGAGTAGAACAGTGCAGCATTTTGGTGACCAACAGTATATAGTTGTACAGTACAGTAGTCCATTGCTGTATCTTGCAGCTCTGTGTCACTGCAAGTATCCATATCTGTGCTGCATTGTTGTGAGCAGTATATAGAGTAGTACAGTGCAGCATTTTGGTGACCAACAGTATATAGTTGTGCAGTACAGTAGTCCATTGCTGTATCTTGCAGCTCTGTGTCACTGCAAGTATCCATATCTTTGCTGCATTGTTGTGAGCAGTATATATAGTAGTACAGTGCAGCATTTTGGTGACCAACAGTATATAGTTGTACAGTACAGTAATCCATTGCTGTATCTTGCAGCTCCGTGTCACTGCAAGTATCTATATCTGTGCTGCATTGTGAGCAGTATATATAGTAGTACAGTGCAGCATTTTGGTGACCAACAGTATATAGTTGTACAGTACAGTAGTCCATTGCTGTATCTTGCAGCTCTGTGTCACTGCACGTATCCATATCTGTGCTGCATTGTTGTGAGCAGTATATATAGTAGTACAGTGCAGCATTTTGGTGACCAACAGTATATAGTTGTACAGTACAGTAGTCCATTGCTGTATCTTGCAGCTCCGTGTCACTGCAAGTATCCATATCTGTGCTGCATTGTTGTGAGCAGTATATATAGTAGTACAGTGCAGCATTTTGGTAACCAACAGAATATAATTTTACAGTACAGTAGTCCATTGCTGTATCTTGCAGCTCCATGTCACTGCAAGTACCCATATCTGTGCTGCATTGTTGTGAGCAGTATATATAGTAGTACAGTGCAGCATTTTGGTGACCAACAGTATATAGTTGTACAGTACAGTACAGTAGTCCATTGCTGTATCTTGCAGCTCTGTGTCACTGCAAGTATCCATATCTGAGCTGCATTGTTGTGAGCAGTATATATAGAACTACAGTGCAGCATTTTGGTGACCAACAGTATGTAGTTGTACAGTACAGTAGGCCATTGCTGTATCTTGCAGCTCCGTGTCACTGCAAGTATCCATATCTGTGCGGCATTGTTGTGAGCAGTATATATAGTAGTAGTACAGTGCAGCATTTTGGTGACCAACAGTATATAGTTGTACAGTACAGTAGGCCATTGCTATTGATATAATAATATTACTGGCATATAATTCCACGCATTAAAAAATGGAGAACAAAAATGTGGAGGGTGAAATAGGGAAAGATCAAGATCCACTTCCACCTAGTGCTGAAGCTGCTGCCACTAGTCATGGCAGAGATGATTCAATGCCATCAACGTCGTCTGCCAAGGCCGATGCCCAATGTCATAGTAGAGAACATGTAAAATCCAAAAAACAAAAGTTCATTAAAATGACCCAAAAAACTAAATTAAAAGCGTCTGAGGAGAAGCGTAAACTTGCCAATATGCCATTTACGACAAGGGGTGGCAAGGAACGGCTGAGGCCCTGGCCTATCTTCATGGCTAGTGGTTCAGCTTCACATGAGGATGGAAGCACTCATCCTCCCACTAGAAAAATGAAAAGAGTTAAGTTGTCAAAAGCACAGCAAAGAACTGTGCTTTCTTCTACATCACAAATCCCCAAGGAGAGTCCAATTGTGTCAGTTGCGATGCCAGAGCTTCCCAACACTGGATGGGAAGAGGTGGCTCCTTCCACCATTTGCATGCCCCCTGCAAGTGCTGGAAGGAGCACCCACAGTCCAGTTCCTGATAGTCAAATTGAAGATGTCACTGTTGAAGTCCACCAGGATGAGGATATGGGTGTTGCTGGCGCTGGGGAGGAAATTGACAAGGAGCATTCTGATGGTGAGGTGATTTGCTTAAGTCAGGCACCGGGGGAGACACCTGTTGTCCGTGGGACGAATATGGCCATTGACATGCAAAGGAAATAGATAAGCAATACCCAAAGGTATTACCTATACCCAGGCGCTAGATGGGTGGTTCCCCACAGCAGCTGTAAGAAAAGGGTTGGTCAGACCCCTAAACAATATGTAAAACAGAAAAATGCAGCGCTTAAATGGTCACATAAGCAAAAACAAAAACAAATAACGTATAAAATGCTTATTTAATAAAACTTATTTAAAAGGTGATCTGTATTAATGAAATATATCTAGTAAAACTTTCACAAAATTTTCAATCATGATAGGTGTTTTTCATATATCAAAATGTCCTTGTAGAAGGTCGGTATTAAGGAACCTGTTCCTATAATAGTCCCCTTGCAAAGAAGGACCCTTTGTCCTATCCGTGAGTCTATAGTTACCACCAGCGTCCCTTGAGGTAATTAAGCGAAGCTGCGTCCGCAAAGTGGCTGCTCCTCAGAGGGTGGTAGATGTGGCTCCTCCACGGTAGTTATAGGTTCTTTTAAGGGTCCAATTTGTTGAGAGGCAATTGCGGGGGCTTGGTCCAGGTCCAATCCTTCCAAGGTTTAGGTAAACACGCTATCAGGCAAGTCCCACCAACGCGTTTCGTTGCTTGCATGCAACTTTTTCAAGGTGCTAAAAAGGCCTGCCAGAAAGGGTTTATATACTCTACCAAATATGGCTGCTCATTAGCAATGTAATTAATTATGACCACCTGTTTGCATTATGTGACCAAAATAATGACAGACATAGGAGCTGGAACCATTAGTAATATACTTATATATATAATTCATTATGTTAAAACACATTTTTGTTCAAATATAAGAAATAAAAAGCTTTAATTTCATCAGGATCCGATCACATGATCAATGACATCAGCATAAATTAAGAAGTCAAACAGAGAGAGGGAGAAGATACGGATAAGAAATCCATATAAGCTAAATTACTCACATGGCTTATATACTAATAATCCGTTGCATGTATTGTAGATAATTGCACTCTGGTGACGTAATAAAACCCCACTGTTGGATCTAATAATAACTTCAGCTAAAACTGAGCGGAAGTCCGGGTAGGTTGAGACGGAGGCATAGACGGGGCACTGTTCCGGCCACGTCATCCCTCCGAGTCCCTGTGTATTGCTCGTTGCCAGGTTACGCTTGCGTGTCACGACGACGTGGGTCCCGGAGTCAGGAGACACGTCATCCCTCTGCGCATCGGCGGACGTTATCGTGAGGGGAATGTAACCCTCATCACGTTGTCAATTCTGTATATACAAACGTTGTCATGGCAACGTAGCAATATCACCTTGGGCTGCCATATATCTGAGATTAAAGCATCTCTAGTATTAATTGCGCCACATTGTAAATTCATATATAGAGCTTTCTATTAGTATCACCATAGATGGCTAAAAGTTAAGAGATATATCAGTCTAGTCATCTCCAATACTGGGGATGCTAAACGTGTAGAGATATGTGGATATGAATATAAACAGAACATATAGCACCAAAATTCCTAATTACATTAATTCTCTAGTTATGGAAAGTTACCACAGGAGTATGTCAAATATAGATCACCGTGGTGACATCTAATATCTGATATCTCTCAAGAGAGGAGGGAAGAAAACAGAGGGGGAGGGGGGGGGGGGGAGGAAAGGGGGGGAGAGAAGAAGGGGGGGGGAGAAGGGGAGGGAAAAAAGGCAAACTAATTTTAAACATCTTATGTATACAGATAGATTTCGCTTTTTTCTTCTCCACATTATGCTTTGTATATTATGCAATAAGTGAGGCAACCATAAATTAATCAGGTCGATCTATGTATAACCAAAAATGTTCTCACATATACATATATAATATAACCTATTTTTGAAATGAATACCACATAAGATAGTCATGTATTATGTGGCAGAAAAAGGGGAAATGGAAGGATATGAAACAAAGAAAGGGGGAGGTAAAAAAGTGTGGCATGGGAACAAACAGTCGCAATAAAGTATAATTAGGGGCTTATAATACAGGATTAAGTTCAACCATCTCGTTCAATCCAGATGGGTGGATGGTATCCAATTTGTACATCCAATACAATTCCTGTTTGCACAGATTTTTATAGCGATCCCCCCCTCTCTTAGTTGTCTGAACATGTTCAATTGCTATCAGACCCAAGGAGCTAGGGTCCCCATTATGTTTGTCTCTGAAGTGTCTGGAGACACTATGCATGGGAAATCTGTTCGTAATGTTTCGACGGTGCTCCATGAAGCGAACTTTAATGCTCCTCGTAGTTCGTCCCACATATTTTTGATTGCAGCCACATGTAAGCAAATAGATGACATAGCTTGTGTCGCAATTCATGAAACTTCCTAGTATATAGTTTTCCTCCCTGTCAATCGGGATGGTTAGTGTTCTTCTAGGGATATGTTTACAAGTGGTGCATCTTGTGGCTCCACATCGAAAAAAACCTTTTGGTCTAGATGGTAACCAACTGGTCTGTGTAGCACTCCCCTGTGCATTTATAGGTATTTCTTTTAGAAAACTAGGGGCAAGGATGTTTTTAATTGACCGGTTTTTCTTGAAAATAAACTTGGGTTTAGAGGGTATATTTCCCCTGAGTATTGGATCTTGGTTTAGTATGCCAAAATTTTTACAAATGATTCTCTTAATTTGCATACTATCCTTATTATATGTCGATATAAAAGCTAGGTTTTCTTGTGGGCCATTAATCTGGTCCATATCTACAGTTTTGACCCCAGGCATCTCTCTTGGTCGGAGTAAAGTGTCCCTATCTATATCAGCCACTTCTCCCATGGTCTTCCTCAGGGGGGGTTCAGGATAACCCCTCAAGACAAAGGCTTCTAGCATAAATTCTGCCTGTTCTAAATACTTTTTCCTATCCGTACAGTTCCTTCTTAAACGAAGGAACTGTCCTTTAGGAATGTTTCTTTTCCATGGGGGATAGTGAGCGCTCTGGTAGTGCAGGTAGGAGTTCGTGGCGACCTCTTTGTAATAATTTGACGTATAAATTTTGCCTTCTCTAGCTTCCAGAGTTACATCAAGGAAATTAATAGTGCAAGGGTGATAAGTGTAAGTGAACTTCAAGTTAAAGTGATTGGAATTAAGACTGGATACAAACTGTTGTGCTGAAGTGTGATCCCCATCCCAAATAATAAACAAGTCATCGATATAACGGCCATAGAGGACCAGACTCGCGCCGAAGTCCCCGCCCCACACATGGGTGTCCTCGAATGACCCCATGTACAAGTTGGCGTAACTCGGCGCAAATCTGGTCCCCATGGCCGTGCCCATCACCTGTAAATAAAACGTGTCCAAGAATAAAAAATAATTGTGCTCTAATATAAAAGAAATAGAATTTAGCAAGAAACGCCTGTGACCCGCCGTGAGATCACCATCAGTTTGTAATCTCTTTGCTATTGCATCACACCCCAAATCATGTGGGATATTGGTGTACAAACTTTGTACATCCAATGTCATGAACGCATATGTCTCTTTCCACACAAAATTTTGTAATAACTGTAAAAAGTGGGTAGTGTCTTTGATGTGTGATCTCAGGGTCGAGACACGGTGTTGGAGGAAAGAATCAACATAAAAGGACAGATTAGAAGTTAGTGAACCAATACCGGAGATAATGGGACGCCCAGGTGGTGAAAGAAGTGACTTGTGTATTTTGGGAAGTTTAAGAAGGAACTGTACGGATAGGAAAAAGTATTTAGAACAGGCAGAATTTATGCTAGAAGCCTTTGTCTTGAGGGGTTATCCTGAACCCCCCCTGAGGAGGACCATGGGAGAAGTGGCTGATATAGATAGGGACACTTTACTCCGACCAAGAGAGATGCCTGGGGTCAAAACTGTAGATATGGACCAGATTAATGGCCCACAAGAAAACCTAGCTTTTATATCGACATATAATAAGGATAGTATGCAAATTAAGAGAATCATTTGTAAAAATTTTGGCATACTAAACCAAGATCCAATACTCAGGGGAAATATACCCTCTAAACCCAAGTTTATTTTCAAGAAAAACCGGTCAATTAAAAACATCCTTGCCCCTAGTTTTCTAAAAGAAATACCTATAAATGCACAGGGGAGTGCTACACAGACCAGTTGGTTACCATCTAGACCAAAAGGTTTTTTTCGTTGTGGAGCCACAAGATGCACCACTTGTAAACATATCCCTAGAAGAACACTAACCATCCCGATTGACAGGGAGGAAAACTATATACTAGGAAGTTTCATGAATTGCGACACAAGCTATGTCATCTATTTGCTTACATGTGGCTGCAATCAAAAATATGTGGGACGAACTACGAGGAGCATTAAAGTTCGCTTCATGGAGCACCGTCGAAACATTACGAACAGATTTCCCATGCATAGTGTCTCCAGACACTTCAGAGACAAACATAATGGGGACCCTAGCTCCTTGGGTCTGATAGCAATTGAACATGTTCAGACAACTAAGAGAGGGGGGGATCGCTATAAAAATCTGTGCAAACAGGAATTGTATTGGATGTACAAATTGGATACCATCCACCCATCTGGATTGAACGAGATGGTTGAACTTAATCCTGTATTATAAGCCCCTAATTATACTTTATTGCGACTGTTTGTTCCCATGCCACACTTTTTTACCTCCCCCTTTCTTTGTTTCATATCCTTCCATTTCCCCTTTTTCTGCCACATAATACATGACTATCTTATGTGGTATTCATTTCAAAAATAGGTTATATTATATATGTATATGTGAGAACATTTTTGGTTATACATAGATCGACCTGATAAATTTATGGTTGCCTCACTTATTGCATAATATACAAAGCATAATGTGGAGAAGAAAAAAGCGAAATCTATCTGTATACATAAGATGTTTAAAATTAGTTTGCCTTTTTTCCCTCCCCTTCTCCCCCCCCCTTCTTCTCTCCCCCCCTTTCCTCCCCCCCCCCCTCCCCCTCTGTTTTCTTCCCTCCTCTCTTGAGAGATATCAGATATTAGATGTCACCACGGTGATCTATATTTGACATACTCCTGTGGTAACTTTCCATAACTAGAGAATTAATGTAATTAGGAATTTTGGTGCTATATGTTCTGTTTATATTCATATCCACATATCTCTACACGTTTAGCATCCCCAGTATTGGAGATGACTAGACTGATATATCTCTTAACTTTTAGCCATCTATGGTGATACTAATAGAAAGCTCTATATATGAATTTACAATGTGGCGCAATTAATACTAGAGATGCTTTAATCTCAGATATATGGCAGCCCAAGGTGATATTGCTACGTTGCCATGACAACGTTTGTATATACAGAATTGACAACGTGATGAGGGTTACATTCCCCTCACGATAACGTCCGCCGATGCGCAGAGGGATGACGTGTCTCCTGACTCCGGGACCCACGTCGTCGTGACACGCAAGCGTAACCTGGCAACGAGCAATACACAGGGACTCGGAGGGATGACGTGGCCGGAACAGTGCCCCGTCTATGCCTCCGTCTCAACCTACCCGGACTTCCGCTCAGTTTTAGCTGAAGTTATTATTAGATCCAACAGTGGGGTTTTATTACGTCACCAGAGTGCAATTATCTACAATACATGCAACGGATTATTAGTATATAAGCCATGTCAGTAATTTAGCTTATATGGATTTCTTATCCGTATCTTCTCCCTCTCTCTGTTTGACTTCTTAATTTATGCTGATGTCATTGATCATGTGATCGGATCCTGATGAAATTAAAGCTTTTTATTTCTTATATTTGAACAAAAATGTGTTTTAACATAATGAATTATATATATAAGTATATTACTAATGGTTCCAGCTCCTATGTCTGTCATTATTTTGGTCACATAATGCAAACAGGTGGTCATAATTAATTACATTGCTAATGAGCAGCCATATTTGGTAGAGTATATAAACCCTTTCTGGCAGGCCTTTTTAGCACCTTGAAAAAGTTGCATGCAAGCAACGAAATGCGTTGGTGGGACTTGCCTGATAGCGTGTTTACCTAAACCTTGGAAGGATTGGACCTGGACCAAGCCCCCGCAATTGCCTCTCAACAAATTGGACCCTTAAAAGAACCTATAACTACCGTGGAGGAGCCACATCTACCACCCTCTGAGGAGCAGCCACTTTGCGGACGCAGCTTCGCTTAATTACCTCAAGGGACGCTGGTGGTAACTATAAACTCACGGATAGGACAAAGGGTCCTTCTTTGCAAGGGGACTATTATAGGAACAGGTTCCTTAATACCGACCTTCTACAAGGACATTTTGATATATGAAAAACACCTATCATGATTGAAAATTTTGTGAAAGTTTTACTAGATATATTTCATTAATACAGATCACCTTTTAAATAAGTTTTATTAAATAAGCATTTTATACGTTATTTGTTTTTGTTTTTGCTTATGTGACCATTTAAGCGCTGCATTTTTCTGTTTTACATGGCCATTGACATGCCTGGTCAAATTACAAAAAAAATCACCTCTTCGGTGTGGAATTATTTTAACAGAAATGTGGACAACAGGTGTCAAGCCATGTGTTGCCTTTGTCAAGCTGTAATAAGTAGGGGTAAGGACGTTAACCACCTAGGAACATCCTCCCTTATACGTCACCTGGAGCGCATTCATCAGAAGTCATTGACAAGTTCAAAAACTTTGGGTGACAGCAGAAGCAGTCCACTGACAACTAAATCCCTTCCTCTTGTAACCAAGCTCCCGCAAACCACACCACCAACTCCCTAAGTGTCAATTTCCTCCTTAGACAGGAATGCCAATAGTCCTGCAAGCCATGTTACTGGCAAGTCTGACGAGTCCTCTCCTGACTGGGATTCCTCAGATGGATCCTTGAGTGTAACGCCTACTGCTGCTGGTGCTGCTGTTGTTGCTGCTGGGAGTCAATTGTCATCCCAGAGGGGAAGTCGGAAGACCACTTGTACTACTTCTAGTAAGCAATTGACTGTCCAACAGTCCTTTGCGAGGAAGATGAAATATCACAGCAGTCATCCTGTTGCAAAGCGGATAACTCAGGCCTTGGCAGCTGTGTTGGTGTTAGACGTGTGTCCGTTATCCACCGTTAATTCACAGGGACTTAGAGAATTTCTTGAGTTAGTGTGTCCCCTGTACCAAATCCCATCTAGGTTCCACTTCTCCAGGCAGGCGATACCGAGAATGTACACAGATGTCAGAAAAAGACTCATCAGTGTCCTAAAAAATGCAGTTGTACCCAATGTACACTTAACTACGGACATGTGGACAAGTGGAGCAGGGCAGACTCAGGACTATATGACTGTGACAGCCCACTGGGTAGATGTAATGCCTCAACAGGCAGCAACAACAGCAGCAGCGGCACCAGTAGCAGCATCTCGCAAACGCCAACTCGTTACCAGGCAGTCTACGCTTTGTATCACCGCTTTCCATAAGAGGCACACAGCTGACAACCTCTTGCGGAAACTGAGGAACATCATCGCAGATTGGCTTACCCCAATTGGACTCTCCTGGGGATTTGTGACATCAGACAACGCCACCAATATTGTGCGTGCGTTACATGTGGGCAAATTCCAGCACGTCCCATGTTTTGCACATACAATTAATTTGGTGGTGCAGAATCTATTAAAAAATGACAGGGGCGTGCAAGAGATGCTGTCGGTGGCCCGAAGAATTGCGGGCCACTTTTGGCTTTCAGCCACTGCGTGCCGAAGACTGGAGCACCAGCAAACACTCCTGAACCTGCCCCGCCATCAGCTGAAGGAAGAGGTGGTAACGAGGTGGAATTCAAACTCTCTATATGCTTCAGAGGATGGAGGAGCAGCAAAAGGCCATTCAAGCCTATACATCTGCCTACGATATAGGCAAAGGAGGGGGAATGCACCAAAGAATGATTTCAACGTTGTGCAAGGTCCTGCAACCCTTTGAACTTGCCACACGTGAAGTCAGTTTAGACACTGCCAGCTTGAGTCAGGTCATTCCCCTCATCAGGCTATTGCAGAAGCAGCTGGAGAGATTGAAGGAGGAGCTAAAACGGAGCGATTCTGCTAGGCATGTGGGACTTGTGGATGGAGCCCTTAATTCGCTTAACCAGGATTCACGGGTGGTCAATCTGTTGAAATCAGAGCACTACATTTTGGCCACCGTGCTCGATCCTAGGTTTAAAGCCTACATTGTATCTCTCTTTGTGGCAGACACAAGTCTGCAGAGGTTCAAAGACCTGCTGGTGAGAAAATTGTCAAGTCAAGCGGAACGTGACCCATCAACAGCTCCTCCTTCACATTCTCCCGCAACTGGGGCTGCGAGGAAAAGGGTAAGAATTCCGAGCCCACCTACTGGCAGTGATGCAGGGCAGTCAGGAGCGAGTGCTGACATCTGGTCCGGCCTGAAGGACCTGCCAACGATTGCTGACATGTCGTCTACTGTCACTGCATATGATTCTGTCACCATTAAAAGAATGGTGGAGGATTATATGAGTGACTGCATCCAAGTAGGCACGTCAGACAGTCCGTACGTATACTGGCAGGAAAAAGAGGCAATTTGGAGGCCCTTGCACAAACTGGCTTTATTTTACCTAAGTTGCCCCCCCTCCAGTGTGTACTCCGAAAAAGTGTTTAATGCAGCCGCTCACCTTGTCAGCGATCGGCGTACAAGGTTACTTCCACAAAATGTGGAGAAGATGATGTTCATGAAAATGAATTATAATCAATTCCTCCGTGGAGACATTCACCAGCAATTGCCTCCAAAAAGTACACAGGGACCTGTGATGGTGGATTCCAGTGGGGACGAAGTAATACTCTGTGAGGAGGGGGATGTACACAGTGAAAGGGGTGAGGAATCGGAGGATGATAATGAGGTCGACATCTTGACTCTGTAGAGCCAGTTTGAGCAAGGAGAGATTGATTGCTTCTTTTTTTGGTGGGGGCCCAAACCAACCAGTCATTTCAGCCACAGTCATGTGGCAGACCCTGTGGCTGAAATGATGGGTTTGTTAAAGTGTGCATGTCCTGTTTTATACAACATAAGGGTGGGTGGGAGGGCCCAAGGACAATTCCATCTTGCACATCTTTTTTTATTTTTTATTTATCTTTGCATCATGTGATGTTTGGGGCCAATTTTTATAAGTGCCATCCTGTCTGACACTGCACCGCCACTCCTAGATGGGCCAGGTGTTTGTGCCGGCCACTTGGGTCGCTTAGCTTAGTCATCCAGCGACCTCGGTGCAAATTTTAGGACTAAAAATAATATTTTGAGGTGTGAGGTGTTCAGAATAGACTGGAAATGAGTGTAAATTATGGTTATTGAGGTTAATAATACTATAGGATCAAAATTACCACCAAATTCTATGATTTAAGCTGTTTTTGAAGGGGTTTTGAAAAAAAACACCCGAATCCAAAACACACCAGAATCCGACAAACATTTTTAAGGGAGGTTTTGCCAAAATGCGTCCGAATCCAAAACACGGCCGCGGAACCGAATCCCAAAACAAAACACAAAACCCGAAAAATTTCCGGTGCATATCTCTAATATATATATATATATATATATATATATATATATATATCTATCCAGAAACGGTCGCACTCACATCCTCAAAGATTCAACGACTGTGGTGTCCACTCCAATGTCAAAACATTGTAATTATAGAAAGTTAATAGAGGCACTCTCCAGATTTTCCAAATATGCAAAGACAGTTCTCATTTATTATGATATACATTACATAATCCACTTGAAAAGAATCCTCAAGCGCTTTCGGCCCTCACCGGACCTTCCTCAGGAGGCTATATAAAGCAGCTGCATATCAAATGATAAAACCAAACAGCAGATCATCCCTTCACTGCTGGGTGCCTGGGATGATCTGCTGTTTGGTTTTATCATTTGATATGTAGCTGCTATATATAGTCTCCTGAGGAAGGCCCGGTGAGGGCCGAAAGCTCTTGAGGATTCTATTCAAGTGGATTATGTAACGTATATCATGATAAATGAGAACTGTCTTTGCATATTTGGAAAATATATATATCCAGAAAAGGTCGCACTCACATTCTCAAAAAACAACGACTGGGGTGTCCACTCCAATGTCAGAACATTGTAATTATAGATAATTAATAGAGGCACTCTCCAGATTTTCCAAATATGCAAAAAAAGTTCTCATTTATTATGATATACGTTACATAATCCACTTGAATAGTATCCTCAAGCGCTTTCGGCCCTCACCGAGCCTTCCTCAGGAGGCTATATAAATCAGCTATACATCAGGTGATAAATCCAAACAGCAGATCATCCCAGGCATCCAGCAGTAAAGTAAGCCATGCCTGACTGGCTCTATATATACACCTATTCACAATTGAAATTGGCGCCAAAAACGCCCCTTTATGACCTCATATCAATGCGACTTAACATACAATAGTGCTGATAGAGTCAGTTTTCTACCTTTTAACACAAGCTATTTACTAATACCTTCAAGCCGCAATGGCCGCTAAACCACGTGCACGTGCTACGCACTCCGTACGCTATTTGCGTACAAAGACCTCGCACGTGGTACTCAAGTTACGTACACACGCTGCGCTGAGTGTACGGAATACACACAGCGAGCGTACACACAGATAATAACCTTTTAAACCTTAAACACAGAGTATGATTATACTGTAAGTCTTAGTATTGAGATACTGTAATGATATACCACGGGTTAACCTGGATATTTGAGCAAGCTGTTTGAGTGATTGAGATACTCAGAAACCCTTTGTACTAGCTAGAGAAACACAGCACCTTGCTGAGGTTCCAACACCTTTACTAACGAGATTTAGCTATGTAAAAAGGAAAAATACAGTTAACAGCTTATACACTACAGCACTAACATAAAACACCTAAACAGAATACTAGACATAAATATACAATAGCATCTTAATCCTAAACAATAACAGTGAGAGAGAGAGAGTATGGCAAATACAGACAGAGAATAAGATGGTCACAGAGAAAAACTTACACACTTGGGAATGAATCGCATGCGCTATCTGGAAACCAGCTCTCAGTTAATCAATGATGAAAACCTTTGTGGAGAGAAGTGAGCTGGTCTGGCTATGGGGCTCTTTATATACACAGTATACTGTACACTACAATGGTCCTATAATCTCATTGTTCATTGGACACAGGAATTTGTCTCTGCATTATAACAAAAGGTCATAGGTGGGTTCGTACGGGGGGGATGTGTCTCTCTCCAACTGCTCAGGTGGGAGGCATCCTCAGGACTCCCACCTCATGTGTAATAAAACAGCAAATACATTTAAATGTCCATAAACTTCTTTTACATATAACTACACGCTGGAGCGACCGATCTCTTCCTAACCAACACCGGAATGTTTCTAATAAAATACTCTTCGGTTAGGTACTAGACACCACTGTTCAACCTGTGTCAGACCCTTCATATCATGAAAAGAGGAATTCCCAAGTCCCTGAACCATTTACATTAACCATACTTACAGATATTATTAAAGGGAATATTACCTACAAAACACACTATGTGGGTTAAATATACTATAAACGAGTCGCCCGCTACAAGCTCATAAACTCTACCATAAATACGCATATACCGCGCGTACTCGCCGGAGCGAGCGTACGCAATTTGCGGACATGTGCACGTACAGCAGACTATACGCACGAGCAGCGGGCACATGCATTGGGGTTAGTACAAGGCAATGTGAAGCATGATATTTTTCGACTTTGACAGTCCACCCTTTGGCAGTCATCAATAACTGCCACTTCCTAAGCAATTTAAACAGAAAAATATATGTCATCATGTAAATACCTTTTTATGATTGGGTACAGGGAGGAGAGGAGAAGGTGGGAAAGATGTGACCCAGTGAGACAGTAAAAGCATGTGTGTATGAAATCCATGTCTGAGGGGTCATGTATCATCGTTCCGTATGTGTTTTAAAGCAAGCTTCGAGGTATTGCGAAGTATACATTTGAATCCTTCTTATCCCGTATTACGGGTCTGTGGATGGGCTGTCAAACTCTACCGAGCTCTTATCGGCTTTTGGTTGTAACAAATGGGGTGCACATTAGTTGATGATACATGAAGGGGGAGAATATGTGGATGCTAAAATGTGAGAATCACCTGTCGACTATGTGAGATACTACCTGGAGGTTGTAGAGATGAAGATAAGAAACAATCGATATAAATGCAGTCATAAAACTATGTGAGTTTTAATAGACAGTCGCCGATTGGGGTCTTGTTGATGTCTTGTCTTGATGTACATGTTGTCTGATGTCTCTCGGTGCTTTTGCTGTAAGTGGCGAACAAAAGCTGTTCCAGTGTCCATAAAATTACAGTCTCTAAAGTATTGGGCTTTCGTAGAAAGTTAAAGTCACTAGGGATATTGGGGGTCTGTGACACAGTTCATCAATGGTCTGTATAAAAAAAAAAGTTGTCAAATTCTTCTTCCAAGCGGATGTCTTTGTGCCTTGGAGGAGAACAAAGGAGAAACGGGTGAAAGAAACGGACCGTGGAATCACATTTTCATCTCAACATTGTCTCTATCGTTGGGTCATAAATTAAATTAGTTGTTGTTATTACAGTGTCCTCGCTCCTCAGACTCATCACTCTGGTGCTACCTTTACACTTCATTAAAGTCCGAACGCATCTAAATATCAGACCAACCAATATGACGACTCCCAGAATACACAAGAGGAATTTCCCTACATCCATTATAATACCTTGGGCCCATTCTCCTAAACCAGAGAACCAATTTCGTGGGTTCAACCATGACACCCAACTGGTCAGCTCATTACTCACAGCAGCGAGTGTGAGATTGTGCCTCTTTCGGAACTCCCATTTTAATTGCAAAATGTCATCCATCTTTTGGTCTATGACCTCGGCCGGGTCCTCAGTGCTGTTTGTAATATACGTGCAGCACTTTACTCCATACTGAGTTGCTAGGGTAACACAATACCC
Source organism: Pseudophryne corroboree (assembly GCF_028390025.1). Lineage (NCBI taxonomy): Eukaryota > Metazoa > Chordata > Amphibia > Anura > Myobatrachidae > Pseudophryne > Pseudophryne corroboree. The sequence continues at coordinate 400,285,190 of NC_086450.1, read as the reverse complement.
ACCTGTCACTGCCGTGAGGTAATTGAGAATCATCCTATGCTGAACCAGCTCTGTTTTGTAGGCTTGTAACTCTCTCCCAGTGTACCTGAACGTGTCGTCATACATTTCGGTGATATTGTCTAATAAGTTTGCTAGCGCAGATATATATCTATAATTTATCACTCCTCTGGCGGTACGAGTGATATCTAACGCGAGTAGGACTTGAATCCCGGTGGATTCATGGATCAAATCAGAGGCTGGATGCTCTGTCCTCTCTATCAGGTGCCGTTTAACGACGTGCTCGTAATGAGTGTGAGTATAAGGAGCTTGGGCACCGCGGTGAATGTCTTTCATTTTGATATGGGATACAGTCATTACTTCAGGCAGTACTTTTCCAATATAACATAATCCCTCTGAGTTTGGGGCAAGCCACTTATACGCCTTTCTCCCGCATATGAAGTATGCATCATCGGGGAGAACATATGGGACGGAGTATGACATAACCATGTTACAAACTTTCCATGTGAAATCTCCTAACCCTAATTCTCCCATCTGTCTAGTACACGTATCTGGTTGTACGATATGTGCACAGTATCCTGGTGATACTTCTCCAACTCGCATGGTCCTACTTCCTAGAGTATATCTAAACCGGAAAAATTTTCCACTGTCGGCTATTTGGCGTATAAGTTTTGAATCTATGGGCATTCTATCGGCTCTATGTGAAAATGTCATGGTTTGATTACTCCATGACACTTCCCAATTTCCCGGCTTTCGGGGATTGGAAATGTTAAAGCATACTAAGGACCTATCCACATGATATTGGTGGAGCTTCAAACTAGGAGGACTAGAGATATTAAACCTCTTGTCCACCTGCCTCCCACCACTTAACTCAAGTACCTCTCCTACAGTTAAAGGGAATGGTACAAGTCCTGATTTGATATGACCTTGAGGTACTTGCGAGCATACCCAACAGTCTGTCTGGTTTAACACTTTACCCACTAAGGAGTGATAGTCACCCAATGGATGCCGGTCCATGTGGATATTAAAACTGGACTGACATTTCTTGATGCACCCATCCTCAACTATATTGTCACAATGCCTACAGATGCAGTTCTCTTCAGCTAACAATCCTTCACAATGTCTATCAATAACATGGCTACTAGATCATTTTCTGGTACTCGCCTTTGCTCGGTGATTGTGTTGCTATTGGAAATCTACGCCTCCATCCTGGTCATCAGAACCCATTCCAGACCCTTTCTCGACCTCCATGGTACTCTCACCGGAACAGACCGCTCTGGTCAACAACAGGGTCAACAGGAAAATCCGGATCACAGTCTCTTGGGGTAAGTCCATCTTACAGGAGGAGAAAGAGAAATTTGTAATGGGGGTACAAAAAAAATAATAATTTGAGGGGAAAGAAAAATGTTACGATGCTTTTGTCCTCTAGTCTTGTTGTTCTTCTTGCTCTGTTGTCATCTCAAAGGTGCTGTCTCTCAGTCTTCCAAACGAACATTCTGGTGATACAATATTCCTTCCAAATCTGCGATCTTTCTGTAAGGAGCAAAAATCTTGCATTACCATTTGTCTAACTGTTGTGTGACATACCATCTGTAAAGCATGAGAACATGAGAGAGAAGAGACAAAAAAACAAACGAGAGAGAGAGAACAATTCATATATATGTTACATAAAACAACAAACAAAAAAAAAAAACATTGTCAGATCTTCCGTTCACCATCAGGCTGTCACACCAACACATCCATTGGTATCGTTGCGCAGTCTCCCCCACCAGTATTTCCACACTCCACCCTTTTGTGCCTGGCCAGGACACACCGATGTCGGTAGGTCACACTGGGGTTAGGCAGACTTCTGCAAAGACCAAGTAGCTATGTGATGTTTGAGTTCTGCCGATGAACGTCAGAGATGGGGAAAAAGAAACATTTACAGATAAATTACAAAGTTTACCCGGCCGTTCCTGTGTCTACAAGGAACTGACCTCCCAATATCATTAACTGTAACCTCAGGCTTACTGTCACGACTAATGATCAACTTTACTGACTGCACATTACAGGTGCGGCCCAAACTTCTTCCTAGGTGATTCCTGATTACAATTTCGTGTATCATGACTTTGCTCATGTTTTTGTCTAGGGGGTTTATATGACTTTTGCATATTTCTTAATCTACAATCTCGTGCAAAATGACCTTCCCTCTGGCAATTATAACATCTTATCACCTTTGACTTACCCACAGGGATCTGAGGCTTCTTACCTCCCTGTGCTTCCCTGTGCTTGCTGATGTTTTGCTCATGCCCAACAGCGGACTTTCTTAATGCAGCCACCGAGATATTTCTCCAGTTTGGGTTGGTGGTCTGTACCCTTGTTCTCAATACTACCTTTAAACCATCCATTAATACCTTAACCGCTATATCTCTATGCTGTGCATTTCTCTCAATGTCCGTGATCCCAGTGTTTCTAGCCATTACTTGCAGTGCTCGATTGAAATAATTAGAAGTACTTTCCCCTTCTTTTTGTCTTATGGAGAAGATTTTGTTCCACTCGACAACGGCTGGGAAATATACTCCTAATTGTCGGTTGATCTGCTTAATACATTCCTGATTGTGTTCCTCCGTACGAGGTACTTCTGTGTTTAACTTACAATCAGTAATAAACTTCGCAGGGTCAACACTGGAGGGCAAACATGCCCTCAGCACTGTCCGCCACTCTTTGTTGGTGGGTTCTGTGGAGTTTCCTAGTTCTTTAATAAACCTCTGACATGCAACTAGATCTTTCCTAGGATCAGGGAATTCAGACATAATTGTCCTTAATTCTGTCCGGGACCAGGGACGGCGCATTGCACTGTCCCTGGCGGGAATGATTCCCTGAGCGTCAGTCTTCCCATTGGGGACTGTGATCACCCTGACAGGATTAAATTCAACCACATCATCTTGTGTTGGTTCTACAATATGAGATACATTTGTTTGTGCGTGATATATAACACCGTACGTACCTGTGGACACGACCTCACCTGACCCTCCGTTAGGGGGTTCGACTACTGCCTTTACCGATTGGGTCGCGTCCACCTGGATGTCTTGTATGATGGCTGCTGGAAAAGGTGCCGACATCGTGCTGGGCTCACTTTCTTGCTTGTAGTCCTGAGGGAAGTTTAACATGGGGTGCAACTTGCACGGGTTAACAGTTGTACATTTAACAGTTTTACTTTTATCATTATTACATTTGTTACAATTATTCTTATCATCAATAATACAGTTGCTAAGTGCACAATTATTATATACCAGTGTGCCATTCTCTGTAACCACTTTCTCTCTTGTTGCCATATTTTTCTTACCAAAGTGAGAGTCAGCTGTATAAGCTAATCCTCCTTGTATCTCACATTCCCGTTGCCATAACTGTAAACAATCATAATGTCTGATTCGCTGCTTGCTGGATTTAATTAGACATATCCTTCTCCTTAGATTTTGTAACACCTCGGGACTAAAACTGCCTACCCGTGGGAACTTTTCCCCGTCATGCACAGTCATTCTTTCCCATTCATTGCACAAAACCTCTGTGTGTGATCCGTACTTTTCACACATGATATACCTTGCCGACCCTATTGGCCGGGTTACTAAATCAACCTGAACCAGGGTTGATCGTCCCTTACCTGAACAACTGGCCCCCATCTTTGCAGGTGTTGCTTTCACTACCTCTGACCTTCAAATCAGGGTCTTCAGCGAACCCTTACAAAAACCAAGTTGCCCGGGGTAAGCCGACGGTGAAAGTTCGACCGAGTGCTTTCACCCACTCTTCGCCCACGTTGGCCAGTACTTCAATCACTGACTCAGAGCTGCTGTACCCAACCTAGAGCCCCTATAAACCTTTATTTACTGGGGCGTGTGGGAGTAGGTTACCCGTCCCCAGCAAGTATCCGTTGTTAGAGAATTCCTGAGTGACCAGCGAACCTCCCTTAAAATAAAAATTTTTACACAAATCACGTTAGAATGTACAAATAGCGTTTATGACCCCTCTCATACGCAAACGGTACTGGGTCAAGTTACAAACTAATGCACACAATTACATGCGGTACAATCGTACTGCACATAAGCAACTAATCTTATGTGCGGAACGACCAATGGAATCGAAAATTACGGCTGCGAATTCCTTCAGCCAGAGCTTGATGGCCTATATGGGTATTGCACCAACCCTCCTGGGGTTGTGCTTCTTGACTCTATCTACAGCAGACTTCCTAGTCTGCTGTACCTTGACCTCCTGATCTGTCTCTCTGGACCTCCTGGTCCGTGACCTCCTGGTCTGCTATACTCTAATGCTCTTATTTCAATACTAACAAGGGATGCCTCCCAAGCCACCACGCGCTGTCACTTTCACGGATGTACCTCTACGAGAACTCGACTTCTAGGTTCCAACCAAAATGAGAAACTTATATATATATATGCACACACTCTTTCACCTCATATACTCTTTACTTTCGTTTCTGTACAGAAATCCCTTTCATTCAGTATCGCAGTCTAGTCCCAGAGGAGTTACAACTAGAGAAGGATTTATTACGCTAAATTTTAGGACACTGAGATTGACTTGCGCTATTATCGCGTTGCCTCCATATCGCCTACTAAAACAATACTATCGTGTGATTTGTATCATGTGGGCGTATCCGTACGCTTCGTTGCGTAATATACGCTCCGTGCGTCGGCCCTTGCGTCGCGTACGCTTGTCCCACCCCTTGTTAGAGACACGTGTACGCAGGCCAGATATGTCCACAGTAACACGTTTATATCAATGCAAATGATCTTTAACTGTAATCATCTACCGAGCACCACACAGATCTTCCTTGTATCTTAGGCAAAGCCGTGTGTGTGTTTTACAAATTACTCCCTTACGTATTCATTTTACTTTTAACTACCAATAGCAACAAATCTTTCTCAGCACGTTATCAATGATAAATGGCAAACAGGAAAGTGAGATATGTGAAAATACACAGATGAAAATGCAATTCTAAATTAATCTAATAACATACATTAATGTAAACACACACATATTCTATGAGACCTTATTCAGTGCTTCTAATTTGCATATGAATGTGCTTTTAACTATCTGTGAAGGCGATTTCTTTCACTGCTGGGAGAAAAAAAAAACAGTTGAGAAGTATCACCAGTTACACAGGTTAATTTGCATCTCAATGGCCCATCTCACAAGTAGCAGAGTTAAACAGACTCTTGAAGGGAGACAGAGAAAAAAAAAAGAAAACCAACAACTTTATTTTATTTGTGTATTTCCTAAATCAAATATTCATTTTACTATTAACTTACATTAAACTCTATCTAAACTATTTATAATTAATTATGATATGGATTAAATAAATGCATTAGTAACTCAAATGGTGATTTCTTTTTGACAAGGGACGGCTGATTATTCCTGAGTCAACTGAAAATCAGCCATTCAGAAAAAAAAAATTTGACCTTCCCAAAATGGCCGCTGCTCCTTCCCCTTCCACATCCATGAGGGTTACACAAAATGGAGGACAGACCATGCGGCTTCTATTGTCACAAAAAAATCACCATCCAAGTCCCTGAAGTTATTTTAGGCCTGGGTTAAAAATAAAACTATCAAGCTATGCAGAGCGATTAAAATACTTTCAAACCTACTTAACAGAAATTAAAAACCGTTTAAAAAGACAATAGCGTAACGTTCTTACCTTCCTCAGATTCCACCAGCATCCCTACAACCCAAGAGAATCAGACGCAGACGCTCATCTGATCAGCACTACAAGATACCACCTTTCCGCCCTTTGCTGATCAATAAAGTCTGCGCGTTTTCACCTGACTGCGGATAAGAGGTGGACCGGACTTGCCCCCAATTGATAGAGTCAGTTTTCTACCTTTTAACACAAGCTATTTACTAATACCTTCAAGCCGTAATGGCCGCTAAACAACGTGCACGTGCTACGCACTCCGTACGCTATTTGCGTACAAAGACCTCGCACGTGGTACTCAAGTTACGTACACACGCTGCGCTGAGTGTACGGAATACACACAGCGAGCGTACACACAGATAATAACCTTTTAAACCTTAAACACAGAGTATGATTATACTGTAAGTCTTAGTATTGAGATACTGTAATGATATACCACGGGTTAACCTGGATATTTGAGCAAGCTGTTTGAGTGATTGAGATACTCAGAAACCCTTTGTACTAGCTAGAGAAACACAGACACCTTGCTGAGGTTCCAACACCTTTACTAACGAGATTTAGCTATGTAAAAAGGAAAAATACAGTTAACAGCTTATACACTACAGCACTAACATAAAACACCTAAACAGAATACTAGACATAAATATACAATAGCGTCTTAATCCTAAACAATAACAGTGAGAGAGAGAGTATGGCAAATACAGACAGAGAATAAGATGGTCACAGAGAAAAACTTACACACTTGGGAATGAATCGCATGCGCTATCTGGAAACCAGCTCTCAGTTAATCAATGATGAAAACCTTTGTGGAGAGAAGTGAGCTGGTCTGGCTATGGGGGTCTTTATATACACAGTATACTGTACAATACAATGGTCCTATAATCTCATTGTTCATTGGACACAGGAATTTGTCTCTGCATTATAACAAAAGGTCATAGGTGGGTTCGTACGGGGGGGATGTGTCTCTCTCCAACTGCTCAGGTGGGAGGCATCCTCAGGACTCCCACCTCATGTGTAATAAAACAGCAAATACATTTAAATGTCCATAACCTTCTTTTACATATAACTACACGCTGGAGCAACCGATCTCTTCCTAACCAACACCGGAATGTTTCTAATAAAATACTCTTCAGTTAGGTACTAGACACCACTGTTCAACCTGTGTCAGACCCTTCGTATCATGAAAAGAGGAATTCCCAAGTCCCTGAACCATTTACATTAACCATACTTACAGATATTATTAAATGGAATATTACCTACAAAACACACTATGTGGGTTAAATATACTATAAACGAGTCGCCCGCTACAAGCTCATAAACTCTACCGTAAATACGCATATACCGCGCGTACTCGTCGGAGCGAGCGTACGCAATTTGCGGACATGTGCACGTACAGCAGACTATACGCACGAGCAGCGGGCACATGCATTGGGGTTCGTACAAGGCAATGTGAAGCATGATATTTTTTGACTTTGACAGTGCACATCCTACACCACAATCAATACTGATAAACATAGAAAGGAATAAAGTAGGGAACATTCGTGTTGGAAATAAAACTCACTTAAAAACCATTGCGATCCCGCCGTGCGACCTCAGCGTGCTCGCAAGCGCTGCCCCTCCAGTCCGCCGGCAGCTCACGGCTGCCGAGCAAGGAGGAAACACCAGAGCTCCTGGCCACACTTTGCTAAGCAACGGCAGCCCTTTCCAGCCCGTGAGACGCACGCGTCACCAGGTCGGAAGCACAACCTAGTACAATGGAGCGCAAACAGGAAGAATCCCCGCAGCGGCATTAAACTAATGGAAATAACATCTCATCTCCATTAAAGTATAATTGCAGTAATAGACCAGGAAATTATTCATACATAGGTCACCAAACTTAGAATGTATAAAGTGACAACATCCTACCAACACGAGTGTGCACTACTAGTTCTAGAGCCAGTCAGGTGCAGTTAAAAACAATCCCCATTAAATACTAGAAAACTACCCCGTGGCTGCTAATAGGGAGGGCTATAGGAACTCACCCATACTATTCTAGGGGAAGATCTCATAGCTACATATTGCTTCTCTCATAGAGTTAACCAGGATTTGTCCTAACCCACCACTACGCAGCCACAGTCTATCCACTACCATTAAAAAACATAAAGCAAAAGATTGCATATGTTGACAAGCCACACCAAATTCCATATATAAACACACATCCATATATGGAAAAAACACACATGGAGATCAATATTCAAAAAAAAGTTATACACACATAAATGCATTCAAATATTTATAGAGTGTATGTCGGTCAGGTCCTCCAACTAGCAGCTTAGAACAAAGAAAAAAGGGGAAAAAAAGCAAAAGGGATTTATTAGCGTAGAATTTTTTTTAATGGAATAGATTCATTGAGTCCATTAGGTACCACCGAACCCAATCTGTGAATCCACCTTGCCTATAACTTCTTTAGAAGGAGTGCTCGATCCCCGCCCCTTTTGGGAACAGGAACCCAATCAATAATGCAACACTTGAGGGAGGCCACTTGATGTCCTGCTGTCAAAAAGTGCTGAGCAACTAGCTTATCAGTACGTCCTGTCAACAGTGCTTGGTGGATCGAGCTACGGTGGTTCGCCATCCTCTCCCTGAATGTACATGTGGTCATCCCCACATATGGAAGGCCACACGGGCAGATCAGCATATAAATTACGTGATCAAGGCGGCAATGTAGCCTAAATCTGATGTTGATCAGCTTCCCACTTCAAGGATGTGGGAACTTGTCCCCAACCAGCATGGAGCGGCATGTAACACATGCCAGACATTTTCCGCAGCCCTTCTTTTGTGGATTTAGCCAACCACTTTCTCCATTGACAGCATGTTTTGCTGGATTCATTAGGAGCTGTTTCAAATTACGGCCGCGTCTGTAGGCCATCATTGGTGGATGTTCAAACATGCCCTTTAGTTTAGGGTCAGATCTAAATATTGGCCAATGTCATCTCAGTGATGGTCCAATGCTGGTCGATTTGCCATCAAACTGTGTAACATATATCATTCGTGCCTCTTTTGGTGGTTTTGGTTCTGCACATTTTAAACGTGCCTTCTCCAAACAAGTGTTAATTGTACTTTTTTTATATCCCCTCTCCAGGAAACGAGTCTTCATCTCCAAAATCTTTATCTCTGCAGTTACTGGATCTGTATTGTTCCTCAGAACTCGCATAAATTGCGAAATGGGTAGACTCGACCAGAGTGCGGGTGGGTGGTTACTTGTGGCATGCAAGATCGTATTATGATCCATCTCCTTCCTAAATAAGGTGGTGCCCAACCTGGTACCTTTGCAGAAAATCGTTAAGTCCAAGAAATTAATAGAATTTTCGCTTACATGTCCAGTAAATCGTACTGTAGAATCGAAAGAATTTAATTTGTACAACATACCATTGAACTCAGACTCAGTGCCGTACCACAGCATGAAAATATCATCTATAAAGCGTTTGTAATAGATAATTTTACTACCATATGTGGGTAGGATATTTGTTGTCTCATATTGATGCATGAAGATACCTGCGTATACGGGGGCCACATTGGAACCCATGGCCGTTCCCGAACACTGTATGTAATAGTCACCTTGATACATGAAGTGATTATTGGTCAAGATCAACTCCAGAAATTCTAACAGTCCCTCAACGGGAACAGCCAATGTACCTACTGAAATTAGCAATTTCCTTACTGCCTCAAGACCCAAGTCATGTGGAATTATGGTGTACAGTGATGACACATAAAGTGTCACAAGCAGCACTCTCTCATCGACATCACCAAGTTCCAAAATCTTGTTTAAGAAGTCCCCTGTATCTTTCAGATAGCTTGAAATAAATGGAATCAATTCCTGTAGAAAAGTATCCACAAACATCGCTAGAGGTTGTAAAAGGGACCCCCTGGCGTATATAATCGGCCTGCCCGGGGGGTTGACTAAGGTTTCATGAACCTTAGGGAGGGTATAGAGCATTGGGCAAACGGGACACTCCACCTTCAAAAAGAGAGAAATTTGCTCAGTCAACCACCCCTGACTGACTGATCTATCAACCAGAGAGTCAACCCTCTTTTTAATAAGTGGCATCGGATTGCTATCACACTTAGTATAAGTACCAGAATCGGATAATTGGCGCCTGACCTCCGCATCATAATCCGTGAAATTTTGAATAACTACGGCACCGCCCTTATCGGTGGGCCTAATCACAATCTTTTCGTTATTGCGTAAAGAATTTAAAGACCTGCGTTATTCAGGCATCAAATTACCAAAATTCCTCTTGGGGATATTTCTGAAGTCACTTTCAGTCATTCTCAAAAAGGAACGAGAAGATTTCATGGAGTATATTTTTATAAAACTATTTCAGTGTGTTTTACACTGCTTTCGGTTAAATAACTGAGCCTCTAACACAAAAAATCTCTTTGTCATAAATATCCAGGCCAATCTTCCTTACGTGAAATGGATATAGTTGTAAGTAAGCACAATTGAAATTATATATAGACTATATATAGGTTAGATCCAACATGGGAATGTTGTTGGACGATTTAAGATTTGTATTAATTGATAGAGAAGTGTATAGTAACATGGCAATAACAGATATAGCTTCAGAGCAGTCAGTATGGGTTTTTTCAAATGATTGCTTCTCTGGCTTGCTTTTTGTCTTTATTAATGCTTTTAAAGTCATTAGTGCACGTTCCGTATTCACAGTGTATCACTCGTTCACTAATTTTATTGTTCACATTTTTTATGGATGTGTATTTGTTTTTTCACATTATAGAGATGCACTATGCACTTTATTGTGGTGTCCACAGGGTGGCGCACATCGGACCACCGGGAGGCACGGGGAGAGCCGTGGCTGTTGATAGGGACGCCTAGTGATGGGCCGGGCGGGCACCTGGGTGACGTCGGATCCGGAAGTACGTCACTGCTACCGAGCGGGAGGGAGCGACGGATGCCAGTACCCCGGAGACATTCACATCACATCATATAAAAGTATGTTCATGGCAATTGTATTACATGCTCTGTATTCACTTGACACAGTTATATGCGTCCTGACGAAAAGGCCTGCTAGCCTTGAAATGTTGACGACGACACAGATGAGTATCCACTAAAGAATCTTTTCAAATGATTACTGGAGTGCCGCCATTTTTCTTATTTAGAGAGAGAGAGAGACTTTGAACAAATGCACACTCTCCAGCAATTCTCATATGGTGCTCACTTCAGTCCGTTCCTTCACAGGTACAGGATATTTAAATTTTGTAGTTAAAGGGCACTCAAACTTCTTAATTAGTATATAAAAGTTTATTATTTCCAAAAGAGACACTTTTTTAAAAAACCATATCAAATGGCAATGGTGAAGGAAAAATGCTTATATATCCATAAATTCTTAAGCAAAAAAAGGCAAAAAACACTTCTCTCCAATCCAAGAGATTTTTAACATCAATGCAGCACTTTAGAAATATATGATAGAAAGTCAAACTTATCCGTTGTCGACCTCGGTCATTTAATGACCGTCAAAGACTCCTGCATCCAAGCACAGATCACCCCGTTGCCACTCTCATCCACACACACCTCTCTGGGAACAAGTCCTATATACCATATGGACAAGGGTAATTCAATTACCCTAATTCACACCTGTCCATCCCACAGGTGCTCCGAACATGCCCCCCGTCAAACCAGCGTGCGTTCCAGCACATTGCGCATGCGCCGACCCCGGCCAAGAATACACTTCCTGTATCAGCGTCTCCTGATTGTAAACAAACCACCCGTCTGCCCTTTCTGCGTGAGTCATCGCCTACCTCACGTCCAGGGGCGGTACTGACTCCTGCTGCTGAATATTCATGTTAGCGGTTACCATGGTAACCCACCGTGAGTGAACCACCGGTACAATCCCGTGGCTCACAAACAGGGGAACCTTACCACTATCAGTGCCCAGTATATAACATCTCAGTTACAAATAATTCATATACCAGCAGGTCTTCGTAATAGTTAATTCTGAACATGTCAGTAATACATGGCATATTCACAGCTATCACTGTGTACTTGCTCCAAGTACAATCCTGATGCTCACATCACAGCAAGCTATGCTATCACTGGTAGACGCTTATCATTAAGATACAACTTATAGACCGGGTCAGCACACCGTTCCGCTGTCGGCGCCACTGGATAACAAGTAAAGCATATTTCATAGAGCCTCCTGTGTATACCAGAATAAATCAATGAAATGCTCCAAAGAAACACTATTTATAAACGATGCTTCAGACATCAATATATTTCTATATCCCTGGGTGTGTGCGGCGTGCATTGTGACAACAATTATTTAAAAATTTTTTTTTACCCAATGTAACAAATATACCAATCTATTATAACAACTGTTAATGTATAGACATCCTAGGACTGACACATACAAAAATGTAATATGTTATTCCCTAGTAACTTAATAATCCTTATTCTAATCTACTTTTGTGCATGTGATACATATACAAACTATCCATATCATCAATTAAATGTTCACAAAAAACAACGAAAATTAATGTTGTCATTAAGGCCACGTGGTATCCTTGTATCAAGTCTATACATTCATTTGGCCTCCCTTTGTAAGAGTAAACGTCCCCGATCTCCTCCCCGACTTGATTTAGGGATGTGGTCTATAATCATACTTTTCAAAGAAGCAACTTGATGACCATTCTCCAAAAAGTGTCTTGCTACCGGCTTATCGCTTTGCTTGTTTATCAAGGCTTGTCTAATGGACAGACGGTGATTAGCCATCCTCTCACGGAATGTTGTAGTAGTTTTCCCTACATAATAAAGCCCACAAGGGCATATTCAGATGTAAATTATATGGGTAGTCAAACACGTCACATAATGCTTAATAGGTATTTTCTTCCCATTATGGGGATGAGCAAAAGTCCTTCCTGTCAGCATGCCATTGCACGTCGTGCAACCGTGGCAACGATAACAGCCATGTTTGTTTACATTAAGCCAAGTCCGTTGTGCATTGATGTCAAAATGTTTAGTAGGTTGCATTAATAATTGATTTAAATTAGGTCCTCTTGAATAGGAAATCAGTGGCTTGTTGCTAATCTGTTTAAATGCTTGATCTGTGCCCACAATAGGCCAATTTTTCTTGACTGCCCTTGCAAAAGCCGGTGCATTCACATCATATTGGGTCGTGACCACCATTTGATTGGTAATTTTTGACGTTTTCTCCTTATGTCCCTGAGAAAAAATGTGTCTCGCTCTTTTGAGTGCCCTTTTAATTATCCCAGGTGCATATCCTCTCTGTTCAAATTTCACTGCCATTTCACTTAATTGTGCCTCTGCCAGTTCACTTTGGGTATTATTTCTAAGAACCCTGAGGAACTGAGAGATAGGAAGTCCATCCTTCAAGGATTTCGGATGATGACTTGTAGAATACAATAAGGTGTTTCTATCAGTATCTTTTCGATAGAGTGTTGTGCCTAATTTGTTATTCTGACGAAATATAGATACATCAAGGAATTCAATCTGGTCGGACTGGATATTATACGTGAAACGAATAGGCATATCAAGGCAGTTCAGTGTATTTACCATATCAAAGAAACTGTCCATAGTACCCCCCAAATGATGAAAATGTCATCTATAAATCTGTAATAGTGCAGAATGCTCTGACCGAAGGCAGGATAGATATATCTTTCTTCATATTGCGTCATGAAAATATTCGCATACGCTGGCGCCAAATTAGAACCCATCGCGGTCCCAGCATTCTGCACATAAAACGACTCTCCATATTGGAAATGATTCAAAGTGAGGACAGTCATAATCATCTCGCATAGGAACTCAATCGGTGGACCAACAAAATCAACATCCAATACTGCTCGTCTTATTGCATCCACCCCTGCCTCATGAGGTATCACCGTGTACAGAGATGAAACATCCATTGTTGCAAATACACAGTGCTGCGTGGATAAATCTATTTCACTAAGTCTGCTGAGAAAATCCCCTGTGTCCTGAATGTAACTCCTACTGCCCACAACAATAGGTTGAAGTAAAAAATCGATATACTTTGCCAGTGGTTGTAAAACCGATCCTTCAGCTGAAACTATCGGCCGACCCGGGGGTCTCTCAACAGACTTGTGAATCTTGGGAATGCAGTATAAGATGGGACATACCGGATTTTCTACAGTCAATAATGAGACCAACCTCTCATCCAACCAATTGTTCGTTAAGCCCAAATCCAACAGTTCATCAACCTTTTTCTTGATATCACTCATAGGATTATGTGTCATTTTCCTATAAGTTTGACTATCCGCCAATTGGGACCTCACGTCATCATCATAATACTGAAAGTCCAGGACAACAACACCCCCTCCTTTATCTGCATTACGGATCACTATTTCTTGATTGGCCTGTAATGATTTAATGGCCTTCTGTTGCTCTGGACTAATATTCCGATAATGTCGCGATGATTTTGTCATCTCCACAAAATCACTTTCCAGTGTCCACCATTCTCAAAAATGTTTTTATACTCGGATTTGTACTTGATGGGTCAAAATTGCTTGGGTTAGACAATCCAAAAGCATTGCCCTCTGTAATCGTGGACTGTGCGTCTTTAAAAAATTCCTTCAACCGTAATTTACGACCCATTTTGTACAAATCTACCTGTACATCGAATGCTTCACGTGTAAATGTGGGAACAAAAGATAATCCTAATGCCAACAATGATAATTCTGCCCCTGTCAACTCATACTGAGACAGATTAAAAACATTGCTAACCATTACTTCTTTCTTGTACTTCTTCCTGTGCCCCCTCCTTGTGCGCCCCTTCTTTGTTTCTTGCCCCCTGTATCTGTAGGGTCCACTGCTACCCCTAAAAAAGCTTGCCCACTTGGTGGCAATGATCCATTGCTTTCAACTTCTGAAGAGGAATATGAAGAATCTACTGAAAAAGGCACCCTATCCCTATGATAGTGCATACGCTGTCTGGGGGCTCTATTGAATTCACCAGTTAACCACCTATAAACTGTATGATTCTTATAATCATTCTGTACTGTTTCCAATTTATTCTTTTTAAAGGTGATTAATTCTCTTTTATACTTGTCAATTTGTGCTGTTAATTTTTCTAACCACTTTTCATTTTTATCATCAATGAGTTTAGTCTGAAACTGTTCTCTAAATGTCTCCAGGTCAGTTCGTGTCCGAACTAATTCCTGCCCTACCTCTTCCACCACTAGTAAAATAAGATCCAATGAGCACTTATTAAGGACTCCACACCGCTTACTGCAACATTTTGGATTGGTGCGGCCTATGGTGGGGACATTATGTATCTTGAATCCTCTCGGGATCTTTTTTTGGCAGTAGTAGTCGGACAAAAACTGACCATGGAGTACCAGATCCACCTCTCTTTTACTGAGACGCAACAATTTATAATAAAGATCTACAGCACTGTCAGCTGGTATTTGACCAAACTCCTCTTGTTCAAACAGTACTCTCTCAGCGTTCTCATCTGTCAAACTAATCTGAGCATTTTCTGCATTAGCCAATAACTGATCATCCAATAACCGAACCCCCTGAGACATAGTACAACCATATATCCTGAAATATCACAAAGAAGAAAAAATAGAGAAAAGGACAAAGAAAACTCCATCCACATCCTAATTCCAGTCCGACCAGTTTGAAAATATGCACCTCATACAGATCTGGGATTTCCTAATCTTATATATATAAATTACTAACAGGCCTATACGCATTATCTTAAAAGGTATGATATTACATTAGTAAACATTTGGAATACACTGTAAATTCAATAATCACTTTTCAAATATTCAAATATTAAATGAGGTGCCATCTGCAATGGACAGTATTATCCAAATACAATCCAATATAAAGAGACTTTGAACAAATGCACACTCTCCAGCAATTCTCATATGGTGCTCCCTTCAGTCCGTTCCTTCACAGGTACAGGATATTTAAATTTTGTAGTTAAAAGGCACGCAAACTTCTTAATTAGTATATGAAAGTTTATTATTTCCAAAAGAGACACTTTTTTAAAAAACCATATCAAATGGCAATGGTGAAGGAAAAATGCTTATATATCCATAAATTCTTAAGCAAAAAAAGGCAAAAAACACTTCTCTCCAATCCAAGAGATTTTCAACATCAATGCGGCACTTTAGAAATATATGATAGAAAGTCAAACTTATCCGTTGTCGACCTCGGTCATTTAATGACCGTCAAAGACTCCTGCATCCAAGCACAGATCACCCCGTTGCCACTGCCATCCACACACACCTCTCTGGGAACAAGTCCTACATACCATATGGACAAGGGTAATTCAATTACCCTAATTCACACCTGTCCATCCCACAGGTGCTCCGAACATGCCCCTCGTCAAACCAGCGTGCGTTCCAGCACATTGCGCATGCGCCGACCCCGGCCAAGAATACACTTCCTGTATCAGCGTCTCCTGATTGTAAACAAACCACCCGTCCGCCCTTTCTGCGTGAGTCATCGCCTACCTCACATCCAGGGGCGGTACTGACTCCTGCTGCTGAATATTCATGTTAGCGGTTACCATGGTAACCCGCCGTGAGTGAACCACCGGTACAATCCCGTGGCTCACAAACAGGGGAACCTTACCACTATCAGTGCCCAGTATATAACATCTCAGTTACAAATAATTCATATACCAGCAGGTCTTCGTAATAGTTCATTCTGAACACACGTCAGTAATACATGGCATATTCACAGCTATCACTGTGTGCTTGCTCCAGGTACAATCCTGATGCTCACATGATTTCCTATTCAAGAGGACCTAATTTAAATCAATTATTAATGCAACCTACTAAACATTTTGACATCAATGCACAACGGACTTGGCTTAATGTAAACAAACAAGGCTGTTATCGTTGCCACGGTTGCACGACGTGCAATGGCATGCTGACAGGAAGGACTTTTGCTCATCCCCATAATGGGAAGAAAATACCTATTAAGCATTATGTGACGTGTTTGACTACCCATATAATTTACATCTTAATATGCCCTTGTGGGTGTCACAGCGCCGCCGCGGTCTCCATACTTACCCCTCTGGGCGCGCTGGGTCTCCGTGCGACCGTCCTCGCTGGCGGTTCCCGGCGTCCAGCGCTCCGTCCGGCCAGCGTGTGTGCTCGACGTCCACGGGAGGTGCGGGTGACGTCATCGGTACCTCCACCAATAAGGCCCTGGCGGGAAGTTCAAATTCAGACGTCGGGCAATGCTCCGGCGCCTGAGTATCATCGTTGCTGCGACTCTGGTGGTGATCTCCAGAGCTCCCGTTTCTCCGTGCCTCAGCATCTCCGTGCTTCCCAGCACCTCCGTGCCTCAGCATCTCCGTGCTTCCCAGCACCTCCGTGCCTCAGCATCTCCGTGCTTCCCAGCACCTCCGTGCCTCAGCATCTCCGTGCTTCCCAGCACCTCCATGCCTCCAGTGTCTCCGTGCCTCAGCATCTCCGTGCTTCCCAGCACCTCCGTGCCTCAGCATCTCCGTGCTTCCCAGCACCTCCGTGCCTCCAGTGTCTCCGTGCCTCAACACCTCCGTGCCTCAGCATCTCCGTGCCTCAGCACTCAGCACCTCCGTGCCTCAGCACTCAGCACCTCCGTGCCTCAGCACTCGGCACCTCTGTGCCTCCAGCACCTTTGTGCCTCCAGCACCTCTGTGCCTCCAGCACCTTCGTGCCTCCAGCACCACTGTGCCTCCAAGCATCTCAACGTCTCTAAGCACCTCAGCGCCTTCGAACACCTCAATAACTCTAGCATTTCGGTGCCTCCAGCACCTCAGTGCCTCCAGCACCCCAACATCGCTCACAGTAAGCTTTTGGTACTCTCCACCAATTCATCAGCACCTTTACAAGTCTTGTCTTTCAGGAGACCTTCAAGCATTCACCCGTGCCTCCTGCCTACCGTCCTAATCCTGTATGAGGAAGACCTACATCCGGCCATCTCTGCTGCGACCCAGTAGCGGTTCCTCTTCCCGGTCACTGGAAAGAAACCCCGAGTCCACAACACTTCCAAACCAGGTCAGTGATAGTATACTCAGGCCACATGGACCCGGGGAATCGGAACACAGAGTCAAGCGCCATCCAAAGTTTGGCTTCCCGAGTTCAGTCTCAAGAGGGGACACAGGGTCAGGTGATGCAATATCTCCAGGAATTGTCCGGCCGATTGGATCAAATCCAAGCATCCTTAGCCTCCGCAATTCCGGCTCCAGCTCCCGTAACTGCTCCAGTTGCTGTTTCCAGTAATGTCCAACCTCCGGCCGGTACCAGGTCACGTCTTCAGCTTCCTACTCCTTCCCGCTATAATGGGAACCCAAAGAATTGCCGTGGTTTTTTAAATCAGTGCGAGGTGCACTTCGAGCTGCTCTCTCATAACTTCCCTATGGATCGCTCTAAGGTAGCGTATATCATTTCCCTGCTTGAAGGGTCAGCGTTGGATTGGGTTTCTCCGTTGTGGGAACGATCTGATCCCGTGGTTTCCAACTACACCAACTTCATCACGTCCTTTCGAAGAATCTTCGATGAGCCCGGCAGGATGACCACTGCTTCTTCCGACTTGCTCCGTGTTCGTCAGGGCTCCCGTTCCGTGGGTCAGTACGTGGTTCATTTCCAGACCATTGCCTCTGAATTGCGCTGGAATAATGACGCTCTGAGAGCTGCCTTCTGGAACGGTCTCTCCGACCGGCTGAAAGATGAGTTGGTCACAAGGGATCTGCCGGATCCATTAGAAGAGTTGATTTCCCTTTGCGTCAAGGTGGATCTTCGGATGCAGGAACGTGGAAGAGAACGTAGCCGTTCTGATCGTTCCAGGTTCCGGAATCCTACTCCTAGACCGGTGGCTATGCCTAGCTCGGACGAGCCCATGCAAATTAACCGATCCCGACTGTCTCCGGAAGAACGACAGCGTCGTCGTGAGGGTAAACTTTGCCTTTACTGTGGAGCCGCAGATCATTTACTCAAGTTTTGTAAATCCCGTCCGGGAAACGGGCAGGCCTAGCTTGTTCCGGAGGAGTCAAGCTGGGGATTACGACAAAATCTTCTCCAATTTTGGACTGTTTGCTTCCTGTAACTTTAGTCACCGATTCAGCCTCCAAGTCTTGTGAAGCCTTGTTGGATTCCGGAGCTGCGGGGAACTTCGTTTCTTCCTCCTGTGTCCAAAGCATGGATTTAAAGTTACGGCCTATCGAGCGGCCTATTTCGTTGACGGCTATCAACGGTACTAGAATTTCCAAGGGTCTCATAATGTGGTGCACAGAGCCAGTTAAGCTGCAGGTCGGGGCTCTACATCAAGAAAGTCTGGAACTCTTGGTGATTCCAGAAATGCATCACGATCTGGTCCTTGGAATGCCTTGGCTGAAAATTCATAATCCCCACATTGACTGGAAGTCTTCTCAAATTCTGTCTTGGTGTTCCTTTTGTCACGCTAACTGTCTCACTCCCGTTTGTCCGCTCCGTGTCTCTTCTAAGACGGATGAAGAGCATATTCCGGAGGCGTATCAAGGGTACAAGGATGTGTTTTCGGAACAAGCAGCTGATCTGTTACCACCTCATAGGCCTTGGGACTGCCCTATTGACCTTGTCCCAGGGAAGACGCCACCTCGTGGTCGCACATATCCCCTGTCTCTTCCCGAGACTCAAGCTATGTCGGAATATATTAAGTCCAATCTGCTCAAGGGATTTATTTGCCCCTCTTCCTCCCCTGCTGGAGCGGGCTTCTTTTTCGTGAAGAAGAAGGACGGGGGGTTGAGACCATGTATCGACTACCGCGGCTTAAACGATATCACTATCAAGAATAAATACCCCTTGCCACTAATCACAGAGTTATTTGATAGGGTTCGTGGTTGTGATGAGCGGGTTCGGTTCCTCGGAATCCGAACCCCCCCGAACTTCAGCCTTTTTACACGGGTCCGAGGCAGACTCGGATCTTCCCGCCTTGCTCGGTTAACCCGAGCGCGCCCGAACGTCATCATCCCGCTGTCGGATTCTCGCGAGGCTCGGATTCTATCGCGAGACTCGGATTCTATATAAGGAGCCGCGCGTCGCCGCCATTTTCACACGTGCATTGAGATTGATAGGGAGAGGACGTGGCTGGCGTCCTCTCCGTTTAGAATAGAAATAGATAGAGAGTGAGAGTGAGACACTTGATTTACTGGAGCTTAGGAGTACTCAGAGAGTGCAGAGTTTACTAGTGACTGACCAGTGACCACCAGTACTGTTTTATTATTATTTAATATAATCCGTTCTCTGCCTGAAAAAAAACGATACACAGTGACACAGTATACCATATCTGTGCTCAGCCTCAGTGTGCTGCATCATCTATGTATATCTGACTGTGCTGAGTGCTCACTGCTCACACAGCTTAATTGTGCGGGAGACTGGGGAGCAGTTATAGCAGGAGTACATTAACAGTGCACACTTTTGCTGCCAGAGTGCCACTGCCAGTGTGACTGACCAGTGACCACTGACCACCAGTATATTGTGATTGTCTGCCTGAAAAAGTTAAACACTCGTCGTGTGGTGTTTTTATTCTATAAACGCATTCTGCTGACAGTGTCCAGCAGGTCCGTCATTATATAATATATACCTGTCCTGCAGTAGTGATATATATATATTTTTTATATCATTATCATCCAGTCTATATTAGCAGCAGACGCAGTACGGTAGTCCACGGCTGTAGCTACCTCTGTGTCGGCAGTCGCTCGTCCATCCATAATTGTATACCACCTACCTGTGGTGTTTTTTTTTTCTATCTTCTTGATACTAGTAGCTTACTTTAGGAGTCTGCAGTGCTGACAGTGTCCAGCAGGTCCGTCATTATATAATATATACCTGTCCATCTGCAGTAGTGATATATATATATTTTTTATATCATTATCATCCAGTCTATATTAGCAGCAGACGCAGTACGGTAGTCCACGGCTGTAGCTACCTCTGTGTCGGCAGTCGCTCATCCATCCATAATTGTATACCACCTACCTGTTGTGTTTTTTTTTTCTTTCTATCTTCTTGATACTAGTAGCTTACTTTAGGAGTCTGCAGTGCTGACAGTGTCCAGCAGGTCCGTCATTATATAATATATACCTGTCCGGCTGCAGTAGTGATATATATATATTTTTTATATCATTATCATCCAGTCTATATTAGCAGCAGACGCAGTACGGTAGTCCACGGCTGTAGCTACCTCTGTGTCGGCAGTCGCTCGTCCATCCATAATTGTATACCACCTACCTGTGGTGTTTTTTTTTCTTTCTATCTTCTTGATACTAGTAGCTTACTTTAGGAGTCTGCAGTGCTGACAGTGTCCAGCAGGTCCGTCATTATATAATATATACCTGTCCGGCTGCAGTAGTGATATATATATATTTTTTATATCATTATCATCCAGTCTATATTAGCAGCAGACGCAGTACGGTAGTCCACGGCTGTAGCTACCTCTGTGTCGGCAGTCGCTCGTCCATCCATAAGTATACTAGTATCCATCCATCTCCATTGTTTACCTGAGGTGCCTTTTAGTTGTGCCTATTAAAATATGGAGAACAAAAATGTTGAGGTTCCAAAAATAGGGAAAGATCAAGATCGACTTCCACCTCGTGCTGAAGCTGCTGCCACTAGTCATGGCCGAGACAATGAAATGCCATCAACGTCGTCTGCCAAGGCCGATGCCCAATGTCATAGTACAGAGCATGTAAAATCCAAAACACCAAATATCAGTAAAAAAAGGACTCAAAAATCTAAAATAAAATTGTCGGAGGAGAAGCGTAAACTTGCCAATATGCCATTTACCACACGGAGTGGCAAGGAACGGCTGAGGCCCTGGCCTATGTTCATGGCTAGTGGTTCAGCTTCACATGAGGATGGAAGCACTCAGCCTCTCGCTAGAAAAATGAAAAGACTCAAGCTGGCAAAAGCACAGCAAAGAACTGTGCGTTCTTCGAAATCACAAATCCACAAGGAGAGTCCAATTGTGTCGTTTGCGATGCCTGACCTTCCCAACACTGGACGTGAAGAGCATGCGCCTTCCACCATTTGCACGCCCCCTGCAAGTGCTGGAAGGAGCACCCGCAGTCCAGTTCCTGATAGTCAGATTGAAGATGTCAGTGTTGAAGTACACCAGGATGAGGAGGATATGGGTGTTGCTGGCGCTGGGGAGGAAATTGACCAGGAGGATTCTGATGGTGAGGTGGTTTGTTTAAGTCAGGCACCCGGGAAGACACCTGTTGTCCGTGGGAGGAATAGGGCCATTGACATGCCTGGTGAAAATACAAAAAAAATCAGCTCTTCGGTGTGGAAGTATTTCAACAGAAATGCGGACAACATTTGTCAAGCCGTGTGTTGCCTTTGTCAAGCTGTAATAAGTAGGGGTAAGGACGTTAACCACCTCGGAACATCCTCCCTTATACGTCACCTGCAGGGCATTCATCATAAGTCAGTGACAAGTTCAAAAACTTTGGGCGACAGCGGAAGCAGTCCACTGACCAGTAAATCCCTTCCTCTTGTAACCAAGCTCACGCAAACCACCCCACCAACTCCCTCAGTGTCAATTTCCTCCTTCCCCAGGAATGCCAATAGTCCTGCAGGCCATGTCACTGGCAATTCTGACGAGTCCTCTCCTGCCTGGGATTCCTCCGATGCATCCTTGCGTGTAACGCCTACTGCTGCTGGCGCTGCTGTTGTTGCTGCTGGGAGTCGATGGTCATCCCAGAGGGGAAGTCGTAAGACCACTTTTACTACTTCCACCAAGCAATTGACTGTCCAACAGTCCTTTGCGAGGAAGATGAAATATCACAGCAGTCATCCTGCTGCAAAGCGGATAACTGAGGCCTTGGCATCCTGGGCGGTGAGAAACGTGGTTCCGGTATCCATCATTACTGCAGAGCCAACTAGAGACTTGTTGGAGGTACTGTGTCCCCGGTACCAAATACCATCTAGGTTCCATTTCTCTAGGCAGGCGATACCGAAAATGTACACAGACCTCAGAAAAAGACTCACCAGTGTCCTAAAAAATGCAGTTGTACCCAATGTCCACTTAACCACGGACATGTGGACAAGTTGAGCAGGGCAGGCTCAGGACTATATGACTGTGACAGCCCACTGGGTAGATGTATGGACTCCCGCCGCAAGAACAGCAGCGGCGGCACCAGTAGCAGCATCTCGCAAAACGCCAACTCTTTCCTAGGCAGGCTACGCTTTGTATCACCGCTTTCCAGAATACGCACACAGCTGAAAACCTCTTACGGCAACTGAGGAAGATCATCGCGGAATGGCTTACCCCAATTGGACTCTCCTGTGGATTTGTGGCATCGGACAACGCCAGCAATATTGTGTGTGCATTAAATCTGGGCAAATTCCAGCACGTCCCATGTTTTGCACATACCTTGAATTTGGTGGTGCAGAATTATTTAAAAAACGAGAGGGGCGTGCAAGAGATGCTGTCGGTGGCCAGAAGAATTGCTGGACACTTTCGGCGTACAGGCACCACGTACAGAAGACTGGAGCACCACCAAAAACGCCTGAACCTGCCCTGCCATCATCTGAAGCAAGAAGTGGTAACGAGGTGGAATTCAACCCTCTATATGCTTCAGAGGTTGGAGGAGCAGCAAAAGGCCATTCAAGCCTATACAACTGAGCACGATATAGGAGGTGGAATGCACCTGTCTCAAGCGCAGTGGAGAATGATTTCAACGTTGTGCAAGGTTCTGCAACCTTTTGAACTTGCCACACGTGAAGTCAGTTCAGACACTGCCAGCCTGAGTCAGGTCATTCCCCTCATCAGGCTTTTGCAGAAGAAGCTGGAGACATTGAAGGAGGAGCTAACACAGAGCGATTCCGCTAGGCATGTGGGACTTGTGGATGGAGCCCTTAATTCGCTTAACAAGGATTCACGGGTGGTCAATCTGTTGAAATCAGAGCACTACATTTTGGCCACCGTGCTCGATCCTAGATTTAAAACCTACCTTGGATCTCTCTTTCCGGCAGACACAAGTCTGCTGGGGTTCAAAGAACTGCTGGTGACAAAATTGTCAAGTCAAGCGGAACGCGACCTGTCAACATCTCCTCCTTCACATTCTCCCGCAACTGGGGGTGCGAGGAAAAGGCTCAGAATTCCGAGCCCACCCGCTGGCGGTGATGCAGGGCAGTCTGGAGCGACTGCTGATGCTGACATCTGGTCCGGACTGAAGGACCTGACAACGATTACGGACATGTCGTCTACTGTCACTGCATATGATTCTCTCCCCATTGAAAGAATGGTGGAGGATTATATGAGTGACCGCATCCAAGTAGGCACGTCAGACAGTCCGTACTTATACTGGCAGGAAAAAGAGGCAATTTGGAGGCCCTTGCACAAACTGGCTTTATTCTACCTAAGTTGCCCTCCCACAAGTGTGTACTCCGAAAAAGTGTTTAGTGCCGCCGCTCACCTTGTCAGCAATCGGCGTACGAGGTTACATCCAGAAAATGTGGAGAAGATGATGTTCATTAAAATGAATTATAATCAATTCCTCCGTGGAGACATTCACCAGCAGCAATTGCCTCCACAAAGTACACAGGGAGCTGAGATGGTGGATTCCAGTGGGGACGAATTGATAATCTATGAGGAGGGGGATGTACACGGTGATATATCGGAGGATGATGATGAGGTGGACATCTTGCCTCTGTAGAGCCAGTTTGTGCAAGGAGAGATTAATTGCTTCTTTTTTGGTGGGGGTCCAAACCAACCCGTCATTTCAGTCACAGTCGTGTGGCAGACCCTGTCACTGAAATGATGGGTTGGTTAAAGTGTGCATGTCCTGTTTATACAACATAAGGGTGGGTGGGAGGGCCCAAGGACAATTCCATCTTGCACCTCTTTTTTCTTTCATTTTTCTTTGCGTCATGTGCTGTTTGGGGAGTAGTTTTTGGAAGGGCCATCCTGCGTGACACTGCAGTGCCACTCCTAGATGGGCCAGGTGTTTGTGTCGGCCACTAGGGTCGCTTAGCTTACTCACACAGCTACCTCATTGCGCCTCTTTTTTTTCTTCTTTGCGTCATGTGCTGCTTGGGGAGTAGTTTTTGGAAGGGCCATCCTGCGTGACACTGCAGTGCCACTCCTAGATGGGCCAGGTGTTTGTGTCGGCCACTTGGGTCGCTTATCTTAGTCACACAGCTACCTCATTGCGCCTCTTTTTTTCTTTGCGTCATGTGCTGTTTGTGGGGTGTTTTTTGGAAGGGCCATCCTGCGTGACACTGCAGTGCCACTCCTAGATGGGCCAGGTGTTTGTGTCGGCCACTTGGGTCGCTTATCTTAGTCACACAGCTACCTCATTGCGCCTCTTTTTTTCTTTGCGTCATGTGCTGTTTGGGGGGTGTTTTTTGGAAGGGCCATCCTGCGTGACACTGCAGTGCCACTCCTAGATGGGCCAGGTGTTTGTGTCGGCCACTAGGGTCGCTTAGCTTAGTCACACAGCTACCTCATTGCGCCTCTTTTTTTCTTTGCGTCATGTGCTGTTTGGGGGGTGTTTTTTGGAAGGGCCATCCTGCGTGACACTGCAGTGCCACTCCTAGATGGGCCAGGTGTTTGTGTCGGCCACTAGGGTCGCTTAGCTTACTCACACAGCTACCTCATTGCGCCTCTTTTTTTTCTTCTTTGCGTCATGTGCTGTTTGGGGAGTAGTTTTTGGAAGGGCCATCCTGCGTGACACTGCAGTGCCACTCCTAGATGGGCCAGGTGTTTGTGTCGGCCACTTGAGTCGCTTATCTTAGTCACACAGCTACCTCATTGCGCCTCTTTTTTTCTTTGCGTCATGTGCTGTTTGGGGGTGTTTTTTGGAAGGGCCATCCTGCGTGACACTGCAGTGCCACTCCTAGATGGGCCAGGTGTTTGTGTCGGCCACTTGGGTCGCTTATCTTAGTCACACAGCTACCTCATTGCGCCTCTTTTTTTCTTTGCGTCATGTGCTGTTTGGGGGGTGTTTTTTGGAAGGGCCATCCTGCGTGACACTGCAGTGCCACTCCTAGATGGGCCAGGTGTTTGTGTCGGCCACTAGGGTCGCTTATCTTAGTCACACAGCTACCTCATTGCGCATCTTTTTTTTCTTCTTTGCGTCATGTGCTGTTTGGGGAGTAGTTTTTTGAAGGGCCATCCTGCGTGACACTGCAGTGCCACTCCTAGATGGGCCAGGTGTTTGTGTCGGCCACTTGGGTCGCTTAGCTTAGTCACACAGCTACCTCATTGCGCCTCTTTTTTTCTTTGCGTCATGTGCTGTTTGGGGGGTGTTTTTTGGAAGGGCCATCCTGCGTGACACTGCAGTGCCACTCCTAGATGGGCCAGGTGTTTGTGTCGGCCACTAGGGTCGCTTAGCTTACTCACACAGCTACCTCATTGCGCCTCTTTTTTTTCTTCTTTGCGTCATGTGCTGTTTGGGGAGTAGTTTTTTGAAGGGCCATCCTGCCTGACACTGCAGTGCCACTCCTAGATGGGCCAGGTGTTTGTGTCGGCCACTTGGGTCGCTGAGCTTAGTCATCCAGCGACCTCGGTGCAAATTTTAGGACTAAAAATAATATTGTGAGGTGTGAGGTGTTCAGAATAGACTGAAAATGAGTGGAAATTATGGTTATTGAGGTTAATAATACTTTGGGATCAAAATGACCCCCAAATTCTATGATTTAAGCTGTTTTTTTAGTTTTTTTTAAAAAAAAACACCCGAATCCAAAACACACCCGAATCCGACAAAAAAAATTCGGTGAGGTTTTGCCAAAACGCGTTCGAACCCAAAACACGGCCGCGGAACCGAACCCAAAACCAAAACACAAAACCCGAAAAATTTCCGGTGCTCATCACTAGTTCGTGGCGCCCGCGTTTTCTCCAAACTCGACTTGAGGGGAGCTTATAATCTTATACGCATCCGAGAAGGGGATGAATGGAAGACTGCCTTCAATACCCAGGATGGGCATTACGAATACCTGGTGATGCCGTTCGGTCTTAGTAATGCTCCTGCTGTTTTCCAGGGATTCGTCAACGAAATCTTCCGAGACATGTTATATCAGAGTGTTGTGGTATATTTGGACAACATACTGATTTTTTCCAAAAATCTTGTTGAACACAGGACTCAAGTCAAAGAAGTGGTCCACCGTTTACGAATCATCTCTATGCTAAGCTTTCCAAATGTACCTTTGAAGTAACATCAATTCCGTTCCTTGGTTATATCATCTCGGGGACGGAGCTTCGCTTGGATCCGGAAAAGCTCTCTGCCATTCGTGACTGGACTCAGCCTCTCTCTTTAAAAGCAATACAAAGATTCATGGGCTTTGCGAATTACTACAGGAAATTTGTTAGAGGTTTCTCCACCATTGTTGCGCCCATTACTGCCTTGACGAGAAAGGGCTCTAATCCGAGTTTGTGGCCTCCTGAAGCCATTGAGGCCTTTTCCCACTTGAAGTTAGCTTTCATGTCTGCTCCTGTTCTCCAACAACCAAATTTCGATGAACCTTTCTTCCTAGAGGTTGACGCATCTTCAGTCGGGGTTGGGGCCGTTCTCTCTCAGTACTCCTCTGATAAGAAATTACATCCGTGTGGCTTCCATTCTCGTAAATTCTCTCCGGCCGAACGAAATTACACTATTGGAGACCAGGAACTTTTGGCAATTAAATCCGCCTTGGAAGAGTGGAGATACCTCTTAGAAGGGGCTAAACATGTGTTTACCATTTACACTGATCACAAAAATTTGTTGTACATCAAATCCGCACAATTCTTGAATCCTCGCCAAGCAAGATGGGCACTTTTCTTTACTCGATTCTCTTTTGTTATCAAGTACCGGGCCGGGACTCTCAATACTAAAGCAGATGCGCTGTCCCGTTCACAAGTTTCCACAGACGAGGATGAATCTTTTGAGCGGAGTTTAATTCTAAATCCTGTTTCTGTCTCCGCTGCTTTAACTACTCCAGCTCCTCCTCCTGGAAGAATGTCCGTACCTGCTAGATTCCGGCCAAGAATATTACAGTGGGCCCATAACTCCAAGTTTTCCGGTCATCCCGGTGCCCAGAAGATGTACAAGTTTCTGCAAAGGTCTTACTGGTGGAACACCATGAGGAAGGATGTACAGGATTACGTTAATTCTTGTCCACAGTGTACACAACATAAATCTCCTCGCCGGCCTCCTGCTGGGTTGCTTCGTCCTTTGCCTATTCCTGTGAGACCCTGGACTCACATTTCCATGGACTTCATCACTGACTTGCCCTGTTCCAAGGGTTGCAACACCGTCTGGGTGATCGTCGACCGTTTTTCGAAGATGGCACACTTCGTTCCATTGACTGGTCTACCGACAGCTCCGAAACTAGCTCTACTATTCATCCAAGAACATTTTCGGTTGCATGGGTTGCCACAGGAAATAGTCTCTGATCGTGGGGTACAGTTCACCGCAAGGTTTTGGAAAGCCCTCTGCTCAACTTTACAGATTAAACTTAAGTTTTCCTCCGCTTATCATCCCCAAACGAATGGACAAACGGAACGAGTCAATCAAGATCTAGAGACTTTCCTTCGTCTTTATCTCTCCCCTTCACAGGACAACTGGGTGGAGTTGTTACCTTGGGCGGAGTTTGCCCATAACCATTCGTTTCATTCTTCCACTGGTGAATCTCCATTCTTCGTCAACTACGGGTTCCATCCACGTGTTCCGGAATTACCAAGCCTTCCGATAGAAGAGGTTCCAGCTGTAACGTCCACTCTACAACACTTCGGACAAATTTGGAGTAAGATTCATGCTAATCTTAAGAAGGTTTCAGTCCGGTACAAGTTCTTCGCAGATAAGAAATGGCGAGCCGCTCCTCAATACAAGGTTGGTGACAGGGTATGGCTGTCCACATGTAATCTCCGGTTGAAGGTGCCCACCATGAAGTTTGCTCCAAGATTCATCGGTCCTTACCCTGTGCTACAAGTCCTAAATCCTGTGGTCTGTAAGCTGGGTTTACCTTCTCACTTACGTATACCAAATGCCTTCCATGTTTCTCTTCTTCGTCCTCTCGTCCTTAATCGTTTTCATTCAAAGACCTCTAGCCCCACCTCTGTGCAGACTGAACAGGAAAAGACTTAGAGATCAAGACTATTCTAGACTCTCGTTACCTTCACAAGAATCTGCAATATCTGGTGGAATGGAAAGGATATGGTCCTGAGGAGAGAAGTTGAATAAAGGCTTCTGAGGTCTCGGCTCCTCGACTAATCCGGATTTTCCATTCTAGACACCCTATGAAACCAGGAAAGTGTCCAGGGGCCACTCCTAGAGGAGGGGGTACTGTCACAGCGCCGCCGCCGTCTCCATACTTACCACTCCGGGCGCGCTGGGTCTCCGTGCGGCCGTCCTTGCTGGCGGTTCCCGGCGTCCAGCGCTCCGTCCGGCCAGCGTGTGCGCTCGACGTCCACGGGAGGTGCAGGTGACGTCATCGGTACCTCCACCAATCAGGCCCTGGCGGGAAGTTCAAATTCAGATGCCGGGCAATGCTCCGGCGCCTGAGTATCATCGTTGCTGCGACTGTGGTGGTGATCTCCAGAGCTCCCGTTTATCCATGCCTCAGCATCTCCGTGCTTCCCAGCACCTTCGTGCCTCAGCATCTCCGTGCTTCCCAGCACCTCCGTGCCTCAGAATCTCCGTGCTTCCCAGCACCTCCGTGCCTCAGCATCTCCGTGCTTCCCAGCACCTCCGTGCCTCAAGTGTCTCTGTGCCTCAGCATCTCCGTGCTTCCCAGCACCTCCGTGCCTCAGCATCTCCATGCTTCCCAGCACCTCCGTGCCTCCAGTGTCTCCGTGCCTCAGCACCTCCGTGCCTCAGCACCTCCATGCCTCAGGATCTCCATGCCTCAGCACTTCCGTGCCTCAGCACTCCGCACCTCCGTGCCTCAGCACCTCAGCACTCAGCACCTCCGTGCCTCAGCACTCAGCACCTCCATGCCTCAGCACTTGGCACCTCTGTGCCTCCAGCACCTCTGTGCCTCCAGCACCTTCGTGCCTCCAGCACCACTGTGCCTCCAAGCATCTCAACGTCTCTAAGCACCTCAGCGCCTTCGAACACCTCAATAACTCTAGCATTTCGGTGCCTCCAGCACCTCAGTGCCTCCAGCACCCCAACATCGCACACAGTAAGCTTTTGGTACTCTCCACCAATTCATCAGCACCTTTACAAGTCTTGTCTTTCAGGAGACCTTCAAGCATTCACCCGTGCCTCCTGCCTACCGTCCTAATCCTGTATGAGGAAGACCTACATCCGGCCATCTCTACTGCGACCCAGTAGCGGTTCCTCTTCCCGGTCACCGGAAGAAACCCCGAGTCCACAACACTTCCAAACCAGGTCAGTGATAGTGGGCATTATTATGTAGGGAAAACTACTACAACATTCCGTGAGAGGATGGCTAATCACCGTCTGTCCATTAGACAAGCCTTGATAAACAAGCAAAGCGATAAGCCGGTAGCAAGACACTTTTTGGAGAATGGTCATCAAGTTGCTTCTTTGAAAAGTATGATTATAGACCACATCCCTAAATCAAGTCGGGGAGGAGATCGTGGACGTTTACTCTTACAAAGGGAGGCCAAATGGATGTATAGACTTGATACAAGGATACCACGTGGCCTTAATGACCACATTAATTTTCGTTGTTTTTTGTGAACATTTAATTGATGATACGGATAGTTTGTATATGTATCACATGCACAAAAGTAGATTAGAATAAGGATTATTAAGTTACTAGGGAATAACATATTACATTTTTGTATGTGTCAGTCCTAGGATGTCTATACATTAACAGTTTTTATAATAGATTGGTATGATATTTGTTACATTGGGTAAAAAAATTTCATTGATTTATTCTGGTATACACAGGAGGCTCTATGAAATATGCTTTACTTGTTATCCAGTGGCGCCGACAGCGGAACGGTGTGCTGACCCGGTCTATAAGTTGTATCTTAATGATAAGCGTCTACCAGTGATAGCATAGCTTGCTGTGATGTGAGCATCAGGATTGTACCTGGAGCAAGCACACAGTGATAGCTGTGAATATACCATGTATTACTGACGTGTGTTCAGAATTAACTATTACGAAGACCTGCTGGTATATGAATTATTTGTAACTGAGATGTTATATACTGGGCACTGATAGTGGTAAGGTTCCCCTGTTTGTGAGCCACGGGATTGTACCGGTGGTTCACTCACGGCGGGTTACTATGGTAACCGCTAACATGAATATTCAGCAGCAGGAGTCAGTACCGCCCCTGGACGTGAGGTAGGCGATGACTCACGCAGAAAGGGCGGACGGGTGGTTTGTTTACAATCAGGAGACGCTGATACAGGAAGTGTATTCTTGGCCGGGGTCGGCGCATGCGCAATGTGCTGGAACGCACGCTGGTTTGACGAGGGGCATGTTTGGAGCACCTGTGGGATGGACAGGTGTGAATTAGGGTAATTGAATTACCCTTGTCCATATGGTATATAGGACTTGTTCCCAGAGAGGTGTGTGTGGATGGCAGTGGCAACGGGGTGGTCTGTGCTTGGATGCAGGAGTCTTTGACGGTCATTAAATGACCGAGGTCGACAACGGATAAGTTTGACTTTCTATCATATATTTCTAAAGTGCTACATTGATGTTGAAAATCTCTTGGATTGGAGAGAAGTGTTTTTTGCCTTTTTTTTGCTTAAGAATTTATGGATATATAAGCATTTTTCCTTCACCATTGCCATTTGATATGGTTTTTTAAAAAAGTGTCTCTTTTGGAAATAATAAACTTTCATATACTAATTAAGAAGTTTGAGTGCCCTTTAACTACAAAATTGATATATATATATATATATATATATGGAAATTGTATCATTAGGGGGCACCTAGTGTGAATATTTGTGTATGATAACACCCTTCTTAGAGCATCAATACATATACCTATCATACAGAGATTGGTATATTTGTTGTAATCTATTGTATATTGAATACAACCACAATACTTAATCTTCAAAGTATATATATCATTTATTACAACACTTTCTAAAAATACTTAAAATAAATTATTAGAACAGTAATTTTAATACACAGATACACTTGTATTTCTATATGATCGGAAAAAACTGCTTTTGTCTTGAATCCAGACACTTTATCACCCAACACGTTTCGTCATCTATGACTTCATCAGGGAGTGATTTAAAAATGAGCTAAAACATAAAAAAGAAGGGGGGTTGTATCAATGAACACATATTCTATGTATATAAAACAACTTATTTGTCACATATTTATCACTTCATAGGAATCACATTATTTCAAATCAGGGTACGGATGAATGTACAGGATAAGATGTACAGTTTTATTGGAGAAAAGAATAGAGTTTATGATAGACATAAAATCCATATTGTATCCATAATAACATTTTATATCCCTTTTTTCTGTCTCTATATACTTTTTACAAAATTTATTTTATAATGTTTTTGTTTTCTTTTTGTTAACGGAGAAAGAGAAGGGAGCAATAATGGAGAGTAATAGACCTTATATTGACTCCAATCAAGAAAAAAGAAAAAAGAGAATAATGAGAAAAGAAAAAAAGAAGGAATACTGATGGCACCTTCTATTTGTACCAATATTTTTTATAATGCATACAGATGAAAAAAGAAGGAATACAGATGGCACCTTCTACATATACCAGTATTTTTTACATAATGCATATCAATTTTACAATAAAATCGTAGTTTCTATACAAACCCTTTTCTAGTGATGGTTATTAATGAGACGCATATATCAAAAAGTGGTATTCCAATTGGTACTTACTCTGTATTAATGGACTCTTTGTTAATAGTGTGGTCCTTTTCAATTGGATTTTCAAGCAAGTTTGTGTCTTTAGTAGAGCCTTAATGGTAAATATTAGTTAATGAATTATGATTAAAGCATATTTGATATATATCAACTTCTTTAATAGTGTGGGAACTTACTTAGACTCTTCCTCCTATTCAAAAAATGGATTGACTTGCTGATTGTAAATTGGCCCTCGTGTACTTGATGTCCTTTTTTGACAGCCTATCTGGTATTAATAAATAGGCTGATTAATTCATAGTAGTACTCAGTCTCATCAAGACAGAATTTTTTACTTGTGATAAATTAATGATTAATGTACTTACTAAATTCTATGGTTAGCAGTCCCAGTCAATCAATTAGAAATTTGACAGATAGGATTTTAGGGCTGCTCTAGTTAAAACCCTTTACCTATTACATAATTTCCTGTTTTAATGTTATTGGTTAATTTATAAAGGGCTACTATTATCCCATGTACCTTTACTTTTTGGTTGGACATACTCTTGTACCTGTTCTTAATATACTTCCTTATATACCCTCAACATTGGTGGACCAGGGGATTTAATAACGGCTTTAAACGAGCTTAATAGCTCATTTGCATTCTACAAGCGGCTAATCGCCGCTTCCATGTTCGAGGCCAAGCCTCGCTCCTCTTACATACATTGGTGGTTCAGTAGGATGGGTAGAACACAAACCTGGTGGATTGCGTTCTATTCACGGCTTCATGACGCTTCCGCTTTCATGGCTTTCCGCCGCTTCCGCATTATAGGTGGAACACAAGCATGACGGCTTGCTGACGCTTCCACATTCGCGGCTCTTTGCTGCTTCTGCAATACATCAAGCCCCTTTGTGCAACGGATGTGGGAGGTGGAACGCAGGGTGACAGCCTGCGTTCCAGCTATATGAATTAGTATTTTGATAATACTGCGCTGAACATTAGAGTAAATTCTTATATTATTTATAAAATATAAACACTCAATATAAATTCTTACTGTGGGTCTTTCTATTATAATTAATTACTTATGTGGACACTTAAGTGTTTGCACCGACATGTGAAAAAATGTGGAAAAAATAGTAAATGGTTATCATATTCTGTATATATTTTTTTTTAGTTTCTATGGTCTCATTCATAACCTACACTTCACAAATAATATCATTCTTAAACATAGTCAGTTCAAAAAAGCCCCATAGTTTATGTTTTCGTTCATGCCAGCAGGTAAAATGGTTCCTAATTTAAATATCCATTCACTCTCTTTTCTCAATAGGTTGTCGGTTAGGTTGCCTTCCCGCATCCACAGTCTAATCTTCTCCAGACCAAAGACTTTGAGTTCTTCCCACTTGCTGTTATTGTGAGTATAAAAGTGACGGGCAACTGATGTTAGTTGTTTCATTTTTGCTTTGTCTGAAACAGAATTGTGTATGGACCCTATATGTTCCAGGATCAGCTGCTTGAGTGGGCGAGTTGTCATGCCAATATATCTTTGGTTGTAGCTGCATTTAATGTAATAAATGACGCCTTCAGACTGGCAGTTCATGTAATCTAGAATTTTAAGTTTTTCCCCAAACTTATCTTCTATTTCTATAGTTGAGTCAATATATTTACAAGCTTTACATTTGCCACAGTCAATATATTTACAAGCTTTACATTTTCCACAGGGGTATGTTCCAGCTGTTATTGGTTTCTCGGTTGGCAGTCTCTGAAAGTGGCTCTGTACGAGTTGATCTTTAAGATTGCTAGATCTGTGCCAGCTCATTGATATTCTAGGACCGGGTTTCTCAGATAGAGTAGGGTCTACCTGTAAAAAATGCCAGTGTTTTTGTATCGCATCATTGGTCTTTCTCCATTCCTGACAAAAGTTGCCAACAAACCGAATGGTATTGTTGGGTCGTGTTTTGTTTTGATCTTTTTTGAAAATGATGTCCTCCCTATTTGTAGTTTTAGCAGATATCATGGCTTTCTTCACTGAAGTATTACTGTATCCTTTGTTCCGTAATCTCTGAGCCAATTCCACACTTTGTGTCTCAAATTTCTTGTTATCCGAGCAGTTTCTGCGGACACTGAGAAATTCCCCTTTGGGTATGTTCTCTATAGTGGGGAGAAAGTGGGAGCTGGTTTGATGTAACAGTATATTTGTGGCTGTGGTCTTACAATATAAGCTTGTCGCTACCATCCCTTCTGGGTCTTTGTAGATCATAAGGTCTAGGAATGGTAGTTCTAATTGGCTAATGCTGTGGGTATGGCATATGTTAAGTTCATTGTTGTTTAGATGTTCTATAAACTGAAGTAGTAATTGTAAGTCGCCTTCCCAAATCATAAAGATGTTGTCTATATATCTATTCCACATGATGACATGAGATGTGTACATGTCATTGCCATCTTTGAAGACAACCTCTCTTTCCCACCATACAAGAAATATATTGGTGTATGTGGGTGCACAGGCTGCCCCCATAGCCGTACCTCTTGTTTGGAGATAAATCTTATTGTTAAATGTAAAAAAATTGTAGTGTAATACAAAATGGAGTCAATTAATGAGAGATTAAATTCTTCCCTTTCTTCAGTATGTAGAAAATATTCTACTGCTGCTATCCCCTCATCATTACCTATAGAGGTTTACAATGCCTCAACATCTAATGATACTTGGTATTGATTTTATTTTCCTGACCAAACGCACTACGTCTACCTCCCCTCTCCTACAGGCCCTTCACTGGCTTCCCTTCCCTTTCAGAATCCAATTCAAACTTCTCACACTCACTTACAAAGCACTCACCCACTCCTCTCCCATTTACATCTCTGACCTTATCTCCCTTTACTCTCCCACCCGTCCTCTTCGCTCTGCTAATGCACGCCGACTCTCCTGTCTTCTGATTACTTCCCCCCACTCCTACCTCCAAGATTTTTCATGTGCTGCTCCCTTTCTCTGGAATTCTTTACCTCTCCCCCTCAAACTCTCCACCTCTCTACAAAACTTCAAACGGGCTCTTAAGACCCATTTCTTTACCAAACCCAGCCAAATCTCATCCTAACCCTCTGTTCCACGCTCTCTATGTACCCCATCTGTGTCACCCCTGTCTGTCTACCCCTCCCCTTAGAATGTAAGCTCTCACGAGTAGGGCCCTCTTCCCTCATGTGCTTAAACTTTACTTACTTTAATAATCTTCAACTGCCCAGATCCCGCAGTTTTTTGGCCACCTGGAACTTATCTCTATGTTGTTTACTGGTGTAGATATGCTTAGTTACCCTGTACTTGTCCTATATTGTCTTCAACTGTAAGTCACTGTTTTCCTGTTTTGATTATGTGCATATGTACTCTGTAATTGGGCGCTGCAGAACCCTTGTGGCACCATATAAATAAAGGATAATAGTAATAATAAATTTATGCTACCAATATATACTTTAATTGTTATTATATTTTTGCCAAGTTTTTTGATTTATATATTGATTTAAATTGAACTCCTCTAACTAAATTTTAATAATAAATCATTAAAGATATGATTTTATAAGGTATTGAAACATATTAGTCCATCTGAATTAGAGTGCTCCCAAATAAGAGTCTTCTATTGTCCATTCTCTTCATTTGGTATTCGTTTTGATACTCTTTGACTCAAGGAAGCATCACTGAATGGTAGCCCATACATATATTTAAAAGATATAAAATCTTTCATGTGTATGGTTACCTGAACCAGAAGCAATTTCTTAGATACAAATTCAGTCTTTCAGAGGACATGAGCTACAAAAAACATTCCCACAAACTCCCTCTTTCCAAGTTCAAAAGGTCAACATGCAACCGTTCCACACAGAAAAGGTTAACACAAGTTTTTTAAGTTTTTGGGGTGTCATTTTGTAATTTTGTCAATTGTATATATTAGCAGATGTTACCACAATTAGTGTACCTTGTCCCCTTGTGAGGCTCACTTCCCTTGCTGCTAGTTAGACCAATTACAGGCCATTTTTTCAATCCCGGGTATTGGGATTGAAAAATTGTCAATCCCGGGATTCCTGGGATACCTGGGATTGGCTTTTCCCTATGTGACCGCCCCCCCTCGCCCCGCCTGCCCCACCCACATAACTCACCATACATCGGGGTTGAGCGGGTGGGAAACATCTTCTTCTCTGTCTCTGCGGCTCCCGACAGCGGTCAGCAGCGGGTGGCAGTACAGCGTGATCTGTGACTGCACCTCATGCTGCGAGGGGGAGTCGGGAGGAGGGAGCAGGGCAGTGTCTGAGCATCCTATGGATGCTCAACGCTGCACGATTTAAAAAAACAACTAAGGTCCGCCTGATCCCTCAATCCCTGGGATTGGAGCTTCCAATCCTGGGATTGAATCCCGGACGTTTTTGGGCAAGGATCCCGCCGATCCCGATCCTGGGATTGGCCTCCCTACTTGCCGCGCTTCAGGCATGGTTAATATTTCCAGTCGTAGTCCATGTGGATGGTAAATTAAGCAAATGTTGACAAAACTTAAAAAGAAAAACTTGTGTTGACCATTTATGTTATGTCAACCTTTTGAACTTGTTGACCTTTTGACCATCTGACCAATTGCATGTCGACCATACAGTATCTGTTCGACCTCTTGACTGTTTAACTAGACACTGTCTATCCATTGTCTGGAACTCAGTGACACATACAGTAGCAGTAGTTTACAAAAACTGTCCCACATGAAGTTTGTAACAGCCAAGAGACGCAGAATCCCAAAATAACTATTGTAACTATTGAACCTCTTCAGTTTGGACTATGGACTATTGAACAGTCCAGGAATAATAAAGTTTCCACAAATATATCCTGGTTATTACAAATACATTTTTCAAGCACTCAAGTGTGGTGCCCACAAAGTATTAGACTGATTAAGCTTCAGCATAAAACATTAAAAACTATAGGTTGGAAAGTGATAAAATAGAGAGAGTGAAAAAGTACCAGCCAATCAGCTTCTAACTGCCATTTTTCAAACACAGCCTGTGACATGGCAGTTAGGAGCTGATTGGCTGGCACTTTTTCTCTCTCCATTTTATCACTCTCCAAGCGATAATGCATCTAACCCTAAAGCTTTATGCTGAACCTCAATCAGTCTGAAACTTAGGGGTCGGATCCATTCCGATATGCATTTGTCAGAATGGATCCGACAACCCCTATTCAACAGAGTGGCCAAATCCGACTGTGTTCATGCGACTGTCAGCAGCTTCCCATGTGTGATATCACTGGTAGCTGCTGGAGACAGCTACACAGCCGCACTCTGTGCCGCCCGGGGAGCGCTGCCGGGAGAGAGGTACCTGGCCGGGGGGACGTCAAAGAGGAGCCGTGTCTTTCTCCGTCCGCGGCTCCAGCTGTCCCCGCAGGTAAGTACTCTCTTTCCCTCCCTCGCTCCACTCCCCCGTCTCCAAACCTCAATCCGACTTTTTTAAAAGTCGGATTGAGGTTGTTGGAAACGGAGCCAAATCCTGTCAGATTTGGCCTTGTTTCCGACAAAAGCATTTGGATCAGCGGCTATTATGCCGATCCATGGGTTTTCCGACCAGTTGGGAATTCCGACTTGTCAGAAAAAAAGGCCTGTAATCAATAGGTCAGAGCCCCTTCTGACCTATTTCTGTCAGAAGCTGCCATCTGTCCGACAAGACGGTAGCTTCCGACACTTATTGAATACCCCCCCCCCCCTTAGTGGTCACCACACTCCAAAAATGGATCTGTAATAATATCCAGGATATACTGTATTTGTAGCAACCACTTACTGTAGCCATCCTGCCACCGTTTAGCTAAGAAAGTATACTTGTTGCAAAGTACTAAAGTACTTAACTTTCGATGGATGTTACCTGTTGATATTGTTGGTATGTGTGTGCTATTGGTGGTCAAATGCAAAGTACAATTGCTACACCAGCGGATTGGTGCTTAGCCATACAGTATGTCTGGGTTATTTAAAGTGCAACAGAATTTGTTTGTACAGCTGTACTCACAGATGCACACTTCAGGTACTTTAGATGGAGCAGAGCACACAGAGGATCAATCAGCCATATATGTGGTAATACAGTGTCTGTGAATTGTAGGATCCAGATGGATACTTGCAGGGTTATAGAGCTAAATGAACATGTCCATGTCCCATTGTGACAGGATGGCGCAGCCCAATGACAGTGGAACAGAAGGCAACCATCTTAGTAAGGTACAGATGCTTCAATATGGCACAATCCATTCTTCAACAGTGCCAAGCTGAGAAACAAAATGGCATTTGTTCCGGGAGAGGAGATGTATCAAGCCTTGGGGAGTGATACAAGCCTTGGAGAGTGATAAAGCACAGAAGTTGCCTGCTTTTGTCACTCCACAGACTATTCTAGATAAATGACAGTCATCAGCTGATTGCTTACCATAGGCAACTTCTCCACCTTATCTCTTGTCAAGACTTCAGAAATCTCCCCTTGGCTCTTCAATACTTATAAGTCACAAGAAACTTTATTACTCTTTCATCATCTCATGTCTACAGTAAGTTTCAATAAATATCCACTTGTGCCAAAATCAGCGAGGGAATAGTCAGTCCAGATTAGTGTGCCAAAATGGTTACAAGACACAAACCTACTATACTACACCTAATCCTAATGTAAATGTGTCTCTGAATATGAATATATGTATTTGATTTTGTGACATCAGACGAATCAGTGAAAGTGGGAGCTGCTACAGCAGATTGGAGGCTTTTATATTATGTATGTGGAGGCTGCTACAACATTCTAACATGGGTGTGTATTAGAGACTGATACAGTACATTATGTACAAGCTGCCAGTGGCAAATGTAGGATTTCTAGAGGGGGGTCTCCAAAAGCAATCTGCTATATCCTACTCTGCGGAACATGGAATACAGTATAGGCTGTATCAAATATATTTAAATAATATAAATAAGTGGTCAGAAAAAGGTTAAACATACTATAATAAATGCACAAACATAATAAAACCAGTACTGCACTTTCTAAGCACACAATCTCCCACCTCATTTTAAGGCTCCTGTCTCTTCATCCTGGCAGGTACTCTCTGGTCCAGTGCACTGAATAAGGGCTTAGAACTACACACAGCAAACTTGGTAGAATAGCTGCTACCACTGGGCACATGCAGCAGCTCTGCTCTGTCCCATAAACTGCATGATGTGCCGGCAGCTCTAGTGATCGTATTATATCGCACTGCTATTGTTGTCATAATTTGAGCAACGTGCCAAGAGGAGGGGGGGTTCCGGGTGATCGCAACCCCCCGCTATTGCCTATTAGATGCTAGAGTATATTTTTAGGAGGGTGACATACAGTTATACTGTATATATGGTCAGCATGGAGGCTGCTATATTATGTGGAGCCTGCAACATTCTGTGAAGGCTGCTAAACTATATATGGGTGGCAATGTAGGCTGCTATTAAATTCAAACATGAGGTCATGCGTGTTAATTATTATTTCAGGAATCCAGAACCGCACATCTTATCATAGAAACACATCATATAGGCCCAACTCACTCTGTATAGACCCTTTATCAATATCCTCCCCATCCTGCCTACTTCACTAGTAACTTGGAAGTGGGTGGGATGGGTGAGAAACACCCGGGGGAGGTCCTGAAAATGTGTGAGTTTACAACAGGTTCTGTGAGAGTAGGTAAGTATAATCGGGGTGCAATGGAGACTATATTATGTGGAGACTGCTCGAATATAGGGCTAGATGTATAAAACCTTCTACAGATGACAAGTTGAGAAGTTGCCTCTAGCAACCAATCAGCTTCCAGATAGTATTTATCAAGTACTTTATATAAAAGGATAGCTAGAAACTGATAGTATGTAATCTAGATTCTGATGGGTGACCAGCGGTTGGCGGTCACTATACCGACGCCAGAATGCCGGCAGGTAGGCAAGCGCAACAAAGCCCCTATGGGTGTCATAGACACCCTTGAGTGGGACTAGTCCTGGGCCTCTACCGGCATCCCAGCGCTGGTATGCTGACCGCCGGGATCATAACTACATCCTTTCTGATGGGTTATATGGATGAGTTGCAGATTGTATATGTTTTATCCTTATGTTATTAAGGGGAACATTTACTAAGCAGTGATAAGATTGGAGAAGTGAGCCAGTGGAGAAATTTCCCCATCAACCAATCAGCAGCTCTGTATCATTTTGGGTGTGGATCATTAGATCGACAGTGTCTAGGTCGACAATGTTTAGGTCGACCACTATAGGTCGACAGTCACTAGGTCGACATGGTCAGGAGGTCGACAGGTCAAAAGGTCGACATGAGTTTTTAATGGTTTTTTTGGTGTAGTTTTCTTCGTACAGTGTCCGGGAACCCCAATTAGTGCACCATGTCCCCTCGCATGGCTCGCTTCTCTCGCTATTCCAATTGTAGTCCACGTGGATCGTTAAGTATGAAAAAGTAAAAAAAATGATTTTTAAAAAAACTCATGTCAACCTTTTGACCTGTCGACCTAGAACATGTCGACCTTCTGACCCTGTCGACCTAGTGACTGTCGACCTATAGTTGTCGACCTAAACATTGTCGACCTAGACACTGTCGATCTTCAGACCGGATCCCATCATTTTATAGTATGCAAATTATAGATGTTACTTCAGTGCTGATTGGTTGCCATGGGCAACTTCTCCACTGGCTCACTTCTCCGCTCTTATCACTGCTTAGTAAATGTACCCCTGTGTTATTAAATTCCTCGGCTATTGATGTAACCATATCTGTCTGTAATAGTTTTCAGCCTTCGTGTCTTAAAATGCGCTCTGTTATGTCTAAGAAGTCTGAGTGGGAGTGGGTTATTGACAGGCAGGGCTTCATTTGCCAAAAGTTTTGTGCCCATAGGACTCAGAGTAGTGAGTCTGAAAACTGACAAGTCCAGTATTATCATTTGATGTATTTATTTTCTTTATTACAGGCTCTTTTATCATTGCACCCACAAAATGTAATGTGAAAAACAAGAGAATGTAATAATAAGCTATCAGCACTTACCCAGTCATTTGCAAAGCATAGAACTGGACCTCCAGGAGTGTTTTCCACAGTTAATATGCATCATTTTGATTGATAAAATATAATTAACATCATTACACAGGCTGAAAAACAGTTTTAAGCTCCAAAGTATACTTCCTTCACTTTGTTCTGTCCACACCCACCAAACTTTCCTACTGCTAAAGACAGGTTTTACATTAACTAACCATTAAATATAGATGTCTGTTGTAATTATGATGGATTTTTCCAGGTACCGATGGGTCAGCCAAAATCTGGGCAGCTTCCAACTTGTCAATGAATTAAGTTCTTGAATTCCGCTTCAGTCGATGCAGCTTCTGTCTAGAAGATGCACAGGTGGATTAATTAAATGTAATTAAGATTTCTTTCCACGAAGATATTTTATGAAGATGTTTGCATTCTGTCTATTCCACCCCCCTCGGAGAATATCCTAACTCGTTGCTTGCGAACATTTTATTTCCTGCTTTACAATTAACAATTGCCTATTGTGCCTCCAGCATTGTATTGTTTTACTGTTAACAATTGAGACTATGTCAAAAGCAGGAAGGAAAGAGCCCAGGAATAGGTAATGTCCCGGCTGGGCTCCTGCTGGCTTTATCATCTGGCTGAAATACCCACTTTTCATTGTCTCTGATAAACTTGTACAGTAGGTGCCAGCTGTTGTCTGCGGACAGGAAAGCAAAAGCTGAAATGTGGTGTTACAGACATCCCTTTGCCCATGCAAATGCTGGTAGTCAGGCTATATGCATATTCATAAATGTACAGGTGTGCATAATTACAGTAATCGCATGACCAGCTCGGAAAGAGCATTCCTTAATCCACAGCTTCAGGCAAAGGAGGTGGAGATGATTGCTTGTACAAGCATAGCCTCTTAAAGTTGATTTTAAATGACTTTGAAAATCCACGAGACCTGTTAGCTGCTGTATTGCAGCTATAAAGAGACATATGTTATGTATTACATAAAAACTTCACTCTGCACACATTTCCAGTAGCGTGGAAACATGCGCAGGAGATTCACAAATGCCTGCCTATAACCAAGTAACCACTATTACAAGGAATAAATAATTCAGGAGAAGCCTTGGTAGACACGTTAAGATACAGCAGTGATGTCATATGTCTACGCTAACAGTAAACATCTTTTAACATGAAATACTTTTGCTCTGTCTGTAAATTTAGTTTGCGGACCTAGAGAAAAGCAATATATAAAGTCATGTAAAAAAGACGGTACAGTAAAGCTTTTTTTTAATCAGTGTTTTTGTAGATTTGCGTGGACCCCCGTGTTTTGGTTTTGAGTCTGGATTTTTTTTTTTTTAAAACAGCTAGAATCATGTATTTTTGCAATCCAAATGTAGGATGAATCCTCAAGTATTCTGAGTGATCTCTAAATATAGTTTCTAGACTGCACTTGATTATTTTGGTGCCAAGATAATGTGGTGGCGGGATTTAAAGGGGAAATCATGTACAAGACATGATTTAGCCTTGTACATGATTGCCCCTTTAAAAAAGGTCTGAGTACGGACGGGAACCAGCACGACCGCCGAACTGGGACTTCATTACCTCCTGCCCTGTGTATTCTAAAAGACCCATGAGATGATCCCAACGCTCAGGTCAGGTCACGGGGACGCCTCATATGTACTACATACATTCAAGTAAACACATTTTTTTTGCAACATTATTAGATTCTACGTGTCATTTACTTTAAAATAATTTATAATTTTTAAACCACATTTGTAATAAAAGTAATGTCCCTTTGTATCCTACTTCAAAAACACTATGGGAAACAAATTAAAAAAATGTACAAAACAAGAGATCCATAACTGAACCACTGAATCTGAAAATATTGTTGAAGAAGACAATCCCCCAATCACTGCACCAGATAACCGCACCCATTAATTTAATATTTGAGCCTATATTATCGGCTCCAATATCAAATTAATGTATTTCAGTCTTGGAGCTTTAACATTCTGAAGCCTGGCTAAGGATTGATAAAATAAAAAATGATATCCTGCTAAAACCGCTTTTCCAGACATGACTAATTGTTACAGTAGGGAGGAAGGGTGTCTGATATGTACTAAGCACTTATTTGAGCAATTAAGTTGAGAATTTGAAGTTTCCAGCTAGAACTTCTATAGTTTTATGGTTCAAGCCAAAAATAAAGGTTTGAGTAAATAATTCTACTAAGTTATCAGTATCGGGAATGGTAGCCCATAGAGGCTATATAGAACATCTGAGAGTAATCATCGCCATTGCGTATGTTTACCCCAACCTTCCAGCACTCATCAGACATACTGGGGGAAATTCAAATGTTTGAAAAGTCGGTTGGGTGTCTGATTTTTCCTGTCTGTTAGATAGGAGAAAACAGAAACCCAAATTACTTTTCTAACAATTGAATTCCACCCACTGAGTCTCATTTACAGGAGCATTCCAGTACTATACTTGGTCTATGCTTTCAGTGGTAACTAGACATTTTGGTGCCCTGTGCCAGAAAGAGATTTGGTGCCCCCTTCCCCTTCATATTTAAAATAGGGCCAGTGCATGCTGTAGGTGCGCAGCAAAAATATAGGGGCATGGCTTCATGTGGAAGTGGCATGGTCAGAAAATAATAGCAATTTATGTTTTGCTGCACAGTCATCTCCATTATTCAAATTATGCCACACAGTAGCGACACTTATACACATTACACCAGGCAGAGCCCCTTTTACACATTACTCCAGGTAAAGCCCCTGTCACGCATTAGACCAGGTAGAGCCCCCTTTTACACATTACTCCAGGTAGAGTCCCTTTTACACATTACTCCAGGTAGAGCAC
The DNA here is from genome assembly GCF_028390025.1 of Pseudophryne corroboree. Classification (NCBI taxonomy): domain Eukaryota; kingdom Metazoa; phylum Chordata; class Amphibia; order Anura; family Myobatrachidae; genus Pseudophryne; species Pseudophryne corroboree. The sequence goes on along the minus strand of NC_086450.1, from coordinate 400,240,938 downwards.
CCTTTTACACATTACTCCAGGTAGAGCCCCTTTTTTTTACACATTACTCCAGATAGAGCCCTTTTTAAACATTACTCCAAGTAGAGCCCATTTTACACATTACTCCAGGTAGAGCCCCCTTTTACATATTACTCCAGGTAGAGCTCCTGTCACATATTATTCCAGTTAGAGCCCCCTTTTGCACATTATGCCAGGTAGAGCCGTTATCACACATTACGCCAGGCAGAGTCCCCTTTTACACATAACGCCAGGTAGAGCCCCATTTTACACATTACACCAGGTAGAGTCATATTTTACACATTATGGCAGGTAGCGTCCCCTTTTACACATTATGGCAGGTAGAGTCCACTTTTACACATTACGGCAGATAGAGTCCCTTTTTTACACATTATCCTGAGAAAGGAAGGAAAAGCGTTTTTATACCTAGTTTCCACCAGACTCCTCGCACCCAAACGCTGTAGATGGTGAAGGGGAAGCCGAGTGGCGAAGCCTGTTGAGGGACGGGAAGCTGCAGTGCTACCCGGCTACCTATGAGACAGACCAGTGGCAGCATTGCAGCTGTGGAGTCGGGATGCAGCAGCAGATAGACGCAGGTGCTGGCCGGGTCATGGTGGATGTAGGTGGCAATGGCAGAACAGGGGGAGGTGGGTGATGTGCCGGAGGTGTATAAATCTTGATAACCGTACAGTATGCACATCTTCCATAGAAAAACACACATGTAAGACCCATTATTTATACTGAACGTATTCATAAGTCTGACAGTCTGCTTGCATAAAGGAAAGTTGCACAAAATTGACAGTATTTGATCAAATTGTTTCTAGTCTATATTTTGTGTAACTGAATCATTTTGTCCAGGTCTATTGTTTTTATCAGACTGATGTCTAGAATCATGTAAAATAAAGAGAGGCCAGGTGGCACAATATTTCCAGCCTTCATTTACATCTTTAGAGCCTGCAGGCATACAGCCCTTGGCCATATAACTCTCCACACCATCCTGAGCTATGCTCCTGGCTCTGCCAGTCCTGTCACGGAGCAGAATATATTGTCAGTATCCCCTAGTCTGGTTTATTCTTCATATAAACTGATTTTTCTAATTTGTTCTGTTTATTTTATTTGATGACGGAAGAAACCATTAAACATCTCCACTGACGAGAGAAAGAGCTGATTCTCCACCTGTTTCGAACATTGGGTCTTATTCAGCTTCAGTTGCGGTTTTGCTAATTTAGCAAACTGCAGCTGCTATCACTCACATGCAAAGTAAAAGAAATATGTGAGTGCGCAGTCAACAGCAGCTGGTAGGAGGATGGTCAAGTCCTCCAATAATGAAGAAAAGAAAAACGGTGTACCAGCGCTGGCTGAATATAGTAATAAGACGGTTTGCTTAAATAAAAATTAACAAATTTATTATTACATTTAAAAACACAGGAATCGATTCCTATTACCCATAAAGAATGGCACTTTCTGATGATATTATCTCACTGGATATTGATTATTTTCCAACTCCCCTTTATGGCTCTGTATAAGTCATACTTGCCTACCTGACCCTCTCCATGAGGGAGAAAATGCTCTGTTCCTGGACTTTTCTGGTAATGTATGATTGCCATCACCTGTGGTGAGCTAGTTAATTGAGAAGAAAGGTGTTTCACCACAGGTGATGGCAATCATACATTACCAGGAAAGTCCAGGAACAGAGCATTTTCTCCCTCATGGAGAGGGTCAAGTAGGCAAGTATGGTATAAATCCTTATAGCTAGGACAGTCTCCAAATAGCATACACCGGAACACAAAGGTAGTTACCGAATCCACAGTATAATAGGATGGCATCAGCTTTAGGAAGATTCCATTGCTAGCTGTAGAGTGGATCGGATCTTTATTTGCAGGGTGTCCTCAGTGGTTGGAAGTGTCCATTTGAAGCCAAGGATTGAACAGTCCCAGAATGGGTAATAGGAATCGATTCCTGTGTTTTTAAATGTAATAATAAATTTGTTAATTTTTATTTAAGCAAACTATTACTATATTCAGCCAGCGCTGGTACACCATTTTTCTTTGCTATCACTCACATGCTGGGAGCCACCCAGTACAGGGCAAGGCCGCCCAGCATGCTAATGGCGGCCAGCAATCACAATACAGTTGCGATCGTATGACTGATTTAGGGTAGCCCACTGCCTGAGCAGCTTGGTGAGTATAATTTTATTTTCAGGTACCCCGGACGTCGTCAGACGGAGACGTGGCCAGAATCGGCGTGTCAACATAGGTAAGTATGTATGTGTCGGCATGTATGTAATAAAGTTTTACTTTCAAGGTGTGTGTGTCCTGTTTGTATTTGGGTATTTTTCTTGCAGTAAAACTACAGATACCAGCGGGCCCGTCCCCCCCCCCCCCCGCATGCTGGTACTTGTGGTTCTCCAAGTACCGGCTTGCTGGGACTTGTAGTTCTTCTGCAAAAAAACAATATTCTTACATTTTACTCAAGGCTATCAGCCCCCCATCCGCAGCCCTTGAATGGGGGGACAGCCTCGGGCTTCACCCCTGGCCCTTGGGTGGCTGGGGGGGACCCCTTGATTGAAGGGGTCCCCACTCCTCCAGGGTACCCCGGCCAGGGGTGACTAGTTGGATATTTAATGCCACGGCCGCAGGGTGCTGTATAAAAGTGACCCCCGGCTGTGGCATTATCTGTACAGCTAGTGGAGCCCGGTGCTGGTACAAAAAATACGGGGGACCCCTACTCTTTTTGTCCTCCATATTTTTTGCACCAGAACCAGGCGCAGAGTCCGGTGCTGGTTGTTAAAATACGGGGGATCCCCTGTCATTTTTTTTCCCGTATTTTGGCAACCAGGACCGGCTCAAAGAGCCCGAGGCTGGTTATGCTTAGGAGGGGGGACCCCACGCAAATTTTTTTCGGGTTTTTTACCGTTTTTTTAAACATTTTTAAAAATCTAATCAAAATCCATCAAATCGGCCGTTTTTCGACAGCGGAACTGTCGAATATGTTTTTTATTGAATAGGTCGAATTCCGGCACCCACCTGCCGGAATTCGACGGTCGAATTGTGTCGAATTAAAAAACGGGCAAAAAATTGCCGCAATTCGCCCGGAATTGCATATACCCCTTTGTATTTTTAATATATTTTATACAGTCAAAACTGTGGCGCAATCAGTATGACAGGAACGGCTCTGCCTCACCTCACTGCACGTCACTGTTAGAGGGGCTTATTTATTAATAATTGCTTTATTTGTACAGTAATTAACATTTATTATTGGCATTGTTCACACCTATAATAAAGATATTACTGCAGCAATTTAAGAGGAAACTGTTTCAGAATGACACAACAGATAAGGCAATGCTATGGGGAAGAGTAAATAGTAAGGTGATAAAGATAGCTGTCGTTATGCCTCCATCAGGGGCAGAGCCAGAACTTTGTGGGCCCCATAGCAGCATTTTGAAGGGGCCCTGTCCCAATACTTCTAGAGATAACCTTTCTGCAAAAGTTGTTAATTGTATACACCATAATAGTGCTCTAGTTCATTCTCTGAATCATAGTAGTTTCTTAATTAATGTTATGCCCTAGTTTATTTTATGAATCCTAGTAGAGCCCTAGTTCACATTATACCACATTGTAGGGCTGCCAGTACACATTACTATTACAAAGTACCCCCAGTTCACATTATGACATACAGTGCCTTCAGTTCATATTATGTTACACTATAGTGCCTCCACTTGATAATGTGCCACATTACAGTGCCCCAGTTCATATGATATAACATTATAATGCCCTCCAGTTCATTGTACTCCACATTACAATGATCATGACCATGGGCATAACTAGATATTTTGTAGGCCCGAAGGCAAAAGTTTGTATGGGCTCCTATATATCTACTAATGGTGAAAAATGTATATAACACATGTAACTGTGACAGGTAAGGTGGGCCTCTCTCAGCTCTGGGACCCATAGCAGCTGCACTGCCTGCACCTATGGTCACTGTGCCCCTGTATATAACACATGTAACTGTGACAGGGAAGGTGGGCCTCTCTCAGCTCTGGGCCCCATAGCAGCTGCACTGCCTGCACCTATGATAGTTACGCCCTTGGCCTCCGTGTTCCCGGCTTGCCTATAGAACATGTGTATAAAATTTGAGCTGCAAGAGGGAGGTGGAGCAGAGTCCAATCTACATTAGAGGGATCAGAAGATCTCTCAACAGCTGTAATCTCCCTGCAGGCAAAACCAGCTAACAACCTCTTCATTTCGATTTTTTGCATAAAGAAGACCATAGGCAACACCGTTTATAGATGGCATTGCCTATAGGGCACAAGTTATGCTTTCTAGAGCTTGATGCATATGGTAACATTGCAGCCTGTTAGAATCCTATGGCGACTGTTGCGCTGTGAGGTATCTCAGAGGTATCTCCTGTAGACCTTTTTAATGATCAGTCACTATTCTATATACAGTACCAGAAAGGCAGAAACACTGGTGTAAAACAGACATACAAAGAGATGGATATCTTTAAAATGTGTTGACTTCCAATAAAGATGCATTTAAAATACTTTGCTGGGATGTTTCATCTATACCCCCTTCACACCTAAATTCCGGTCCAATCTGGGATAATCAAAATGGTTTCAAGCTGTTTTGATACCCATTTCAGACCCTTTCACACCAAGGCAAGGACCCAGGATTTAGGTCTGATATTGCCGGGGCATTAACAAAACCCAGGTTGTACCTTTCATATGGTAGACTTCCTGAGTTGGTCCTGGGTTAGCCCTGATCGCAACCACGGACAAAGACCCTGGACACACAACCCGGGTTGACCCTTTCATACTGACACACGACCCCCGGTAGCCCTGGCAATATTACGGGTCAAAGGAGTATACATGTTCTTTTGACATATTTCTTATTTTGTTTTCAAAGTGTGCCTTTACGCCTATAAACCGGTGACTTTCATTGTTGGAATGGAATATCTAGGTCCCGCTCAGTGCTGGAAAGAAAACTCATTAGAGACAAAATGAGAAAATAAAGAGTTAATGTTATATACGAGGATTAGACACCGATGTCCCACTGGTCCTGCCATCATACATCTGCTCTCCCTGTGATGGTATCAGAAGCCTCATTGAATCTGCATTACTTTAATCCAAATAATTTTCATTTATCACTGTCCTGTTGGCAACATGTAAATTTCCAACACTTTCATCAAGAGATAAATCGTGAGTTATTTATGTAAATGTTTCACTGGGTCTCCGCTAAAGAAGGACAATGAGAAATTATTTCTTTAGCACCTGTGTCACCCAGATCCTTCCTAATTCCTCAATCAGTAACAATTTGGCAGCAGTTTATGTAGGAAGAGGACATTGTTTATTCTGTAAAATTGGGAAGGGGCGTGGTTATGTCAATGAGTGGGTGTGGCTTCAATGGAAATGCATTTGTATTGTTTAGTAATAAGCAAAAAGACTCATACTTGATAACAAAGCATATTATACCAACAGTGTCCACTACATTACCCTCATCACTGCCCAGCATTACGTGCTCATCATTGTAAACCCCATTGGGGCAGTATGTATGGTGTAATGGTTAGCATTACTGCCTCACAGCACTGAGGTCATGGGTTCAATTCCCACCATGACTCTAACTGTGTGGAGTTTGTATATTCTCCCCGTACTTGCGTGGGTACTCTGGGTACTCCAGTTTCCTCCCACAATCCAAAAATATACAGGTAGGTTAATTGGATCCCAACAAAAATTAACCCTTGTGTGAATGTCTGTGCGTGTACATGTGATAGGGAATATAGCTTGTAAGCTCCATTGAGGCAGGAACTGATGTGACTGGCCAAATATTCTCTCTGTAAAGCACTGTGGAATATTTGTGCGCTATATAAATAACTGGTAATAAATAAATAAATAATAATAATAATAATATACTATAATGCTAGCCAGCTGATGTCCATTATACACTGCAAACTGGAAAGCCTAGTCAGGTGACCAATCAATGTAGAGTTACTTAAATTTGGTGTCAATCATTTAGACCAGCCTATTCTGGTGTTCTGTACCTAAAGCAGCTGCAATACTGAGTCAAATAAATTTACTAAAGCTCGTTCTAAAATCGGCCAAAAATCAACTACCACCTGCTGATGATTTTCTATGAAGGTGCTACTGTATGGTTCCTCTCATTCTGGTTTGCCTACTACATCTCTGCTGGTGGGGCCCCTGCGCAGGACCTGCTCTGCGCATATACAGAATGGGTCCTGCATTGTCACACGCAGTGCCCCCGAGATCAGTATGAGATCCCGACGTATGCTATCCTGGCGTTCGAAATACCGACGCTGGGATACCGAAGTTGAAAATACCGACAGTGGTGAGTAAAGGGTGTTATACCATCCCCCCCCCCCCCCAACGCTCCCTATCCACAGCCAAACCCTAACCTCCCCCCTTTGTGCTTAACCCTAACCACCCCCCGGCAGTGCCTAAACCTAACTCCCCATCCCCGCTGCCTAAACCTATCTGTCCCACCCCGTACCCTAACCCACCGAGGGGGGTACCTAACCCTAAACCCGCCCCATCCCCATAGCCTAACCCTAACCTCCTGGGATGCAGCTAACCCCCCCGGAATGCAGACTAACCCCACCTCCCACGGCTAACCTCTGCAGCGCCACGGTATGTCCTCGTTCGGGATCCCGGTTGTCGGGATTCTGTCACTGGGATCTTGCTCCCTTTCTGGATGCCGGTGTCAGCATTCAGACTAGTGTCGTGATCCCGGCGTTGGTATTCTGGCTGCCAGGTTCCCGACAGCCGGGATCCTGAGCCCCCTACGCTATAGCCTGTCACCACTTGGGATGGGAAATTCAAAGACGCATGAGCGATGTGCACTATTGTCCATCTCTGAATAGGGCAGGTGATTCCTACAGCACAGTGAACCACATGTTTGGGGCCCTTTTTATTAGAGATGATGCAAATGCTGAAGTGTTTCTTGGTTTCTTTAATAAATTTGTAAAAAAAAACAGCACAAATTATGTAGTTTGGACCTGTCACAGAGCCTGTACAGTATTATTAATATCTGGCCTGTTTCACTGACAGACGCAATGGTGATCGCAGCTGTGATTGTGCCCGCTGAGGACATGCAAAAATATGCAAAAACAACCAGCAGCCCTGAAAGTCCAGACACCCAGTGTAGACATCTCAAAGTTACAGCAGCTGCTCACACATTCCTTGTGCACACACAGATCCATCGATAATTGTCAGCTCAAGTAAATCAACAGCCACGCAATATGGCAGCCTGAACAGAGACACCATAGTCATGCTGTTTGAGTACGGATTTGCAGACGCATACAAGGACACGCCCCAAACATGGCCGCGACAGGCCCTCGTCAGTACCCACAAATGGTGCCTTACTAGTATTGCTATTAGACTTTGGTGCATGCTCAGTATGCATGCACAATTTACCGATAATCGATGGTGTGTTTTATGGTCTGTGTAGTCTAAAGCTGTTTTTTCAGTCAATTTTCAGTTGGTTTGACTTTAGTAAATCTCCGATTTGCAAAACTGACTGAAAATCAAAATCGACCTTTAGTAATTATGCCCCTTGGAGAGAGAATGTACCAACCAACCAACCAACCAACCAACCAACCAACCCCTGTCATTTTGAAACACCCCCGGAAACATAGAAGTTAGGAGCTGATTGGCTGGTACATTATCAATCTCCACTTTATCCAAGGCTTAGTGCATAGACCCCTTTTTTTAAAACCAGTTTCGCTTTATAGTTAATACTTCTTAATTTTCCAGTAGATGGCTGCTCTATTATTGAAGTTAACAGCAGAAGAAATATATGGTTACAATTAGTTCAGGTTTATGGGATACACTGTTTTTCAATAAAAGGTCAGTTTTCCACCAGTTTCTTCACTTTTACGTGTAAATATATATTCAAGGGAACAGATAGCAAAGATGTACAGTATTAAGCCTGGAGAAGTGATAAAGCAGTGATAAGTGGAAGGTGATAACGCACCAGCCAATCAGCTCCAATATGTAAATTGACAGTTAGGCGGTGATTGGCTAGTGCGTTATCACCTTCCACTTATCACTGTTTTATCACTTCTCCGGGCTTAATACATCTGCCCCAGTGTTTCGTGGGCTAGGCAGTAGCAACCAATAAATGGAATAAAAGTCCAGGAGTATGATACAAACAAATTTATTAGACACAAAACTAAACTAATAAAAACAACAAAATAGCTAGCCTATCTGGCACTTACTAACACATAGTTCCCCTTTGTTGGGGGTAGTCTAAATAACAGACACAACAGCTGTAATGTAACTTACAAGAAACAGAAAGTTTATTTCAGCCTTGACCTCCTGCCTCTATCCCCAGGTGGCAAGAGATAGACTGCTGTCTACACACCCTTTTATTTATACCTTCAGCTGTAGCTGCTAATTAGCCGCTGTCTGGCTGAGAGGCCAAAAGACCTGAACCGGGCCTTAGCAAGAGACTGCATTCTCTGTACTTCAGGAAACCCTTAAACTAGCTCTTACTAGAGTCAAGTCATTTGGAAAGCTGTCTTTCCACCAAACTACTTTATGTCATTCCCTAAGAATTAAAAAAAAAAAAAAAATAACAAAACAGAAACAAACCTCAAGACTCATGCAGACCATCTATAATCCTTCCAGTGTTGATATTACAATATGTACAATACAATTTATTTTCAACACTTATTTTTATTTATGTGTCCCTTGGTTGTTTTACAGTAACTCCACAATGTTCCCTTTTTTTGCTCTTTTAATAATCAAAATAATGCATTTTTGTCAATAATATAAAACATTAACAATATGAGAAATATTTTTCCCTGATGAAGTCTTCAAACAGGAAAAACGCATAGGAGGGCTTTTGAACTACCATGTTTTGTCTTCCGCATAAGACTGGCTGAGACTGTTGGACTCCACCCCTGGAAGGGATTGAAGAATTTAGACTTTACACATTATGCAACTGTCAAAGTTTTAATTTTGATGTTTGCACAATTTTAATTGTACAATAAAAGTGTGATCTGGTTACTTCACTATGAGTAGGTTTCTCTGCTGTTGATCCAAGACTTTTACAAAAATGGAAGCATTTCATTTATATTGGATTATACTGGATTATGCGCCTATTTACAAAAGGTACCCTCATGAAATGGCTGCCATTTAAAATATCTAAAAAAATAAAAAGAAGTTTAACTATTCACTTAAATCTGTATAATGTTCTTTTCTTTTGGGACTATTTCAGTAAATAATAGTAAGCAGGTTACTGTAACTTTCTTCTAAAGCTGTGTCAGCTAATAAAATGGCTAAAGTAACAAGTACTTTAATATGGGAAGTGGTTAAAATACTGCTGGTCGGGATCCCGGCAGTCACAATGCCGCAGCCGGAATCCCGACTAGCGGTGAAATGTCGCCACCGGAATTCTGGCGACAAAGGCTATTCTCCTTCTGTGGGTGTCCACGAAACCCATAGAGGGAGAATAGAACCTGTGGTGAGCGCAGCCGGCATTACAGCGGACGGGATCCCGCTGTCGGGATTATGACAGCCTGGATCCTGTCCGATGGCATTTCATACTGATCCCACTAATATGTTATCAAGAATATACTGTACCTTAATCCTTCTTTGTCATAATATATAAAAATAATACAAACTTCATGCTACAGTCATTCTCTTTTGTTTAAGCTGTTTTGTCTTTCCACTTTCTTTCCATGTTGCTTCCTTACTTAAACTGTTCTTTTGTAATATTTTTCTATGATATTTCATCCATAATGGTTTGTTATTCCCCTTTTCATCTCTGAACAGCTAAAGTGCAAAACGAAAGTTACAAATGTGTGACGTCGTGTTCCTATTTTTCTACAAGTGCCGGAGTGCATGGATCTGCAGATAGTAGCAACTTCCTGGGACTTGCTTAAGTAGCTCATTTCAGACATAAGATTTCATTTGCCAGAACAAATTTTTGTAAATGAATTAGGGCATTCTTGCCTACTCTGGAAGACTCTTGGGATAGTAAACCAGTTTCCAGGATCCTAACCGCTTTCTCCAGTAAAAAAGGAAATCGGGGGGGGGGGGGGGAGGGGGGGGCTTGATGAAGCAAATTGTGTCAACGTGACCCCCTAGCTCCCCCACCCACCCACACACACACATGCAAATTGTGTCATTATGCAGCAGTGGATGAAGCTACAATGACAGCATTGGCAGCATTATGTGAAATCATATTACCCTCTGGGATCTCCCAGTGGCAACACAAAATAAGGCTGCAAGTATGAACTGAGGTCATACAGATTAGGGACAGGATGTACTAAGCATCGCATCCACCTTTCAGGTATATACTGATAATTCATGCGATTAGTACCGTATCGTAAAGGACAGCTCTCCCAATAAGAGCTATTCTTTGCAATCACTGGACTTCCTGGTGTTGGACACGGGAGCCCTTCTGCACATGCACAGACTGACGTATCAGCCGCAGGAGATGCTGGATCTGATCCCTCTCAAAGTAGAATGCGGAAATAAGCCCATAAGTTTCTATTGGGTAATGACAGCTACAGATGGCATTACCCACTGGCTCACATTTAATTTCGGAGCCTGGCAGGAATGCGGTACTTTTACCACATTTTCTGCAGTACATCCCACCCTAGGTCTTGCTTGTATAGACATAATGGGACCTGGAGCATTTTTCAAGAAGAGGTGTTCATGTGCAGTCTCCATGCGGACCCCACGTCATTTTCCCTGTAATTTCTGCAGCTTCAGCAGAAAGGTAGCTATTGTGACAAGAAATCACATATACAGGATGAAAAGTCCAACACTCTTATTAGCAGCACAGGCAGGTTATTGCTTCATACACCAGGATTGCAGTTCAGACTATTATGCAGTTCTCCAAACAGCATAAGTTACAGCAGTACTGGTTCAGCTCACAGTAGCACAGGATCACATCAGCATATCAGCACAGGATCATATCACAGGATCAGTGGCCTTGACATCCCCACGCCCCCTACTGGATGCTAGTCACCATCAGAAGCAAAGTCTCAGTGCCCTGAACGCATACTTAAAGGCTGATCACAGGTGCAGTTTAATTAATTAGCCTAGCTTCTGTCTGCCAACTGATTGAGGCAACCTCTGGACTGGACCTTTCAGTCCTGATGCTTTTGTTCTGCCAAACCTGGGATATCTGGACATTCCACATTGACTTCATGTTGAATTAAGCTGTCCCTGCCACACTATATACAATAGGTGCAGGCTGTGAGGTGTGTGGGCCTTCCTGGACCCAGGTACCCATGTGCAATGCTCCCTTTACTCATTATGGGTATGCCTCTGAATCAGGCTCTCTTTGCACCTCCATTTGAATTTCTGTGGGAAAGTAACAAATGTAATAAACACAAAGTTCCACATGTAAGATATACAGTACAGTCCGATGTCACCTCAATGTTACAATTACTGTATCACACAAAACTGATTACACTCCAAAAGGTATCTGGTCAGCATGTCGACAGTCATAATGTCGACAGTACAGTGTCGACAGCTAGGAAGGCAACATTGTTGAAATGACGACAGCTAACATGTTGAAATCCACAAATGTCGACATGTTCACAATGCCGACATCTTAAATGTCAACAAGTGACACGCTGACATTAGGATTAGGGTAAAGTATACTTACCGCTGCAACTGCGGTTTTGCGAGATTAGTCACAACTAAAGATATGGGAGCATATGTAATAGGGTCCCAGTTTGCCGGAGGTGCAGGTTCCCAGCCGATCTCTGACATTGTTTTAAAGCGGCAATCATTTACAAGGGAAAACCATGCCTTGTAAATGATTGCCGCTTTAACAAAAAACTTTCAAGAGCGTCTGGCATCACGCACCTCTGGCAAACTCAAGACCTTAAAACATATGCCTCATTAGCTTCAATCGGCAGAACATTCACCGCAGCCACCAGGTTAGAGATAGGGTGCTTACTTCAGCTGTGGCCAGAACATTCACATTGCCACACTGCCGACTGAATATAATTATGGCCATGTTGACATTGTTATGCCGACGTGATGAATGTCCACATTTTAACCATTGCCAAATTATACCAACCCACCCAAAAACCATGCGGGGTGTGTGCAATCCTGAAATGCGCGATATGGACAAGTACAGTAGGTGTGTGTACTCCTACATAAAGAGGCATTTCCAGTCTGCAGATTTTGCAGTTTACAAAGAGTTACGGTCATTAGGTCAACACAACTTAGGTCGACACTCATTAGGTCGACCACTGAAGGTCAACAATGCCATTAGGCCGACATGTACTAGGTCGACAGGTCAAAAGGTCGACATGAGTTTTACACGTTTTTTTTTTTTTCTAATGTAACGATCCATGTAGACTATGATTGGAACGGTAATCTGTGCCGAGCGAAGCAAAGCACCTTGCACGAAGCATGGCGAGTGAAGCGAGCCATGCGAGGGGACACGGTGCACTAATTTGCGTTACCCATCACTTTACGAAGAAAATTACACCAAAAACAGTGAAAAACCTCATATTGACCTTTTGACCTGCCGACCTAATGGCAATGTCGACCTACAGTGGGCGACCTAATGAGTGTCGACCTAAGTTGGGTTGACCCAAAGACCCATACCCATTTACAAATGTCCCTCTGCGAGGAAAAATATGCAGAAAGTAACAGAGAGATAGATGAGAAATATTATTTATTATGAAATGCTTTTTTCTTGTCACTGTACCCCACATGGTGGGAGTATGAGCAAGGCCTGTAGGCAATTGTTTCATTTACAATTTGGTGGTGTGCACATAATTCCTTGCAGAGGTCAAGGAGAGAACGACAATGGAATGTGGGGCCCGGGGAGAGCAACCATGATGAAATGCAGAGAGACAACGGAAGCAAAATCACACATTATAACAATCTAATGTTGGATGAGACCCTTAATGCTGCAAGCTATATTGGAATAGTGATACAATACTGTTCCAACCATTGTCAGATGAAACAAACAAAAAGCCATGTAAAATGCTGAATGGCAGACTGCAGCTTTCTGAGCAGAGATAGATAATGTGGAGAGACTCACTTATTTGTCTGCAGATTGCTAGATCTGTGTTCACAGCTTCTGCAAAGCAATGATCACTGTCAGCGGTCCCTGTCATCTAGCGTCTCATCTCTTAGGGCTATTGTACAGGAAAAGAACTAACCTGGGCAAAAAAACTGTAACTTCAAATATGTATCTTCATTGTAACATTGTAAAGAGGGGGTCATAGTTTATTAACAAAATGTATTATTACATTTAGAGGGGAAGGAAGCCAAGACATATTTTACATACATCTTCACATGTATGTTCATATGTCCTGTCCAGCTCCCCCCTGCACACCTTGGATATTACTGCAGCCCAAGCGCAGCAGCTGCCGCTGGACGTTACATACAGTACTTGCCTACTTTTGACAACTGGTTTCAAGGAGATTATAGTTGGTAGGAGAATGAGTTGTGCAAAATATGGTGTGCCATTGAGGGGGCGTGTTATGCTCTACTCCAGCGGTGGCCAACCCGCGGCTCTCAAGCCGTATGCAGCTCTTTCTATCTCCGCATGCGACTCGTAAGCTCCCGCGGTGCCTCCCGCTGCCCTAGTCTGCAGTGCCCGGCGCCGGCCCAGGAGCCAATCAGAGCTCGCGGACCGGCAGCCAATCTGGAGTCTTCGCTGCCAGTCCACGAACTCTGATTGGCTCACGGACGGGTGCCTAATTAGAGAGAATTAATGCCCCCGGAAAGTGGAGACTAAGGGGCAGGAGAGGCGCACGCTGCGCTCTCCTCCCCTCACAAGCAGCAGACTGAGCAGAGCAGCAGCGCGGCGGTGAGCAGCACTTGGGGGGGGGGCGCAGTGTGGGGACATGTGTTTCTTACACTGGGGGAATATCTGACACTGGGGGGACGTGTATCTGGCACTGGGGGCATATCTGGCACTGGGGGACATGTGTATCTGGCACTGGCGGCATATCTGGCACTGGGGGACATGTGTATCTTACACTGGGGTCATATCTGGCACTGGGGAGATGTGTATCTGGGAGTGGGGGCATATCTGGCACTGTGGGGACATATATGTATCTGTGGGGGCATATATTTATCTAGCACTATGGAGGAATATATGTATCTGGCACTGTGGGGACATATATGTATCTGGCACTGTGGAGGCAGATATGTATTTGGCACTGTGGAGGCAGATATGTATTTGGCACTGTGGATGCACCCATTTCTTGGTGTTTTTATATGTATGTGGCACTGTACAGGGGCTTTATTTGTATGTGGAACTGTACAACATGACTAAAAATGGGGTCATGACACAAGGTCATACTCCTACAAACGTCAAACCGAAAGGTGTGCGCATAAAATGGTGTGTGGCTTTGTGACAACTATGCCACACCCCCAGTTTCGCTTGCGCGCCTTTGGTGCGCGCATGATATGGCTCTTAGCCTTGACTACAGATCTTTTCTGGCTCTTTGCCACTGACTGGTTGGCCACCCCTGCTCTACTCAAAGGACATGTCTAGCTCCACTTATGGACGTTTCTAAGCTAAAATGGGTGTTGCGAGATATTGCTATATAACATTAGTAGCAATATATTTTATGAAATGTTGCTAGAATTGGTGCTAACATTTCTGCCTGCAATACTGGATTTCTTGTTTGCAACTATTTGTTGCGATTTCTTTTTTTCTCACTCAACATTATATACATGATAAATGTGATTCCTGTGCAATACATTCCAAATACTATTTCATCTTGTGTGAATTTTTACTTTAATAATCATCTCTTGGTAAAAAACAAACAAAAAAAACCTGGATCTTAAAAGTTTTTGTTGTATTGTCTTTTTGGTGAAGTTAACTAAAAATTACTAATAAAACACTTCACAACTAACATAGACTAGCAGCTGAAATAAGAAGACACATTTCACAAGGGTCAGGCAAGTTGCAATCTCTACTGCTGGTGGGGGCAGAAAGGGGTGGGGGGGGAGGGTGTACCACAAGGATTTGCTGCAAGTTGACAGCAGAGGTTGGTGAGTCTGTACAGAAGTCACAGTAACTTCAGCAAATCACTGTCCTTGCCCAGCTATTCCTTGGTGGTTCCCTGGCTGCAGTGAAGAATCCAAATAGTAGAGAGATTTGATTTCTAAAGCATGGCAGTGGGAGATAAAAGCTTCAAACTGGACTCTTTCGATATCATTATACTGTCTATTGCAGGCATTCCCAACCACGGTCCTCAAGGCACACCAACAGTGCAGGTTTTAGTGATATCCAGGCTTCAGCACAGATGGTTAAATCAAATTAACTGAACTACTAATTAAGTCACCTGTGTTCAAGCCTGGATATCCCTAAAACCTGCACTGTTAGTGTGCCTTGAGGACCGTGGTTGGGAATGCCTGGTCTATTGTGTGGAGTTTGTATATTCTACCCGTACTTGTGTGGGTTTCCTCTGGGTACTCCGGTTTCCTCCCACAATCCAAAAATATACTGGTAGGTTAATTGGCTCCCAAGAAAATTAACCATAGCGTGAATGAGCCTGCGTGTATATGAGATAGGGAATATAGATTGTAAACCCCACTGGGGCAGAGACTGATGTGAATGGCCAAAATATTCTATGTAAAGCGCTGCAGAATATTTGTGCGCTATATAAATAACTAGTAATAATAATATTCTGCTATCTGTGATCAGGTAAATTGCACTGACTAGGACAAGTGCAGTAGAGTTACTGTCAAATACAGTAGTCTGTAATAGTCTAGCAGGTTCATTGTGGTTTGCCCCTGGTTCCAGCCTCCAGCATCTGTGTGCCAAAATGAAATCGTCTGTATTGGTAGTGATGCCATCAATGGCATGAACGTAGGGTAATGGGAAGGTCCCTCAGGCAGTGTGATCCACCCAGCACCGGGTCATTCATCCGTCATTGATCAAAATGGTCTGTGTGGTACCAGGGGATAAATCATTGCTGGTCTGGGCAGCAGTGGGCCCCTTTGTCCTCGGTGCAATGCATCTGTTGCACTAATGGTAGTTCTGCCTCTGATGCTATCCCAAGCCTATGTTTACTCATCCTTATTTCCCCTTTGTCTTGCAATCGTTATTTGTTCTAGTAGAGATCAATGTGTAATAAGAACTATTGTCATCTGAGTACTGTACGGAAGTATCTCCTCTGAGACAGTTCCAGAAACCAAGACAAGAGAGATTCTGGTTATCCACTTGTGGTTTGTGTGTCAGATATGTGACTCTTTGTCCAACTGCTATGCTAGTCCTGTACCTGTCTGTATTGTTAATTTGCAAATCCTTTTAGTGCCTGACTCTAGATTTACAGTTTGTCTCCAATGGCTACTCTGGTTCTGAATTCTAGCTCTGTCTGACAACCTTCTATAATCCTTCGTCATTGGTTCTTGTTGACTGAATGATCCTGCTTTGAGACCTTGGCTTGTCTGATCATTCTTAAGTTAAGCCATAGGTATGTTTGAGTTCATTCTCTTTATTGTCCTTGTTTCATTCAATGCATCTAAGTCCTTTCATGTTATAGCATAGTTCTTCCACTCAACCTTCTACCTTTTATGACTTATTTTAACATGGTTTTTTTTTACTCATGTAGAATTCTGAGAAATCTCTTGATCATGTCAATATGTACTGTAATGTGAAGGCTTCTGTACAAATGGTTGTGTTATTGTCCTAAAATACTGAATAGAGGCTAAAATAGAGCTCCAGTGGACTTTCCATTGTGATTGGCTATTAACAATATCTCTCAACCTAACAGTTACCAATGAAAGAATTCCCATCAGGTTTCTATATATTTCCAGATCCCCATAAAAAATTTTTCGCCTGATTCATTTTATCTATATCTATATAAACGCAAAATCCCTCACTCACTCACTCACTCACTCACTCACTCACTCACTCATCACTAATTCTCTTCCTGATATGTGAGGAAGATGAAATTTAACATAGGTATTCTGCAAGTGTGAAACAGGAAAACTACGTAATTAGAATTTTAATAAACCTCCCCTAAGAGTATTAAAAGGGGGTTGACATAATGATGTCATTACCGATGTGTGGCTTGTGTTGCGTGAACCATAACGCTCAAATGGACAATCGGATCAAAATTTGGATTGCACCAATTTGGATTGCGTGTAGAATTTAATAAACTACAAAAATGGTCCTGTCACTTTTTACCGTATCTGCTACGAGTGCTCCTCGGGTAAAGCTAAGAACCATGGATTCCTATTTACTTACATTAAGACATCTCAAATTTACATCTCTATAGACTTACCAAATTTTTAACACTCATTTATATTTCCAACTGTTATAATCAGAAACTCTCGTATGAAGAATGGGTAGAACAGCTAGCCATTTAATAAGATCCAGATTTCACTTGTGTGCTTGTCCTGATTTTCATCTAGTGGTTGCTTCAGTGGTAAACTAATAATGAAGTACTAATAAAGTACTGTAAGTGTGTGCCACAGCAATAGGATAAAGACAGGGTGGAGGTAAATGGTTTCCACTACAGACCGGAAGCTGAACCTAGAATATTACAATCAACAATATATTACATTTTCTTCATTGAGTGTTTGGGATAATTGTAGTCATTGATCAGGGCCATCTTAACATATGGGCACACAGGGCAGCTGCCCGAGGGCCCCATGATTCTAGTGACCTTTGATCAGTTGCAGTCTGGGCCCTCAGGAGCTTCTGGGGGGAGGGGGGGGGGGTAGAGAATGCTGCACAATCAGAGCAGCCAGGCAGCATTCCCTACCAGCATTTCCAGCCCGCAGCCCGACAGTGAATGTCTGCAAGCATGCAGATTTGAGTATTGCTGGAGCTTTCCACCAATCAAAGTTCTGGCAGCATTCACTGTATGGAAGCATGTGGAGAGGTGGCACAGGACCACAGGAGGGGTAAGTTATGAATAGTCCTATGTCTGATGTCCTATATTTCACCTAACCATACACATAACTTTTCAAGGACCCTGCCCTGTGGATCCAAAGAGAATTGCTGTACTCTGGACATTTTGTGAAAGTTTTAAATAAAATACCCCAGCGACAAACCGGTTGATGTGTCAAGCAGTGAAAAGAATGAAGAAGAGGACCAGTGGAGAAATTGCCCATAACCAATCAGCTTTGAGGAAGGAGGATAGGTAGATGCTGATTGGTTACTATCCAACCTCTCCACTGATCCAATTCTTCTTACCACTGCTTGATAAATCTACCTCTACTGTATGTACCAATCCTGTCCTCTACGTACACAGTTACTGTCAGCAATGTGTCGACAAACTGACTCTACTATGAGTGCCACAGTACTGAATAGACCCATTTTGCTACTTTACTAGGTTGACCAAATATGTTTGGGGTTTAGGAGTCTATGTACTAAGCATTGGAGAGAGGAAAAGTGGACGGAAAAAAAGTACACGCCAATCAGCCCCTAACTGCCATGTTACAGCCTGTGTTTGAAAAAAAATGACAGGAGCTGGTTGGTTGGTACTTTATCTCCATCTGCCTAATCTCTCTTCAAGGATTAGGCATCAAGAAATTGTTGTGTGCCCTGTGTCAAGTCTGCTAAAAACACCACAAGTGCCAAAAACAGCCCTGCAGCAGTGACGTTTGTTAGACCAGCAGCTCAGGAGGGCAACATTCTATCCATCCACCCGTCCTTAGCACCTATCAACACCTAGAGAGACGCTTGGGCAACATTACAATAAAGCTAATGTAGAACCTTTCCTGTGTAACAATTTACTAGCCTAAGTATTGCATATTCATCGTTTAGGAAAGTGGGAAGCAATCTAGTTAATTAGCTCCTGAAACAAGAAAACAGTCAACATTTTTCTTCTCTTATCAAAATAACATATTGCAATTTAAACTTCTTTAGAGAACCAAGCTATAAATAAAAGCAGAATGTGCTGAAACAATATCACAAAGAGACTGGAAGCTCAAAGGTTTTAATGTGACTAATTAGACGAAGCTTTATTTGTGAACAAACCCGCATAACAAAATGACATTCCCGACTCATCACGGCAAATGATGAAAGGCTTCCTACAACTGGCAACACAACAGACCCGTTTAGGTGCGTTTGAAGATATCACACGCTATTCAGTATGTAAATATTTTAGAACGTTTTTTTTTTTACCCCTCTCAGCAACATAATGCATATTAAGCAACTTTCACAGACAACAGTTTTTTAATGACAAACTTACCATTAATAGCAGTTACACATTATTGCGCACAGGTGCTATGGTTTATCCATTTACAGTAGCTTACAAGGATCATTACAGGACTTGGGGGGTGAGGGGGTTGTCTATGGACTAAGCCTTGAAGAGAGATGAAGTACCAAGAATAACATGGGCAGAGTCTGGTAACACACTACTTTCACCATCGTCCTTACTGTCCCTACGCCATAGATTCATCAAAGTTCTTATATTATTTTGATACATTGGGGTAAATTTACTAAGGTGGGAGGTTTTTTTTAGAACTGGTGATGTTGCCTATAGTAACCAATCAGATTCTATTATTTTCTAGAAGCAGCTACGTCACGTCTGAGAATTTTTGTGGATCCGGATTTGGGAAAGATGATTCTGGTGCACTTGGATCTCTGAATAACAAACGAGCGGGACGGATGAAGGTCTTGTGCATTTATTACTTAGAGTAGTTTAACAGGGTTTGCCAAAGACAGTTGAATAGAGATACGACTGTAGGTTAGCGGGTGGCTGAGGATACCGGAACCGTGACCCAGTACTTTAAAGGAGGAATTCCGAAGGCTGGTTACTGTGGCGTCCGGAACAGGTAGCTAGGTAGGACACGGGAACAGAGTCAGCAGTCTGCATAAGGCTATATCAGGAGGCTTGGGCAATTTGCTGTAACAAGAACCTGACACTGGAGACGCTGCGGGAGCACAGAGAACTAGCTTCACATATACTGTGAAAGACGTTGCACTGGCAAATTCCCTCCTCCAGGCCTTCCTGTATTATAGCAGCTGCTTGGAGCTAATTGGCCACAGGAAAGTGATAAATTGGTGAAGTGTGGGCAAGACAGGCTTTTTGCCCACATCCAAGATGGCAACTGGGAACACAGCCCAGCCTGTTCACAGAAGCCCTGGCTCCACAGCAGCACTGCTAAACCCTGCCGGAGGGACATGCTGCCAGTCTGCTGAGCTGCCAACCAGTGCCCCTGCCTGTCCTCCCAGCGCACCCTGCCCGGCGCCAACAGCCCGCACCTCCACCAGCTGGACCTCTCCAAAGGGACCAGACAGGTAAGAGCCGGCTCCCCTGCACAGTCTCCCGCCGGACAGTGACATTACCCCCACCCCTCTTTAGAGTGGCCCCTGGACACAATTTAGGCTTCTCTGGATGTTCAGAATGAAATTTGCGAACTAATGCTGGGGCATGAATATCTGTTGCGTACTCCCAGGACCGTTCCTCCGGACCATATCCTTTCCAGTCCAAAAGGTACTATAACCGACCATAACGAATTCGGGAGTCAAGTACCTTTTTAACCTCAAACTCTGTTCCACTCTGGGTGAGTACTTTGGGTGGTCGTGGTAACAGTCTCCGAAATCGGTTCAAAACTAAAGGTTTTAGCAAGGAAACATGGAAAGAAGAAGGAATTTTGAGGTAAGGGGGTAGTTTGAGTTTATAAACCACTGGATTAATTATTCCCACAATTGGAAAAGGACCTATAAAGGGGGGGGGCAAACTTCATTGAAGGTACTCGTAAGCGTAAGTGCCTTGTAGAAAGCCAAACTTGGTCTCTTACCTTGAGACTAGGAATTGTTCTTCGTTTTCTATCAGCCCATTTCTTGTAATGAAGAGAAGCCTTTTGAAGATTGGTATGAACCCGATTCCAAATGTTCAAAAAACGCTTTAGGGAAGTCTCCACTGCTGGTAAGTCGAGTGCCAGTAGACTTTGAAATGCTTGAACTTTAGGATGGGCTCCGTAAACAATGAGGAAGTATTGTTGTGGGCGAACTCAGCCCAAGGTAAATGTTCTACCCAATCATCCTGAGAAGAGGAAAGGTGAATGCGTAGAAAGGTCTCCAAATCTTGATGAACTCGTTCCGTGGAACCGTTGGACTGTGGCTAATCGGCTGCGGAATACTGCAATTTGATTTGTAAGGCTGTGCAAAGGGATTTCCAGAACTTTGCTACAAAATGCACCCCTCGATCAGACACTATTTCGGTGGGAAGACCGTGAAGCCTGAAAATCTCAGAAATGAAATGATGGATCAATTCAGACGCTGTTGATAATTTCTTCAATGGTACAAAGTGGGCCATTTTGGAGAATCGGTCTATCACCACCCAGATTGTAGTGTAGCCTCTAGAAGATGGTAAATCTGTTATGAAGTCAATTGATAAATGGGACTATGGTTGAAAGGGTACAGAAAGAGGCAATAACTTCCCAGCTGGAGGTTGCCGAGAGACCTTGTGTTGGGCGCACTTAGCGCAGGAGGAAATGAAGGCTGTCACATCTGCTTTCAGCGTGGGCCACCAATAGAATCTTTGCAGAAATTCCACTGTCTTGTGAACACCTGGATGACCTGAAAATTGGGAAGTGTGAGCCCAAGATACGAGTTTCTTCTGTAGTTGGGGAGTGACAAAAGTTTTCCCTGCAGGAGGTTGTAGACGAGTGGAGGCAAAAACTTTTGCATCTAGGATGGGGTGTGTTAGAGGAGGGTCTTCAGATTCAATGGAAGTAGTGGACCATGACAGAGCATCTGCTTTTAGATTCTGTAAACCGGGCCGATAAGTTAGGATGAACGAAAATCGGGAGAAAAACATAGTCCAACGAGCAAGACGCGGACTCAGACATTGTAGATCTTTGAGGAAGGTTAAGTTCCAATGATCTGTATAAATGGTAATAGGAAGTTAGCTCCTTCCAGGAGGTATCACCATTCCTCTAGGGCTAGCTTGACTGCCAACAACTCCTGCTCCCCGATAGTGTAGTTCTTCTCGGCGAGGAGAAACTTCTTTGAGAAGTAACCACAAGGATGGAGCTTATGATCTTCATACCTTTGAGAGAGTACCGCTCCTACCGCTTCCAAGGAGGCGTCCACTTCGAGAAAAAAAGGTTTATTTATATCTGGTTGCTTTAATACTGGTGCTGATATGAATGCTTGTTTAAGCAGATGGAAAGCGGATTCTGCTTCTGGGGACCAATGAGACGGGTCTGCTCCTTTTCGAGTAAGTGCGGTGATGGGGGCTACCAAGGCAGAGAACCCTCTAATAAATTTCCGATAGTAGTTAGAGAACCCTAGAAAATGCTGCACCGCTTTAAGAGAGGAAGGTCTTGACCAATTCAATATGGCTTGTACTTTCTCTGGATCCATCTGTAATTTGGAGCCCGAACTTATATACCCTAGAAAGGGAACTGAAACCTGCTCGAAGATGCATTTCTCTAGCTTGCAATACAGATGGTTCTCCAGCAGTCTACGTAGAACCTCTAGGATGTGTCATCGATGTGTTCCAAGGTCTGGGGAAAAGATTAAGATGTCGTCCAGATAGACCACGACAGATTGATATAGAAGGTCTCGGAAAATTTAGTTGACAAAATTTTGGAATACGGCAGGGGCGTTACTCAGACCAAATGGCATGACGAGATATTCAAAATGACCATCCCTGGTATTGAACGCGGTCTTCCATTCGTCGCCTGCTCATATCCTGATCAGATTGTAGGCTCCTCTTAGGTCTAGTTTGACTCGATCAAATAATTCGGAAATGAGGGGTAGAGGGTAACGATTTTTAACCATGATGTTATTCCGGCCCCGGTAATCTATACAAAGTCTTAACCCCCCATCTTTTTTTCTGGACAAAGAAGAAACCAACTCCTGGTGAGGTAGATGACTGAATGAACCCCTTGGCCAAGTTTTCTCGGATATACTCGGACATAGCCTTAGTTTCAGGAGTTGATAAAGGGTAGGTCCTACCTCTGGGTGGATCTTTCCCTGGTTCGAGGTCTTTAGAACAGTCCCATTTCCTATGGGGTGGCAAGATATCTGCTCTCTGTTTACTGAAGACGTTGGAGAAGGAAGCGTACTGAGGTGGAATCTGCAGGGGTGATGTGACAAGGGTTTTATTGAGTGGCTTGATACATGGCAAACAAGAGGTCAAACAAGTCTTCCCCCAGGATAAAATTTGCCAAGGGTAACCCAGCACAATTTCATGTGATGCCTTGGGTATCACTAAAAGTTCCAATTGCTCTTTATGAAGAGCATCGATACCAACTGAAATAGGAAGAGTCCATTGAGAAATCACTCCACCAGGAATACGGCTTCCATCAACCGCAGATAACTAAATGGAACGGGACAAATCTCACACAGGGATCTGAAGCTGCTGAATCAAATGGGCTGTGATGAAATTCTCTGCTGCTCCTGTATCTAAAAGAGAAAGAATGGACTTAGTACCTTGCGAGAGTTCAATAGTGACTGATAGAGTAGGTTCAGAGGAATTTGGAGACCGAGACAAGACTCCTAACCTGGTGTCTCCTAGACCAGTTAGGATCGGGAGTTTCCCGGAATCTGTGGTCATGATGCCACCATGTGTCCCGGTGCCCCACAGTAAAGACACAAATTTTCTCGCCGCCATTTCTGTCGCTCCTGGGCCCGGTTCAGCTGCATGGGTTCGTCAAGAGAATCTACTGCTAGCGGAGGGGGTGCCAGAGGTACAGGGCGGAAATGTTAGCGATCGCCCTTCCTTTTTTCGGCCTGCCTCTCCCGGAATCGTAGATCGACTTTGTTACATAATGAAATGAAATCATCCAGTTTTGGTGGTAAGTCTCGAGTCGCTAGATCATCCTTCAAACGGTCAGAATGGCCACTCCAAAACGCTGCAACCAAGGCTTCCTCATTCCATTGTAGTTCAGAGGCGTAGGTTTGAAACTGAATGATATACTGGACGACTGGCCTATTCCCTTGGCGTAGACGCATAATCTTAATGGATGCTGATGTCGAGCGTTCCGGTTCATCAAAGATCTTCCTAAAAGTGGCTAGGAATTTTGGACAGTCACTCAGCAGAGCATCATCTCTTTCCCAGAGCGGTGAGACCCATTCCAGGGCTGCCCCTGAGAGTAAGGAGACTATGTATGCCACCTTCGCCTTTTGCATTGGGAAATTGGCTGACTGTAACGTAAAGTGCACATCGCACTGATTAAGGAATCCACAACAGAGTTTAGAGTTCCCGTCAAACTTGTTGGGGGTTGGCAAACGGAGAGAGGACGGCGATGACCCCAGTGACACCAGGACGAGCTGAGAAACTTGTGACTCCGGTCGATGGGCAGGAGTAGTATTCGCTAGAGAGGCTTGGATGGAATCCTGCTGAGTGGATATCTCTTGGAGGCACTGCGCCAAATGTCGCTGTGAATTTCCAATCCCTCCAGACGCCTCGCTATGCTGTGTAGGAGATCCGAGCCAGAATCCTGTCCAGTTCCTGGATCCATGTGGCTAGTGCAAACTGTCACGTCTGAGGATTCTTGTGTATCCGGATTTGGGAAAGATGATTCTGGTGCACTTGGATCTCTGAATAACAAACGAGCGGGACGGATGAAGGTCTTGCGCATTTATTACTTGGAGTAGTTTAACAGGGTTCGCCAAAGACAATTGAATAGAGATACGACTGTAGGTTAGCGGGTGGCTGAGGATACCGGAACCGTGACCCAGTACTTTAAAGGAGGAATTCCGAAGGCTGGTTACTGCGGCGTCCGGAACTGGTAGCTAGGTAGGACTCGGGAACAGAGTCAGCAGTCTGCGTAAGACTATATCAGGAGGCTTGGGTAATTTGCTGTAACAAGAACCTGACACTGGAGATGCTGCAGGAGCACAGAGAACTAGCTTCACATATACTGTGAAAGACTTTGCACTGGCAAATTCCCTCTTCCAGGCCTTCCTGTATTATAGCAGCTGCTCGGAGCTAATTGGCCACAGGAAAGTGATAAATTGGTAAAGTGTGGAAAGACAGGCTTTTTGCCCATATCCAAGATGGCCACCGGGAACACATTCCAGCCTGTTCACAGAAGCCCTGGCTCCACAGCAGCACTGCTAAACCCTGCCAGAGGAACATGCTGCCAGTCTGTTGAGCTGCCAACCAGTGCCCCTGCCTGTCCTCCCAGTGCACCCTGCCCGGCGCCAGCAGCCCGCACCTCCGCCAGCTGGACCTCTCCAAAGGGACCGGACAGGTAAGAGCTGGCTCCCCTGCACAGTCTCCCGCCGGACCGTGACAAGCTAGATATATGTTAAGTAGAATCAAATTGGTTGCTATGAGCAACATCACCACCACCCACCTTAGTAAAGTTACCCCATTGTTTTTCATTTTAAACCATACCCATGAACCTACTGTTCATTCACATGGAAAATTTCCCACTACAGTATTAATAGGTCTCCTTAACTCAAATCACATAGGGCAATGGACTAAAAGAGGCAGCCAGAGGCAATGCATAAAAAGAGGCAGCCACTAAGATCACCAATTTTAAAATGCACCCCACTGAGGTGCCCAGAAAAACATGAGATTTTGGGGTACTATATATTACTGCTACTGTATGTATGCAGATGCCATCATGGAGAAGTTGATATGAGCCATAAAATGCTATTTCATAATGGATTATTGGTTTTTAAAACAACCGCAGTTGCTTGTACACAACTTATACCATATTTAGCTCCAGTGCATCTAGATCAAGGTTCACTTACGGCGGGTGTAAGTAACGGGGCCCAGGCCTGCTTTGATAAATGTATTCCATGTCCCAACTGGTATTTAAAAATAACATGCAATCTCTCAACTAAATAGAATGTATGGAAAACTTTTGTTTATTATGTCTCTTATTACTGCAATTACTTTATTCAATCACTGTGGCGCACCCTATGTCAGATCTGTCAGTCTGTGTTGCACTTGGGGTATGGCAGTTTAATTACAGAGAAGAGTTAAAGAACCTTTCCCAGCAGCCAGTAAGAAAACCCCAGCTCACGCTATTGGGACTTGTCATACTGTGACACGTGAATATGTTACAAGAAGCCGATCAGCTCGGCTGTGTCATGTATCTGCATCCCCAAGAGTTTCCTTTCTTAATTAGTTTCTTTTCTGTACTTTTAGATCCTGCTCAGCCTTGTAATGAGTTACTAATGTTAGACTAAACCATTTAACGCTAACTCAATTACAATTACAATTTCACACATAAAAAATTAGAGTTTTTGTTGCTTTTAAAGAAACGTGAATATTGGCAGTGATGGAGTTGAACTGGTTATGTTACAGTCAGTGTAACATATATCCTTATAGAAACATATGTTGACATTTATTTAAATGGTTAAATGCTACAAGCTATCTCTTCATTTAATGTTATAGTGCATGACTCATCAGCCACGTTAACATCCTGTGTTATTGTGCATGGCTATTTAACCTCAAATATCACATGTCTCAAAAAACATTACTCAGCAATTTAAAGGTCACATTATTTAGATGGCAGGTGCCTGTTGTTTACTTGGCTCTATAAAAAGGTCTGCATATGCCCAAGCCTGTCATTGTATTATTAGAGCGTCACAGTGCTGTACGGTTGTACAGCACTTAGCACAGGAGAGATTGCTACTGTAGCTATAATCTATCACCTGTATCCTGTTATATTCAATAAATCCTACTCTGGTGTGGAGTCAAGGGGCGGTATTCAATTCCTTTCACCCGCTTCCACGCCTGTTCTGTTTCTGCTGATGGGCGTGATATAATCATTTCAGCTCACTACCCCCGGAGTAGCGAGGAAGCCCAACCCTTTATGTATCTAAACTTAATTACTATGGGCACGATGTGCATGATAATGGGGTTAACTTTAGAAAGGAGATTGGGCGTGATATATCATTTGAAGACCGCCCAAGGTGTGGACTAAGGGCCTAATTCAGACCTGATCGCAGCAGCAAATTTGTTCTGTAATGGGCAAAACCATGTGCACTGCAGGGGGAACAGATCTAGCGTGTGCAGAGAGAGTTAGATTTGGGTGAGTTATATTGTTTCTGTGCAGGGTAAATACTGGCTGCTTTATTTTTACACTGCAATTTAGATTTCAGTAAACACACCCCACCCAAATCTAACTCTCTCTGCACATGTTATATCTGCCACCCCCCTTCAGTGCATTGTCCATTAGAGAAAAAATTTGCTGCTGCGATCAGGCAGTACTGTAACTAGACATTTTAGCGCTGTGTGCAAGAAATAGCATCAGCGCCCCCCGCCCCCCCCCCCACTATATTCTAAGAAGGGCAGTGCACGCCGTAGGCATAAATATAGGGGTGAGGCTTCATGTGGAAAGGCAAGGACATTATGCAAGGCTGAGTCCCATTTCATTACTTCAGGTAGAGCCCCTATCACACATTACGCCAGTAGAGCTCCCGTTTACACATTATGGCAGGTAGAGTCCCCTTTTACACAGTATGGCAGCTAGAGTCCCCTTTTACACAGTGTGGCAGGTAGGGTCCCCTTTTACACAGTATGGCAGGTAGAGTCACAAGAGAGAGAGTGAGGGAGGGAGAAAGAGATAGGGTTGGGAGGGATAGAAAAAGAAAGGTGGCAGGTAGAGAGACAGAGAGAGTGGTGGGAAGGAGACAGAGAGAAAGAGTTGTGTGAGGGGAAAAGAGGAGAGAGAGAGAAGAGGGAGAGACACACACACACCGGTACCTATGTGATGATGGCTGGAGTGCAGGCAGCCATGGTGGTGGCGGGGGGATGTCCCTGTGCTGGTGATGGCTGTAGCTGCGATACACTATGGAATCAGAGCTGCTGCTGCAGCTGCCGCCACTCCGTCCTTCCAGCATCCCCTGGAGAGCGTGGATGATTACTGCTGCCAGAAGCTGGGGGGTGGGGGAGGTGGTACCAGGTTCCCTCTTAGATAAATGACACTTTAATCATATAGTCCGGCAGTCAGGGTTAGCTGGACGAAGGGGGTGGAGCACATGGGGACCACACTCTGTCTACACAGCCTGTCTGGTGTAATGTACACAGCGGACATTGCTGCATCTGTTACAGCATCCAGAGCCGAACAGTCGGGGTGGATGCAGATGGTGCGCCTGCAGGGAAAATGCACGGTGAATAAGGCACCATCTGCACACACCTAGTTACGGCCCTGCCAACTATACCCATACAAAATGAATGCATAGCATAAAAGAATCTGCTGTCTCAAAATCAAATCAGTGCTGATAAGTGACACACAGTACAATATAGTAAATAGGGGTGTGTATTACATGACCGGTGGTCAGGAGACCACCGGTCAGCATACCGATGCTGGCGTCCCAGCAGTGGAATGCCGGCGGGGGGGAGGGGACGAGCGCAATAAGCCCCTTGTGGGCTCAGTGGTGACCTGAGGTTGCCACAGGTTCTATTCCCACTCTATGGGTGTTGTGCACACCCACAAGTGAGAATAGTCCCTGTTAGTCGGCATGCCGACCATAGGGATAGTGAGAAGGCGGGATGTAGGGGGAGGCAATGTCTCCTGACCGCTGGTCACATTACTACATCACGTAAATGACAGTATGTAACAGCTATAGAGTCATTCATCCAGTTGATGTTATTCAGGCTAAAAGGCAAAAAGTTATTAATGTAGCAGCTTAATTCAACCTCAAATACCTTCAAAAATGTAAGAACTTTGGACTGTATGTTACAATCAGAATAAAGTGCTCTGAAAAGGTTGAATTGGTAGGAAGTGCAATTGAGCATAACGCTCCCTGACCCCTCTTCCTCTGTGTGTCCTATTGTCCACTGTGCCTGTTACAATAGAGCTCCCCAGGGTCAGGGACCAATATTACCAATTGACTATACAGTACTTGTAGTGGTCTGCAGCGGTGATCAGCTTTTAAGTGCTTGTGTACAACTGTGCCAGCCTGTCTTCAGAGATCTGCACCTCGGAGGCTGCTGAGACACTCAGCTGTCAGTGCTAGTCAGTGGAGGCGGCTGGAGCTGTGAGGAGGATCTCTCACAGACTTACAGCCTGAAGCTTACCTCCATGATCCATCGCTGCTGCTGCTAGTCAGTTAGACTCCCAGCTGAAGTGCAGGTATGTTGAAGCACTAATGGGAGGGAGGGGCAAACCCAGTCTATACATTACACTGACGGGATGTATCGTGGCTGGGCTAAATGCAGGAGCCGTTGCAGCTTGTACATGCCATGAAGAAAAGGAGGCGGCACAGAGACGTGGAGGAGGCGGAACAGCTAGTAGGAAGTGGAACGTGAAAGCAGTAGAGGCCGGGAGTAGGAGGAAAAACACAGTAGGGGAGATAGAGGGGCCGCGATGGTGCGCTCCCCAGGAGTCTGCACTGTGTGCGAGGCATCTCTTGCACACACCTAGTTACAGCCCTGCGATCAGGTCTGAATTAGGCCCTAACTTTCTTGCTCGCATCCACTATGCACCTACCAACTATATCAACCAAAAAAAGATATAGGTATAAATATTACATATTAGTGTCATGCTGGCACTAGCCCTGCAGCTTGTACAGCAGTTGTAGCAGAGGATGAAACGCGTTGAGTGGGACAGACAGTGTGTTCGGAAAGGCACACACTTTAGATAAGCTGTTTTAAAATCTTTTATATTGTACGGTCAATGTTGTAATTGTGGACCATATAAATTTATTTTCTTTGTATAATAAATATGTAAAACTGTATCACACTATTGGTGGCTATTTTTTGGTTTCTCTCCCATGCATTTGGAACATATATGAGGGATTACCGAAAAACTCTTCAGTGACGACTGAATCATCGTCGTGATATACCATATACTGAATCATTAGGTGGTTGTAATTCCACCGTGCACGGTACACCTCCCATTTATAAGGGTGTTGTGAATTGGTGGAGGTTATCTAAGTGCCATTGGTAACACACTAGGAGGCGCCTACTTTCATTTATGATTTCAGATTACTAGGTCTGTGGGGACAGCAGACTATTGGAGAGAAGGGCAGTCACCCCGACGAAGGTTTAAGGACTCAGACAACGGGGAGTGTATATAAAGACTGAACACTACTATTATATGTACATTCGGAAGGTTTAGTGCCCGCTGGCACTTTATCACTATATATATATATATATATATATATATAATATTCATTATATCATCATCATCATCATCATCATGATCATCATCATCATCATCATCATAATAATAATAATAATATTAATAATAACAACAATGTCATATATAGTGCCTTTTTTTTACCAAATCATAAAAGATGAAATAATATATACCACTTGGAAAACAAATTCATTATGCAGCACATCATGTATTAACTGTGGATAAACTAGGTAAACCAGTAATTCTTGCTTGGATATAAGCTCTTGCGTAGCGCTGTGTCTTCCCTGCTGGCATTTCATCTTGTTCAGATCTGGTCCTTTGTTCTCCCTGACATGCAAATTAGTAGCACAGAGAACAATTTCCAATAACACCTGTACTTATATTATACTGTAATGATAATGACAAGTGTCACCTGAGAGACAACATTCCTGGGCTTATACTAGAATAATGGTGATAGGATAGAGCACAACACAATTACAGCCGTACAGTGGCAAACAAATACATTGTTAGATGGATCCAATAATATCAAACTGAAATATCTTACCCAACTAGTTTCACTTTATCTCCTGTAGTTATTGATTTTTTTTTCTTGTTTTGTTTTTTTTTGTTTTTGTGTGTTTTGTTTTTGCATTCCATCAAAAGGTTACATTTGTGAAGATGTTTGATCAAAGGAACAATCTAGAGATTTTACTTTCATATAGCACAGCAGCTAAATCTTGCTTATTTCCTTGAAGTATTTGTTTTTCTATGTTAACCTTTTTTTATTCCTTTTGCAAATCAATATGGGCACTGGGTCATCTTGGAACTGACAGGTTAGGAGAAGGTTCTTTCTTCACGGGAAACACAGAGAAACAATTACTGTATGGATGCTTCTGCAAATAGTGGTTGTACATACAGTATGTTCTTTCATCAGGTTTAGAAAGTTCCCAGTCATTAGGGGCTACAGTATAAGGATGGCAGGCAGTTTTATAAAATAGTAGATGTCTAAAGATCTATCTATCTATCTATCTATCTATCTATCTATCTATCTATCTATCTGTCCATCTGTCTGTCTATCCGAGCCCTGTCGGATGAGAAATGGTCAGGAACTTAGCAACTACAGTTTAATGCTAAAAATGCAAAATCATGCACTTGGGTTTCAAAAACCCAAAGGGTAAATATAGTATCAAGAATACAATAATGGGAACTACTGAGGAGGAAAGGGAGAAAAACAAAAGGCGGAATAATAAGACTAAAGACAGAGACTGGGAGTCTTGTTAAGGGAGACAATGTAATAGGCGATCATCTTAATAATTATTATTTTTGCTCAGCATTCACTACTGAAAGAGATGGGAAGGGACCACAGTTCAGTTGCAGGGGTATTCAGAAAAATGAAACAAGTACATTTACAGAGGAGAAAGTCCTAACAGAACTCTCAAAGCTGAAAGTGGATAAATCAATGGTAACAGATGGGACACATCCAAGGATACTAAAAGATCTTGAAGGGGTGCTAGTAGCATCATTAACAAAATGATTTAACCAGTCACTAGCTACAGGAGCAATTCCAGAGGACTGGAAAAGAGCAAATGTAAACCCACTGCACAAAAGTGGAAGCAAGGAAGAGGCTAGCAACTACCGACCATTGAGCCTTACATCAGTAGTAGGGGATTTGATGGAAACACTCTTAAAAGAAAGAGCTGTAGATTATCTCAAATGCAGCAATTTACAGGATCCTCAAAAAACCTTATTGACTTTCTTGACTGGGTGACTAAAGTAATAGATAAAAGTGGGTATGTGCAGGGATCTGTACTTGGACCAGTGCTTTTTAATATCTTTATTGGTGACATTGCAAATGGCATTAAAGGAACTGTATGCCTTTTTGCAGGTGACACAAAGGTATACAACAGGGTAGGCACACCAGGAGGGTTAAAACAAATGGTTGAGGATCTAGGTAGACTAGAAAATGGTCAATAGCATGGCAATTACAGTTTAATGCCAAAAAAATTAAAAATTGTGCGCTTGGGTCTCAAAAATCCAAAGACTAAATATAGTATTAACGGCACTATACTGGAAACTACTGAGGAGGAAAGGGATCTAGGAGTCACTTTTTTAGGTAAGTAATGTAACAAAGCAATGAGGACGGCTATTCAGATACTTGGCTGCATAGTGAGAGGAAACATCAGCAGCAGAAAGAAAGATGTAATAATGCCACTGCATAGGTCATTAGTACGGCCTCATCTAGATTACTGTGTTCAATTCTGGAGGCCATATCTTCAGAAGGATATTAATACATTAGAGACTGTACAAAGAAGGGCAACTACAATAATGCATGGCCTAGATCAATTTACCCAGAAAGACTAAAAAATCTCAATATGTATAGTTTGGAGCAGAGAAGGGAAAGGGGGGTGGGCATGATATAAACTTTCAAATATATTAAGGGTTTTAACAAAGTCCAGGAGAGAAACATTCTTCAAATGAAGAGAAGTATTAGAACATGAGGACATGCACTGAAACTGGATGGAGATAGGTTCAGGGAAAATTTGAGGAAAAATTACTTCACAGAAACGGTAGTGGACAAGCGGAATAGCCCTCCATCAGAGGTGGTAGAGACTAAGACAGTAGCGGAATTTATACATGCATTTGATAGACATAAGGATATCCTTACAAAGAAATAAGAATCAAATAAGCTGTTAGGTGACAATATGGTAAAAAGGTGGCAGACTAGATGGACCAAGTGGTTCTTATCTGCCATCAAATTCTATGTTTCTATGATTCTTTGATTTATGAGTCACTACATCAAGTGACTTAAGGGCAGGTAAGCAATGCAACAAAGCAATAAGGAAGGCTAGTCAGATGCTTAGTTTCATAGAGAGAGGAATCAGCAGCAGAATAAAAGAAGTAATAATGCCATTGTATAGGTCATTAGTACGGCCTCATCTGGAATACTATATCCAGTTCTGGAGACCATATCTCCAGAAGGATATAAATACATTAGAGAGAGTACAAAGAAAGGCAATTAAAATGGTGCACAACCTACATCACAAAACGTATCTGGAAAGACTGAAATATCTTAATATGTATAGTTTGAAGCAATGAAGGGAAAGGGGGACATGATAGAAACTTTCAAATATACCAAGGGTTTTAACAAAGTACAGGAAGGAAACATTCTTTAAAGGAATGTATACCTCCATACACTGAAACTGGAGGGAGTCAGGTTCAAGGGAAATTTAAGGATAAAATACTTCACAGAAAGGGTTGTGGATAAGTGGTATAGCTTCCAGTCAGAGGTGGTACAGGCTAAGGAGCCCATTTATCATTGATTGCATATTGAATGTGATCTGGGCGGAATCCGTGCGGCACAAAGGCCACTTCCACCCACAAGTGTGGTGAGTAGCCCATAGGCTACAATGGGCTACTGCCATCTTCAGGTGGCAGTAGCCCTGGAGACCAATATCGTGAATGCATCACATTGCAAATATTGGTAAATTTGGCAGCATTGCTTCCCCCATAGAAACCTATGGGGATGTGACTGTGGGCGATAATGTAGCGATTGCAGCAGGTATCGGAGAGGTATCAAAAAGGATTGGCATTACCTAACCAATTAACTGGCTTTTTGATGGTTAAATCCGTTCTGCAGATGTGCATAGTATAATATTAAACTATATTAAATAATAATAAAAAGCAACCATATGAACAGTTTTGAAGGGAAAACTGGTCAGTTAAGTGGTTTTAAAGGATAAAAAATGAGCAGACTAGATGGGCCAAGTGGTTCTTATCTGCCATCAAATTCTATGTTTCTCTGTGTACTTTAAAAATGTAGATCCTAGATACAAGTGCATGATGTTTTGTGGTTTTCATTTGGAATCTTTTATGTTACTTTTTGTTTTATTTACAATTTTGCTTAACTCGCAGCAGTAAATTGTAAGTTTGCAACTTTTCCAGCATTGGCAGCTCCAGGCTAAAATGGAGCATCTGCGATACCAGTCCTGCTAGATGTGGGTTACACTGGATCTACTGGCACTGAAAGGCAGATCTGTAACAGACCTGACATGTAGTTGTCTAGCCTTATGGACCCTAGTGAATATGCCCAGTGACATCACTTTGTACACAGTGCTCACATTGAGGGTTCTATTCTTGAAGCAGTGAAAGTGTGGAGAAGTGAGCTAGTGGAGAAGTTGTCCAAGGCAACCAATCACTGTTGAGGTAACATTTCTAAAATACATTCTATAAAATTATACGTAGCAGCTGATTGGTTGCCATGGGAAACTTCTTTACTAGCTCACTTCTCCACACTTTTCACTGCTTCATGAATAGACCCCAGAATGGTTTGTACAGTGACCAGTTGTCCAGAATTCAAAACCCCGCCTTGTGCCGCCATGTAAATCTCAGCCAATAGCAATGTGAGTCTAGAGATGCCGTTCACAAAGCAGCTAAACATTTTTTTTTCTTCTTTTCAACAAGTAACTAAAGTTTTATAAAGTGATTAAAAAAAGAACGTAAGTAGGTCCATTGTCCCAAGATCACTAATCAAGAAGATTCCTCATCTCTTTCGGGTGATGAAAGCAAACACCTTATTTCAGCATCAGCCTATTAAATGAGCCTATGTGTGTTTCTGAAATGATCCACTGGCAGAGTCATTTCTGCACTAAACACCCCTCATATATTCCTTTTTTTTTTTTTTTTCATTTTAATTTCTTTCTCATTGCAGCCTTCTGTATTCTTTTCATCTGTTCAACTTCTTAAGAGATAGTGTTCCTGGTGCCCTTTATATCCTCATGTCCATCTATTTATCACGCTAGCTCCCAGACATGTCTGGTACTGTGCTGGGATGGCATGCATTGTTAGTGCAGTAACCCTGGTGATGTATATCAGCAGTGCCATTGCTTGGGTGATGTACGATGGAGGAGAACCAGATAAAATACATTATAATGAGTGATGGGACTTAATCTTAGCCAGCATGTCATTAGTGCTCCGGCTACCTAATGATATATTCTGCTTCCACCCTACAGATCCTTCTAGCTGAGAGAGTGCATCTGTAGGACACAGTCTCAGGGCAAATCGTGAAACTAAAGCTTGTATTAATAGAACATGCTTGAGATTGTCTGCATGAAAAACTACAGTTACAAATTTTGGAATGGGAATCACATACTGCATTCTATTTGTGTTTTAAGTCATTTGTTTTCAGTATTGTCACCAACTAGTATTTGTGATGCACACTCTCTTCTGTGGCTGAAGTGGAAGGTGTACATGAAGTATCTTACTTCTCTTTTTATTTTGTGTGAAGAATCATTTTATTGGGTCTCATATAGGGTGGGATGTACTATGCATCTCATCCGTGATACATCTAGCCAATTATTGGGTACATACTGGAGTTAATAATATTTGCCTAGAAATGCATTTTGTATCACAAAGGACAGCTTTCCCGATAAGAGCTGTCCTTTGAGATCACTGTACTTCCGTGGTAGTCCTTCTGCGTGTGCACAGAATGAAGTGGGTGCTGCAAGGGTGTTGGGAGCAGGGGCGTCAGAACGTTTTTAGGTTGGGGGGGCAAGATATCTCATTTCGGCACCCCTAAATTGCTGAATCGCTAAATGCCACCCCCTCAAACCAGCAGCAGCTCTCCCAATAGCCACACTGCTGCTGGGAGAGCTGCTGGTGGTGGAGACTGGAGATGAGCAGAATTGTCCCCAAAGAGCAGCACCAACAGGGACAGTTTTATTCTTTTCCTTAGGTGGAGCTGACAATTGACATCACCCACTGTAATGGGCCCTACACACTGGCAGATCCGCTGCCGAACTGCCCGACGGCGGATACGGCTGACGGTCGACCCAGCGGCGGGAGGGCAGTGACAGGGGGAGTGTAGTTTCTTCACTCCCCCCGTCACCCGGCTCTATAGTACTGCATTCTAATATGGACAATCTCGTCCATATTGGCTTGCATGCATAAGCGACGGGGCACCAACTATTAACGTGTGCGGGGACACGCATCATTAATCGTTGATGCCTACACACTACACGATATGAACGAGTTCTCGTTCATTAATGAACGAGAACGTTCATATCGTGCATTTTATCTGCCAGTGTGTAGGGCCCATTAGAGGTTTGTGTTGCAGGTTTAGAGAGAGAAGGAAATCAAAGGGGAGCAACAACAAAGGGGAGAGAGAGACTGTGAACAAGTGCAGGGAACAAGATGGGAGCTGGTGGTAGACGTTTATGAAGAGAGAGCAAGAGAGGAAGAGAGAGAGGGAAGAGAGCGAGCGGCAGAGAGATGCTGAGAGAGGAGTGCGGCGGGAGAGAGAGAGAAGCAAGATAGGCAGAGAGAGAGAGAGGAGAGAGAGTGAGTGGCAGAGATGCAGAGAGAGGAGGGGGACCAAAAGACATAAATAGAGAGTAGAGATGAGAGAGAGAGGCAGAGAGAGGAGAGAGCAAGCAGAGATGTAGAGATAGTGGGGGGGGGGCAGAGAGAGATGAGAGAGGCATAGAAAAGAGAGAGATATGGGGACAGAGAGGAGAGAGAGATGCAGAAAAGGAGAGAAAGACGCACAGAGAGGAAATGAGATGAGAGAGAGAGGCATGGAGTGAGAAAGAGGCCTAGAAAGGAGAGAGGGGGGGGGGGGCAGAGTAGTGATAGAGAAGTACAGAGGAGAGAAAGAGAGAGGCACAGAGTGGAGAGGAGAGAAATGTTAGAGAGGCATAGAAAGGAGAGAAAGAGGGTGCAGAGCGGAGAGAACGAGAGAGGCACAGAGAGGAGAGAGAAGCAGAGCGAGGAGATATAGAGAGGCACAGTGAGGAGATAGGGGGGCACAGAGATGAGAGAGAGAGAGGCACAAAGAGGAGAGAGAAAGAGAGAGGGGGCAGAGAGGGGAGAGAAGGGGAAGGTCAATGAGATTGCATGGAGTCATCATAAAATAAACCTAGCTAAAATGAGATTGCACAGTGTTACTATACACAATACTCAGGCTCTGGAAGGGCGCAGATGCAGAATCCCCCTCAGAGCCAGCTACTGTCCTCCTGCCACTAGCAGCTCCCCACACACTCCTCACCTGCCCCGCAGCCCGGCGCTGAGTTCCTGTGCAGAGATGGAGAGATCTGCTGACACGGTGTGCTGCATGGGATGTATGACGTCCCCGTCCAACGCCACCTTGCTGCTGTCTGCAGGCTCATCCCCATGCTGGCAGGGCCAGACAGGGAGGGAACGGGCTGTATCCACAGGCGGGTGCCGGGTGGCCGCAGCACGGAACCGACGGGCAATAGCAGAGCGGGAAGCGCAACAAGAATCCTGATTGGCTCCCGGGGCACACGTGACCCTGTGCAGTGTAGAGGACAGGAGCAGTGCATCGCGTAGAGGTGAGGGTGGCAGCCGGGACCAGCAGGGAGTAGGAGGGGCGCAACATGCACGATGCTCTTTCTGCTGTGAGTGGAGGATGTAATGTGCGGTCCTTCACCTGACCCCACATCACACCTCTGCTCCTCCTATACATGATTGCATGATCGGCGCCTCTCTATGTTTGGGGGGACGTGAGCTGCCCCCTTGCCCCCCCAGTTCCGACGCCCCTGGTTGGGAGGTATCTGATTGGATCCCTCTAAGAAGGAAATGCGGAAAAAAGCCCATAGGCTTATATGAGTAACATCATTACCCACTGGGTCAAAGCTCTATTGCATTCCGGAGTTTGGTACATATGGGAATATAGGCAAAACTCAGAAAACATTTTTGGAGTTTTGGCCACGTCTGGCCTTAGTTCATCCCACCCTATGTAGGTTACAATCTATAGGTATTAGATCAAAAGAAAAAACTTTTATTTTTTATTCTTGTAAATTTATCATGAGATTATTTTCAAATTGTTGTCAAGAAGATAATAAGTGTCTTTCTATCCTCCCTACTTGTGAGCTGGAAGCCATTAAATTTGTTTACAATGTATAGTACCAGTTTAGTACAATGGTGGGCAACAGGCGAGCCAGTGAGCCTTCACCTGCAACCGCACCTCCACTTCTGTCCGACTCTGGCTTATGCTCTGCTTTGACCTAAAGCAGAGATTAATATTGAACGGGAG
Source organism: Pseudophryne corroboree (assembly GCF_028390025.1). NCBI lineage: Eukaryota > Metazoa > Chordata > Amphibia > Anura > Myobatrachidae > Pseudophryne > Pseudophryne corroboree. The sequence continues at coordinate 400,202,932 of NC_086450.1, read as the reverse complement.
CGTCCGGCTTGTGCAGCATGTGACTGCCAATGAACATTGCAGGGGACAGGATGTGTGGTATATTTTGTTGACATTCACCATGTCAACATTCATGACATTGACATGGTCATAATATCGACATGCAGCATGTCGATATTATGACATCATCCACATCGACACTCATCATGTTGGCACTGATGAAATGTCAACTTAATTAGAATGTCAATAAAACATCTCGGGAGGTCTAGTGGTGACTTACCTGGTCTGGTGGGTCTAGCTCCTCCATCGGAGACTTCTGGGCCCGATGGTCAAGTGATGATGACTTCTGGTGGAACCAGTGGCACTTCTTCTGGTAAGCATGACTAACCCTAACCTCCCCACCCGCAGCCTATCTCTACCCCATTGCCATTCTGTGCAGAATGTCAACATTTCACAATGTCGACATATCAGATTGTGATATCAACTTTATGAATGTTGACACTGTAAATATTGACATTGTGACTGCATTTTTTCTGTAGGGTCCTACAACTCATCGAAATGAATGAGGTAGGAGTGCGATGTGGCCTGCACCTTGTGCTGCCTGACGCTTTGCAGTCACCAGTAAGCATCGGTACTAAAATTAACTAGATTAGCTAATGAGTGTGGAGGCGTATGTAGCAATGGAGATCGCTTGAGAAGTGGCACTTGACACAGATGCAGCCTGATGGAAGGAGACAGTTAATTTGGCAATGCCCGAAAACTGGAGCCATTGCCCAACAGGGGCAATGGAGGGGGTGAGGCTAAAATGGCACAAATCGTATCATTTTAGCTTGGCTACCTCCCTACTGGCCTTCACGTCCTGGTATTATCTTTCCAGGAAGCGGAATAAAGAGGCAGTTAAACTGCCCAGCAGCAACTAAAAGCCCCAAAACTCTTCCCACTGATTCTATAGGACAAGAAAAGTCCTTTACCATAATATTAAATCTTTTATTCTTTAAGAGGAAATGTCACCAGTATATTAACCACTTAACTGACATGGTCAAATCACATGACCACGCTGCCCTACTGTGCCCCTCAGTTTTTTACAAGGAGATTCGTTCTGCAGATGTACATAATATAATATTTAAATATTTGAAAAAATACTTTTGATACTATAGTAAAGTGAAGAAAATAAAAAAAGCAGTTATATGAATGGTTTTGAAGAAAAAATTGTCCAATAAGTGGTTAAAGGGGCAATGCACTGAAAAACACCTTATGTGTACTCCTTCAAGTTTATTCTAAAACCATCAGTCCCATATAACAAAGCTGTAGCAACAGTTTGCATGGATAAGACCCAGCACAGGTGTGATGTTCTAAAAATAAATAACAGAAAGTAGAGTAGGGTCCCCATCCCAAAAACATTGGGAAAAACCGGGGGAGAGGCAGGTGGGGGGAGTGTGATATCGCAATTACCAGTGCTTGGCATTACCAGCCAGGACGACTGCCACTATAGCAGTGGGACAGAAAGCGTTGCCCAACCCCCCCTCCTCCCATAGCGCCGACCAGCCCTAGGCCAATCAGCACATTCTACTGTGTCAGGCAGAGTGACCTCTTTTTTTCTTCTCTGGCACATTCCTGGAGAGTTGCAAACTTACTTTTTCATCGGTACGGCAACTAGCGTCCAGTTAAGTTTAATTCTTTCCGGATGCTGGTGACTTTGCTTCTAGTCACATTCTTTTACATATGGGGACTGGATAATTGCTGGAATTGCACTAGTTTTGCTTAATAGGAGCCTATTATATTCCACCCACACAATGAGCTGAAAGGGAGCAAGATATGAAGAGGTGATTATTAAATGGAATAAGATTTTGTTTACATGTATTAAAATGTAAATGTATAAGGATATAATTAATTCAAAAATAAATCCATCAATTATTATTTAGCTGAAATTAATTAAACTAAAAATGAAATCAGAACAAACCAATAACAATACGCTGCTATACATGCATAAAACAGGGTCCAATTGAATGTAGAGAAAGGACTATATAGTGAAAAATGCTATTAAAACCAATTAAAAGTGAATAACATAGGTTTATTAGACAATTTATACAGATAAAAGTCTAAAAGTCATTCAATGAAGGATTAAATTTTCCCTTTTGATTTTGCACAGCATGATAAAAAAAAGTGTCATATTCTTTGAAGTCATAGTTCTAGTGAATGTCTGATTGTATTAGACTAATGTATCAAAGAAAGGAGACATGGAGTTACTGATCACACAGTACTTAAAGCTCTAATTAAATACTCTGAATCAGTTGTGTGGTTCTTCCCGCAATCCTTCTGTGTTATACAGTAAAATTATCCTCTTACAGTGGGAGAAAATGATGAGCAGAGAATACCAGTGATTGGGCAACACAGACTGATATTGTTCACATTGCAGAAAATTATCTTTGTAGGGTAAGACATCTCCGGGAGGGAAGTGGTCACCATACCGCTAGTTGGGATCCCGGACGTCACAATGCCGTCGCCGGAATCCGGACTAGCAAGAAAATACCGACGCTGGAATCCCGGCGCCACAGGCTTTCCTCCCTCTATGGGTGTCCACATGCCCGCAAGGGGCTTGCTAGCGCTCATCCTGCTGCCGACATACCCGTGGCCGGGATCCCACTTTCGGTATACTGGCGGCTGGGATCTCGGCTGCTGGTTTCCTGTACTGATCCCTCCTGGAGGGGAGGTCTGTATTCAGCTTCACCTGCCTTCAGCCAACAACATGGTATGGTGCTATGCCAATCTGTCTTCCCAGTCCCAGTTTGGTTACAATGGCTGCTGGGAACTTTTTAATTTCATGTGGTAAAAGGCTATATCATACCCAATGACTGGGTGCAACGGTATCTTTGGGGAAGTTAAAAGCCTGTCTGCTCAGATTAAAGGGCATATTTATTAGAAATTTTGATATGCCACCTCAAAAAATTTATATTCCTTATAGCTGCATATTGCAGCAATAAGGAATTTTTTTGGGGGGGGGTATTCACCAATGTGAAGTTTTATCAGGGCCCATACTGGCGATCAGTAAAGCTTGTACTATCACTTTACTTCTGGGTTCGGCCCATGCATAAGCCTAGTGAAAAACCTGCACTCACACTAGCTCACCGGTGAGGGATCATAAGATACCGCTCTGGCCATGCCTCGCTTAGAGGAAACAGCAGGGTAGCACCATCAGCAGATGGCATTAGCTACCACAGGTACATATTACATTTAACACACAGATAGAGGCAACAAAAGGTGGTCAGAGAATAGAAGGAAAGAGAAAGTAAGAAAAGAGGTGGGGAGATAAAAGTAGAGAGGGAAAGAGAGAAATACAGTATGGGAAAGGAAGGACAGAAAGAGGAAGAGAGAGATGGAAAAAATTGAAGAGAGATTTGATAAGAGAGGGGCAGAGAGAGACACGGGAGAAGAAGGAGAGAGATAGAAAAGGTGGTAGAAAAGAAAGAGAAAAAATGCAACAATAGGTACAATAACTAGTAGAGATGAGCGGGTTCGGTTTCTTTGAATCCGAACCCGCACGAACTTCACTTTTTTTTCCACGGGTCCGAGCGACTCGGATCTTCCCGCCTTGCTCGGTTAACCCGAGCGCGCCCGAACGTCATCATGACGCTGTCGGATTCTCGCGAGGCTCGGATTCTATCGCGAGACTCGGATTCTATATAAGGAGCCGCGCGTCGCCGCCATTTTCACTCGTGCATTGAGATTGATAGGGAGAGGACGTGTCTGGCGTCCTCTCCATTAGAATAGAGATAGATAGATTAGATAGAGAGAGATTGTGCAGAGTCGCAGACAGAGTTAGTTTACCACAGTCAGTGACCAGTGCAGTTGCTAGTTAACTTTTATTTAATATAATATATCCGTTCAGTTCTCTCTGCTATATCCGTTCTCTGCCTGAAAAAAAAAACGATACACAGCACAGTCAGTCACACAGTGTGACTCAGTCTGTGTGCACTCAGCTCAGCCCAGTGTGCTGCACAGTCATCAATGTATAAATTAAAAGCTTATAATTAATTGTGGGGGAGACTGGGGAGCACTGCAGGTTGTTAGCAGGAGCCAGGAGTACAATTATATTAATTAACAGTGCACACTTTTGCTGCAGGAGTGGTGACCAGTGCCTGACCACCAGTATAGTATTGTTGTATACTACTAATATCTCTTTAAATATCAACCAGTCTATATTAGCAGCAGACACAGTACAGTGCGGTAGTTCACGGCTGTGGCTACCTCTGTGTCGGCACACGGCAGGCAGTCCGTCCGACCAGAATTGTATTATTTATTATTATATACCTACCACCTAACCGTGGTTTTTTTTTCATTCTTTATACCGTCATAGTGTCATCCTAATTGTTACGAGTATACTACTATCTCTTTATCAACCAGTGTACAGTGCGGTAGTTCACGGCTGTGGCTACCTCTGTGTCGGCACACGGCAGGCAGTCCGTCCGACCAGAATTGTATTATTTATTATTATATACCTACCACCTAACCGTGGTTTTTTTTTCATTCTTTATACCGTCATAGTGTCATCCTAATTGTTACGAGTATACTACTATCTCTTTATCAACCAGTGTACAGTGCGGTAGTTCACGGCTGTGGCTACCTCTGTGTCGGCACACGGCAGGCAGTCCGTCCGACCAGAATTGTATTATTTATTATTATATACCTACCACCTAACCGTGGTTTTTTTTTCATTCTTTATACCGTCATAGTGTCATCCTAATTGTTACGAGTATACTACTATCTCTTTATCAACCAGTGTACAGTGCGGTAGTTCACGGCTGTGGCTACCTCTGTGTCGGCACACGGCAGGCAGTCCGTCCGACCAGAATTGTATTATTTATTATTATATACCTACCACCTAACCGTGGTTTTTTTTTCATTCTTTATACCGTCATAGTGTCATCCTAATTGTTACGAGTATACTACTATCTCTTTATCAACCAGTGTACAGTGCGGTAGTTCACGGCTGTGGCTACCTCTGTGTCGGCACACGGCAGGCAGTCCGTCCGACCAGAATTGTATTATTTATTATTATATACCTACCACCTAACCGTGGTTTTTTTTTCATTCTTTATACCGTCATAGTGTCATCCTAATTGTTACGAGTATACTACTATCTCTTTATCAACCAGTGTACAGTGCGGTAGTTCACGGCTGTGGCTACCTCTGTGTCGGCACACGGCAGGCAGTCCGTCCGACCAGAATTGTATTATTTATTATTATATACCTACCACCTAACCGTGGTTTTTTTTTCATTCTTTATACCGTCATAGTGTCATCCTAATTGTTACGAGTATACTACTATCTCTTTATCAACCAGTGTACAGTGCGGTAGTTCACGGCTGTGGCTACCTCTGTGTCGGCACACGGCAGGCAGTCCGTCCGACCAGAATTGTATTATTTATTATTATATACCTACCACCTAACCGTGGTTTTTTTTTCATTCTTTATACCGTCATAGTGTCATCCTAATTGTTACGAGTATACTACTATCTCTTTATCAACCAGTGTACAGTGCGGTAGTTCACGGCTGTGGCTACCTCTGTGTCGGCAGTCGGCAGGCAGTCCGTCCATCCATAATTGTATTATTATTATAATATATACCACCTAACCGTGGTTTTTTTTTCATTCTTTATACCGTCGTCATAGTGTCATACTAGTTGTTACGAGTATACTACTATCTCTTTATCAACCAGTGTACAGTGCGGTAGTTCACGGCTGTGGCTACCTCTGTGTCGGCAGTCGGCAGGCAGTCCGTCCATCCATAATTGTATTATTATTATAATATATACCACCTAACCGTGGTTTTTTTTGCATTCTTTATACCGTCGTCATAGTGTCATACTAGTTGTTACGAGTATACTACTATCTCTTTATCAACCAGTGTACAGTGCGGTAGTTCACGGCTGTGGCTACCTCTGTGTCGGCAGTCGGCAGGCAGTCCGTCCATCCATAATTGTATTATTATTATAATATATACCACCTAACCGTGGTTTTTTTTCCATTCTTTATACCGTCGTCATAGTGTCATACTAGTTGTTACGAGTATACTACTATCTCTTTATCAACCAGTGTACAGTGCGGTAGTTCACGGCTGTGGCTACCTCTGTGTCGGCAGTCGGCAGGCAGTCCGTCCATCCATAATTGTATTATTATTATAATATATACCACCTAACCGTGGTTTTTTTTGCATTCTTTATACCGTCGTCATAGTGTCATACTAGTTGTTACGAGTATACTACTATCTCTTTATCAACCAGTGTACAGTGCGGTAGTTCACGGCTGTGGCTACCTCTGTGTCGGCAGTCGGCAGGCAGTCCGTCCATCCATAATTGTATTATTATTATAATATATACCACCTAACCGTGGTTTTTTTTCCATTCTTTATACCGTCGTCATAGTGTCATACTAGTTGTTACGAGTATACTACTATCTCTTTATCAACCAGTGTACAGTGCGGTAGTTCACGGCTGTGGCTACCTCTGTGTCGGCAGTCGGCAGGCAGTCCGTCCATCCATAATTGTATTATTATTATAATATATACCACCTAACCGTGGTTTTTTTATACCACCTAACCGTGGCAGTCCGTCCATAATTGTATACTAGTAAACTATCCAATCCATCCATCTCCATTGTTTACCTGAGGTGCCTTTTAGTTCTGCCTATAAAATATGGAGAACAAAAAAGTTGAGGTTCCAAAATTAGGGAAAGATCAAGATCCACTTCCACCTCGTGCTGAAGCTGCTGCCACTAGTCATGGCCGAGACGATGAAATGCCAGCAACGTCGTCTGCCAAGGCCGATGCCCAATGTCATAGTACAGAGCATGTCAAATCCAAAACACCAAATATCAGAAAAAAAAGGACTCCAAAACCTAAAATAAAATTGTCGGAGGAGAAGCGTAAACTTGCCAATATGCCATTTACCACACGGAGTGGCAAGGAACGGCTGAGGCCCTGGCCTATGTTCATGGCTAGTGGTTCAGCTTCACATGAGGATGGAAGCACTCAGCCTCTCGCTAGAAAACTGAAAAGACTCAAGCTGGCAAAAGCACCGCAAAGAACTGTGCGTTCTTTGAAATCCCAAATCCACAAGGAGAGTCCAATTGTGTCGTTTGCGATGCCTGACCTTCCCAACACTGGACGTGAAGAGCATGCGCCTTCCACTATTTGCATGCCCCCTGCAAGTGCTGGAAGGAGCACCCGCAGTCCAGTTCCTGATAGTCAGATTGAAGATGTCAGTGTTGAAGTACACCAGGATGAGGAGGATATGGGTGTTGCTGGCGCTGGGGAGGAAATTGACCAGGAGGATTCTGATGGTGAGGTGGTTTGTTTAAGTCAGGCACCCGGGGAGACACCTGTTGTCCGTGGGAGGAATATGGCCGTTGACATGCCAGGTGAAAATACCAAAAAAATCAGCTCTTCGGTGTGGAGGTATTTCACCAGAAATGCGGACAACAGGTGTCAAGCCGTGTGTTCCCTTTGTCAAGCTGTAATAAGTAGGGGTAAGGACGTTAACCACCTCGGAACATCCTCCCTTATACGTCACCTGCAGCGCATTCATAATAAGTCAGTGACAAGTTCAAAAACTTTGGGTGACAGCGGAAGCAGTCCACTGACCAGTAAATCCCTTCCTCTTGTAACCAAGCTCACGCAAACCACCCCACCAACTCCCTCAGTGTCAATTTCCTCCTTCCCCAGGAATGCCAATAGTCCTGCAGGCCATGTCACTGGCAAGTCTGACGAGTCCTTTCCTGCCTGGGATTCCTCCGATGCATCCTTGCGTGTAACGCCTACTGCTGCTGGCGCTGCTGTTGTTGCCGCTGGGAGTCGATGGTCATCCCAGAGGGGAAGTCGTAAGCCCACTTGTACTACTTCCAGTAAGCAATTGACTGTTCAACAGTCCTTTGCGAGGAAGATGAAATATCACAGCAGTCATCCTACTGCAAAGCGGATAACTGAGTCCTTGACAACTATGTTGGTGTTAGACGTGCGTCCGGTATCCGCCGTTAGTTCACAGGGAACTAGACAATTTATTGAGGCAGTGTGCCCCCGTTACCAAATACCATCTAGGTTCCACTTCTCTAGGCAGGCGATACCGAGAATGTACACGGACGTCAGAAAAAGACTCACCAGTGTCCTAAAAAATGCAGTTGTACCCAATGTCCACTTAACCACGGACATGTGGACAAGTGGAGCAGGGCAGGGTCAGGACTATATGACTGTGACAGCCCACTGGGTAGATGTATGGACTCCCGCCGCAAGAACAGCAGCGGCGGCACCAGTAGCAGCATCTCGCAAACGCCAACTCTTTCCTAGGCAGGCTACGCTTTGTATCACCGCTTTCCAGAATACGCACACAGCTGAAAACCTCTTACGGCAACTGAGGAAGATCATCGCGGAATGGCTTACCCCAATTGGACTCTCCTGTGGATTTGTGGCATCGGACAACGCCAGCAATATTGTGTGTGCATTAAATATGGGCAAATTCCAGCACGTCCCATGTTTTGCACATACCTTGAATTTGGTGGTGCAGAATTTTTTAAAAAACGACAGGGGCGTGCAAGAGATGCTGTCGGTGGCCAGAAAAATTGCGGGACACTTTCGGCGTACAGGCACCACGTACAGAAGACTGGAGCACCACCAAAAACTACTGAACCTGCCCTGCCATCATCTGAAGCAAGAAGTGGTAACGAGGTGGAATTCAACCCTCTATATGCTTCAGAGGTTGGAGGAGCAGCAAAAGGCCATTCAAGCCTATACAATTGAGCACGATATAGGAGATGGAATGCACCTGTCTCAAGTGCAGTGGAGAATGATTTCAACGTTGTGCAAGGTTCTGATGCCCTTTGAACTTGCCACACGTGAAGTCAGTTCAGACACTGCCAGCCTGAGTCAGATCATTCCCCTCATCAGGCTTTTGCAGAAGAAGCTGGAGGCATTGAAGAAGGAGCTAACACGGAGCGATTCCGCTAGGCATGTGGGACTTGTGGATGCAGCCCTTAATTCGCTTAACAAGGATTCACGGGTGGTCAATCTGTTGAAATCAGAGCACTACATTTTGGCCACCGTGCTCGATCCTAGATTTAAAGCCTACCTTGGATCTCTCTTTCCGGCAGACACAGGTCTGCTGGGGTTGAAAGACCTGCTGGTGACAAAATTGTCAAGTCAAGCGGAACGCGACCTGTCAACATCTCCTCCTTCACATTCTCCCGCAACTGGGGGTGCGAGGAAAAGGCTCAGAATTCCGAGCCCACCCGCTGGCGGTGATGCAGGGCAGTCTGGAGCGACTGCTGATGCTGACATCTGGTCCGGACTGAAGGACCTGACAACGATTACGGACATGTCGTCTACTGTCACTGCATATGATTCTCTCAACATTGATAGAATGGTGGAGGATTATATGAGTGACCGCATCCAAGTAGGCACGTCACACAGTCCGTACTTATACTGGCAGGAAAAAGAGGCAATTTGGAGGCCCTTGCACAAACTGGCTTTATTCTACCTAAGTTGCCCTCCCACAAGTGTGTACTCCGAAAGAGTGTTTAGTGCCGCCGCTCACCTTGTCAGCAATCGGCGTACGAGGTTACATCCAGAAAATGTGGAGAAGATGATGTTCATTAAAATGAATTATAATCAATTCCTCCGCGGAGACATTGACCAGCAGCAATTGCCTCCACAAAGTACACAGGGAGCTGAGATGGTGGATTCCAGTGGGGACGAATTGATAATCTGTGAGGAGGGGGATGTACACGGTGATATATCGGAGGGTGAAGATGAGGTGGACATCTTGCCTCTGTAGAGCCAGTTTGTGCAAGGAGAGATTAATTGCTTCTTTTTTGGGGGGGGTCCAAACCAACCCGTCATATCAGTCACAGTCGTGTGGCAGACCCTGTCACTGAAATGATGGGTTGGTTAAAGTGTGCATGTCCTGTTTTGTTTATACAACATAAGGGTGGGTGGGAGGGCCCAAGGATAATTCCATCTTGCACCTCTTTTTTCTTTTCTTTTTCTTTGCATCATGTGCTGATTGGGGAGGGTTTTTTGGAAGGGACATCCTGCGTGACACTGCAGTGCCACTCCTAGATGGGCCCGGTGTTTGTGTCGGCCACTAGGGTCGCTAATCTTACTCACACAGCTACCTCATTGCGCCTCTTTTTTTCTTTGCGTCATGTGCTGTTTGGGGAGGGTTTTTTGGAAGGGACATCCTGCGTGACACTGCAGTGCCACTCCTAGATGTGCCCGGTGTTTGTGTCGGCCACTAGGGTCGCTAATCTTACTCACACAGTCAGCTACCTCATTGCGCCTCTTTTTTTCTTTGCGTCATGTGCTGTTTGGGGAGGGTTTTTTGGAAGGGCCATCCTGCGTGACACTGCAGTGCCACTCCTAGATGGGCCCGGTGTTTGTGTCGGCCACTAGGGTCGCTAATCTTACTCACACAGCTACCTCATTGCGCCTCTTTTTTTCTTTGCGTCATGTGCTGTTTGGGGAGGGTTTTTTGGAAGGGCCATCCTGCGTGACACTGCAGTGCCACTCCTAGATGGGCCCGGTGTTTGTGTCGGCCACTAGGGTCGCTAATCTTACTCACACAGCTACCTCATTGCGCCTCTTTTTTTCTTTGCGTCATGTGCTGTTTGGGGAGGGTTTTTTGGAAGGGACATCCTGCGTGACACTGCAGTGCCACTCCTAGATGGGCCCGGTGTTTGTGTCGGCCACTAGGGTCGCTTATCTTACTCACACAGCGACCTCGGTGCAAATTTTAGGACTAAAAATAATATTGTGAGGTGTGATGTGTTCAGAATAGGCTGAAAATGAGTGTAAATTATGTTTTTTGAGGTTAATAATACTTTGGGATCAAAATTACCCCCAAATTCTATGATTTAAGCTGTTTTTTAGGGTTTTTTGAAAAAAACACCCGAATCCAAAACACACCCGAATCCGACAAAAATAATTCGGTGAGGTTTTGCCAAAACGCGTTCGAACCCAAAACACGGCCGCGGAACCGAACCCAAAACCAAAACACAAAACCCGAAAAATTTCAGGCGCTCATCTCTAATAACTAGTGACCTGGGGAATGACTGGATCCAAAATACTAGTAATAAATAATAATAATAATAATAATAATAATAATAATACAACTAGCTGATGTGCCCAGTTTCAACCGGGCAAAGGTCCCTGGGCGGAACATTTCCCCCTTTTTTACCCCCTTAGGAGTCGAATTTTGAAAAATCCCTGCTTAATTGGTGGCTGCAAATAACTGTCGCAGTTTCCAGACCACTCATCAGGTCACATGTTCCAGTTCACTCACCAGATGCACAGGGAGAGTTCACCAACTGTCACATTTTCCAGAGCACAATGGTTGTACATTGTAACTGGCACGCAGATGTTTTGTCACATAACTCTGAAACGAAGCAACCAATTACAATTACAACATTTTCTGCAAATCTATGGACCAAGACCTTTAATTTGGTATATGATGTGCCCTGCTCAGATAAAGGCATCATAGAAATACATCACTCATAAAAGTCGTCCTTCTGCTATTAATAATAAAAATAATAAATAATAATAAATCATCTATCTCTCCCATGTATATATTTTTTTACAAAGCCACTCAACATTAATCGTACCATCCCGAAGCGCACAATTTGTTTTAAGGGAAAGAAACACAATATACCACAAAATATTATACAGTGTATCCTATATGATAAAAGACTAAAGCTGCTCCTCACCTCTATGGGGTGAATTCAAGTGTTTTGTATGCAGGAATCCACTACATTGCAACCGACAGGTCAATTTAAGTGTTCGGGCTCGCACAACCGCAGACGCTGACATTACTGTTATGTTGTTCCATCATTTTGATGGGCTGGTAACTAGTATAAAATAAAAACCTGTAAATTCATTGCTGTATTATATAAGTAATGTACAATTTACTTGGTGAGTCAAATAAAAAGCATTTTTAAAGCTAAAAACGAGTATCTATCATATGATATTATTATACATCTTATTATACAGTACAGTATTTGTGGGTCTCTTGAACAAGAAAGATGTAACAAGAAACCCAATGATTCTAGCTGGCAAAAGTATAGAGAACTTTCAACTTGGTTTTTGTTGCCACGGTAACCGCATCCCTGCTACACTCATGTGCAGCACATCTGTCTTAGGCACGGTGGATTCTGCTGTCCCATGAGACCAAGGCATCAAAAATTACAGCATCAGCCAAAATGAATGCAGGACATAAAATACAAATAACTGTAGTATTGCAAACTTATATCAGCACATTAGTTATATTGTCGTTCCATAACAACTATACAGTAACAATACAGCATGCAGCAGTTAGGAAAAAGACTATTTGGTTTAAAGCAAGGTCTACCTATGCTTGTGAAGAATTCATTGATCACATCTTAAATTAATTATATTTCAGCAACATGATCCAGTGTCTAATGGGATCCATGTCAATAATAATAATAATAATAATAATAATAATAATAATAATTGTAGTGTATTTCTTTAGTTGTTTTATTTATCTGATGTTTTTTTCTCTTGTCTTTTTTTCATGTGCTTATGTTATTTTTGTCCTCCCCCCCCCCCTTCATTTCATTACAATCCTGAATGCATTTTGAAACGTTGGTCCAAAAGTTCAAATAGAAAACGGACTCAGCATGTAATAAAGCTGAATGGAAACATACGGCTTAATTTCCCCCCCCTTAAACAATGAGGAAGAAATAACATGTTGGAAACCATTGACTTTACCCAAGGAACCAATGTATCAAGCCTTAGAGAGTGATAAATAGCACGTGATAAAGTACCAAACAACCAGCTCCTAACTTCCATGTTACAGGCTATTGCCCTTATTTATCAATGAGTGATAAATTTCACTGTGATAAATTGCACCAGCCAATCGTCTCCTAACTGTCATTTTTCAAACTACAGTCTGTAACATTGCAGTTAGGAGCTGATTGGCTGGTGCAATTTATAAGTCACAGTGAAAGATGAGAGACATGAGACAGAACAAAGCAGAAGAGCTGAAGGCCACTATTGAAGCATCCTGGTCTTCCATAACACCTCAGCAGTGCCACAGGCTGATAGAATCCATGCAACGCCGCATTGAGGCAGTAATTCATGCCAAAGGGGCCCAAACCAAGTACTGAGTACATATGCATGTTTATACTTTTCACAGGGCCGATATTTCTGTATTTAAAATACTTTTTTTATTGATTTTATGTAATACTCTAATTTTCTGAGATTTTGGATTTGGGGTTTCCTTAAGCTGTAAGACACAATCATCAAAATTATAACAAATAAAGGCTTAAAAGATCTCACTTTGCATGTAATGGGTCTATATAATATATTAGTTTCACATTTTAAGTTGGATTACTGAAATAAATGAACTTTTGCACGATATTCTAATTTTCTGACTTTCACCTGTATATTGAGAAATGCAATCTGATCAAATTCCCCCACCCCCCAAATTTAAAAAAAAAAAAATACCTCAGTGATCCCTGTGATAATAATGCTTTCCTGAGACAGCGTTATCAGAGGACTCACTGCAGATCCTGTGCTCTTGCACAGCTTTCTCTGCCCCTAGGCAGGGAAAGTTATGCAGGGAGCCGGCAGTGTGACAGCTCTGTGTGTCCAATGGAACCACAGAGCTGATCACTTTGTAAAAAAAAAAAAAGTACAAAAAAAATAATCATACAGGGACTGGTGATCGGTGCTCTGGTGCGGTCTGCAGGTGATCAGGGCTCCCTGCCGCTCCTGTTACTCCCGGTGCAGTAAAGTGATGCTGCAAAGCGGCAACTCACTTTACAGCATCGGAAATCACAGTAGCAGGGAACCCTGATGACTGGTAGATTTCCAGGAGCACTAATCACTGATTAGGTGAGTATGATTAGCGGTGGGGGAGGGTCTCACGTGTAGGGTTAGTTGTGATGGGGCGGTGGCGACCCAGCAGCAGCTGTAGCAGCTATGTCTGCAGTGAGTATGCAGCACATATCCTGGGTATTTTTTATGAAACATAAAACCAGATAATGCTATGGAGTGGCATCGCAGGTACAGAGCTTTCTCACAAGCATCCATGCAATGTATTCAATTACTACAGTGCAAAATGGGTCAATTTTACCATATCTCATCTGCATCTTCAGATGCGGATGGTGATAAATCAGCTTTGGAACAGTGGCCTCTGCATGTGGCCTATTGGTAAAGTGTTGACCCTAATTACATTGATATAACCAGTGTGACTATCTATAGTATTACCAGAATCTAAAACCTCTAATAAAGCCATAGTGAAGCATTTATCAAAATTCTGCCATGACACACCAGGGGCAATATTTACTAATATTCGTGTTTGAGTCGGTTTATGTAGTGTTTAAACTTGTTTTGTATCGGGTGTATTTTCATGCAACTTTTTGAAACTATATACGCAAAGTTACAAAGCAGTCGACTTTATGGTTTTCGTGTTTTCCGATGTCGATGCCAGTCGTTTTTTTTTTTGGACCATTCTCGGCCGTCATTGTCATTTGCGTACGTCTTTTGGTTGTTTTTACCGGTATTTTTTCTAAGTTAAACGCGGCAGGTTTTTTTTAAGACCCCGGCCGCATTTTCACTTTTAGTTTCGTTTTTCATCCCCGTTCATGATTGGTTGTGTAGATGTAGGAGTGTCTGTGCGCAACCATATAAATATGCCCCAAACCGTCCGCACCTCGTTGGTTTAGTTAGTGGTGAGGAGGAGGGAGGTTGTGCTGTGGAGGTAGGTGAATTTGTGGTTTGGTGAGGCGTGTTGGTAGCGATTTCTGAGTGTGGTATTGTGTTTGAAAGTCGTCTTGTCATTCTTGTAGTCTTGTTTTTTGTGGTTTTGTCTCATTTTTTGTCCAAGTTATTTTTCTTTATAGTCCCTTGTCAGTGTTTGTGTGTGTGTGGGTCTGTGTGTGTGAGTTGTGTAGTGGTAGTGGAGGAGTGTGTTGTTTGTCTATTTTTTTTTCTGTGTTAAGTGTTTAGACACACAACTATGTGTGACTCAGAGGTGGGTGAGGTGGAGGGTGTGAGTGAGGGCGAGGAGGTCAGTCAGGTAGAGGAGGTGGGTGAGGTTGCTGCAGCAGCCTCAAGTGACAGTGATAGTGACAGTCAGACAGCTCCGCAGCCACGCACCACTACTAAGACTGGGCGGAATGTAAAGTTTAGTTTTGCTGAAAATGTGGCATTGGTGCGTGAGCTGATGAAGTATCAGCGGCAGTTATTTGGGCCTGAGTCCACCAAGGTGCCAACACGTAGGAAGATGGTGTTGTGGGCGAAAGTTGTTGCTGCTGTCAATAGTGAGGGGGTGGTCAAGCGGACGGAGGACACGTGCCACAAACGGTACTATGACATAAAGCGACGTGTCAAGTCCAAAATGGCCAAGGAGGCGAAGTCGGCTCGAAAAACCGGTGGTGGCCAGCCCTATATTGCAAGATATCTGGAGTATGAGGAGCCCATGCGGAGTGTAATACCTCCTGAAGTAGTCTCTGCAACCCATGTCCGGGATTCAGATAGGCCCAGGAAGAATGGTGAGCATGTGTATTTGCATTAAAATTCTATGACCTTATTTTATTTTTATTTTTTTAAATGTGTGTCATGTCACGTTGCATATTACTCCCATCTTCAAGTGTGTGTCAGCAAATACATTGTTTTGGGTAATGTTTTATACAAAAGCCAATGTAACATCTTGCTTTATTGTATGTCATGTGTTTTTTCCCAGTATATTTTGCATGTGTAGTTTGGACTTGGTGTGTCATTGAATTGTCCTGCAATAATGTTTTCCTTATGGACATTTTTTGTTTTTTAATTTGGACTATGTTTTATATTTAGGTTATCCATGTGCAATGTTTCAAAAACAGTGGTTGTCATGTTAGAGGCTGGAGTAGTGGAAAGTGGTTTGGACACCACTTACACGTGTAATGTCATTATTACAGAATGTAATATTTTTTATTAAAAAAAAACACTATTTGTTCAGTTTGAGTTTGTATTTGTACTGTGACACAACACTGCAGTGTAATTTTTTAATTTTTTTTTTTTTTTTTTTTGGCTCATATAGTGGTAATGTGTGTTTGGAGTGCCACATCACAGAGCAATTTATATATTGCATCTGTAATATTTTTCCTTTAATTACAAAATGAAGATGTGTGTGTTTGTGGTTGTTAATGTATGTATTTTTACTTGTGGCCTATGTCAGTGTCCTGTACATGTTTTCCTGTGTTGAACTTTCCATAGTGCATATGGCTATTGGACAATGTTTATTGTTTTATGTAGTGGTTTTTTTGTTTCCGGTCCTTATGTTTTTCATAAAAATAAAGCAAGCATTTATTAAAGAATAAATGTTTATAAGCATAATGGGTGGATGTATCAACAATAGCATGAATACATGAGTGTTTTTTTTTTTTTTTACAGTGTTTGAAAAAAGCAGTACTACTCGTCCTTGTTATGCACACCAGTGCCAGCAGGAATGTACTGGTGTCTGAACGGAGAGGGATGCAAAACAAATGAACTCACAGACAGACTGGGGAATATGACATTACATACATAGAAGGTGATAGGGTAACAAAATAAACACAAAGTGAACAGAGAAGCCCAAAGGCTAAGAAACTGGGTGTCTCCCTAGTATTAGGAATGCTCAGATGGAAAGAAGCGAGATGTTGTGATTTAATACGTAGAGAACCCGAAATGCTGTTGCTAAGGGCAACAGCAAAACCCTAAAGGGTTACCAACGGGTGTGGCAGTAAACTCCTTGGTCAGAGATAGAATAATAGACACAAGGAGAGTCTCCACAATCCTAGTCCTCACTTGCAGTGCACTGGTTCAGCTTACTGCCACTAAACTGACACCAGAACACCTTGCACAGTGAGAAAGGATTTTGGCAGGCAAGTCTGAGAATACAGCCGCAAACTTGCTAGGTTCACAGAGTAGCAAAAGAACCCCAGCAGGTTAAACGACTGACTCCAGTCTTACTGCTAGGTCTGGATTGGCAGAGTGTAATACCAAATCCCAAGGCCTATTTGCAGTAAGCAACAAACAAATACAAAGTTTACACAGTACTAGCTAGCTTTCAGGAACTGACTAACCAACAAAGATTCAGCAGCATCTGCCTAACCTGAGAAGAGGGTTTATATAGCAGGTGCTGTCCACGCCCCACTCAGACCTCACAGACTGTGAGCACAAAAACCAGCACCGGATCCCCTGCCGTGCACAGAGCCTGTAACCACTGCACAGCAAAAGACCCGAACCGGAGTATCAGCTACGCTCAGGTTACTCCGCTAGCACTTGTCTCCCTGTTGCCATGACGACGTGGCAGCACAGAGCAGGAGACTCTAACAGTCCTCCAGTAACTCCCATCACATTTGATGATCAAGACGCTGCGGAAGCAGGTAAAGTGTCCATTGTAGTATAGGGTATGTTTGTAAAGGAATGGACATAACAAAATTTAACTTTCATTAATAGGTCCATCAAAAGAAGTTTGGAGCAGCAGAAGTGGGACTTCTGTAAGACATCACCACAAAAAAACCTGTGGCAGCAAAGAAAGCAAGGTCTCATGTCCAGGGCCAACCACAGCAGGCTACCCCGCCACGAAGATTATCGACAGTATGTTCGGTCCCCCCACTCCAAATTTTGGACACACCTCCAAGACGTCATCCACACTCCCCTCATCTTGATTGTGAGTATCAAACTGAAATAAATGTAAACAATTTTAGATCGTAATCAAGCTTTTTCTTAACCGCATTAAGTCAAAACACATCAAAAACGTATATAATTACCGAAGTAAGTAAAACATGAAATGGAATCCAAGCAAAATGGCCTTGTCCACATCCAGTAAAGATATGTATGTCCACTTGAGCCATACAGTAGCACATTGTGTGTAAGATGCTGCAACATGTTTATTGTTTGCATATAGTAAGCTTGTTTATCAAATTTACACATGTGTGTTTGAGCTCACATTGCCAAATACATATAAAAACATTCCTATGTTTGTTTTAGAAAAGCTATAAGGTAACACATTATGGATTACAATGTGTTTTTATGGTGGAGTATGTCTGATCTACAATAAAACTAAAGTGTTTGCTTTCACAATTAAGTAACCAGACACATTTGCCACAAACAGGCATATGTATGTATTTAAGTTATGAGTGATGATGTTGCTAGGCAGAATATCTGAAAGCAACAGTAAATGAAATGTGTTCCATGTGTAGTGATTTGTTTTCATTTATCAAACATATGGATAGCTAACGGCAAATTTTTTGACATTTCAGCTTCTAGTCCTGGTAACAGCATCCCTCCGCAACAACAGCAACACAGGGACATGGAGGAGACAATCATCTTAGAAATGCAGCCATTAAGCCAAGGAATCAGCCACCCAGCACCTGTGAGTACACCACCACAGCAAAGCACACCACCACCACAACACAGCCCAACAACACCAGTAACACAAGGCCATGATCAGGTGTTTTGGACCATTTGGGCTAGACAGCAGGCCACTAATGAAGATTGCCTGCGTAGGCAAACACAAATGTTTGCAAGCCTACCATGTCACCTCAGAAGAATAACCAGAAATATGAGTAGACAAAATGAACAAACAACCAGAATTGGCAATACCATGGACCTCATGCATACAGACATTACAGAGGTCATGGGCAACTTACAGCGCATAATGGAAGAACAGCACAGACTAATGGAAGAACAGCACAGACAACAGCAAAGTTATATGAATATTTTTCAAAACAATCAAAAGATTCATGAAAGTTTATTCCGAATTGTAGACAATCAAAATGCTGCTACACGTGAACTCAATGCCACCCTCACTAACCTGAATAAAACACTCAGATCCATGCACCAACAGCAAACAAGCAGCAGTTCTGGTATGACTACTCCAAATATCACGCCAGTCTCATCACCACGAAGACGCTCCACCAGAGCACGACAACATGACAGTGCTAAAGGCAAAGGGCAGGACAAGCAGGCACCAAAAAAAAATTAACACAAAACAAACAAATTTTACATTTCTGAGAAGAAATTCAAAATAGTTAGTAAGTGTATGTTTGGCAAAATATATATAACACTTAGCTCCTTGCCAATTTATACAACATCATTAATTATAAGTGGTACAAACAACAGCATAAAATTTGTACGCACATTTATTCTTTACCATCTTTGTTTTCTTTTGGAGGAGGGAAATGTTGTTGGAGCTGCACATACATGTTAGCAGGAATTAACCATACTACTTGATTTTTTTCTAATCATTACTCTTTCTAGATTCCAATCATTCTCCTATCCTGCACACCCAATCATTGCCAGGCAGCCACATATATGTTAGCAGGAAGTAACCAGACCACTTGATTTTTTTCTAATCATTACTCTTTCTAGATTCCAATCATTCTCATATCCTGCAGCCAATCCACATTACAATGTGATTGTTAACTATTTTACCTTTCTTCTCTATACAACATTACAAGAATAACACAATTGAGTTGCGTAAAAAGCTTTTAATATGTTGTCATTGAATTGAGATAATTCATTGCCAAAATGAATGTCATTATTGTTGGGCCATGTTTGTGTGTGTTAAAAATGAGTAATAATGTTATTACACATGATGCAGAAACCAAAAAATAAGAAATTTTTAACCCCCAAAAAATAATGTGTATAATAATGTATATATGTGGCAAACTGTGTAATTACTTACAAATTATCAAGTTTACTGCAGCAAACATTATGAAATAAATTATTTTGGATGAGAGTAAGTTTGTGTCCCTTAAATATGTTGGAGCATCACATATAGGGACACATGTATTCCTCAAGGCTAACATATTATATGTTGAGGACTGTTTATTTAGAACACAGGTTCTCAAACTCGGCCCTCAGGACCCCACACAGTGCATGTTTTGCAGGTCTCCTCACAGAATCACAAGTGACATAATTAGCTCCACCTGTGAACCTTTTAAAATGTGTATGTGAGTAATTCATACACCTGTGCTTCTACTGGGTTACCTGCAAAACATGCACTGTGTTGGGTCCTGAGGGCCGAGTTCGAGAACCTGTGCATTAGGACATTACACACAATCATAAAGTAAAATACTAAATAAATTACTATGTGGATTATGTGTGCTTGTAATAAATTATCAGTGCAAGTTTACGAACACTTATCCAGACTTAATGCGTGCCACTTATAATCTGTTGTTTTGATTTTTAAAATAAACACAATACACATGCGACATTAGTTTTGCATAAAGCGAGGGTATGTTTGTATGTCTCAAGGAGACAGACACATTCTGAGTAATGGTTTTTACAATAAAAATGGGCCAACATCTATTTATGATTACACAACAAATGAAATAAGCAAACCAAACTCTTGCCTAACCTGCCTCCCTACATCTGTACTCCAAGTATCACCAGATGTCTCTAATTCCTCTGCTTTCTGGCTGCTTTCTTAATCCTCCTCCTCCTCCTCCTCAACATGTGGCAGATGTTGTTGCAAACACATGTTATGAAGAAAGCAGCAGCAGAACACAATTTGAGTCACCTTCGAGGGACTATACAACAAAAGGCCACCAGACTTATCCAGACACCGAAACCTAGATTTCAGCTCACCAAAACATCTTTCTATCACATTCCGCGTGGACTTATGTGCATGATTGTAATTGTGTTCAGCAGGGGTATCAGGGCGGGACAATGGAGTTAGAAGCCAAAAGAAACAGCCATATCCTCCATCACCTAAAAGACAGATATAGTAACGTGATTCATGTTAAGATACAGCAACACATAAGTAACACACTGTGGGGCAGATGTATTAACCTGTAGAAGGCATAAGGAAGTGATAAACCAATGATATGTGCAAGGTAATAAAGGCAGCGGACAATCTGTTCCTAAATGTTCATTTACATATTGGAGCTGATTGGCTGGTGCCTTTATCACCTTGCACATTTCACTGGTTTCTCACTTCCTTATGCCTTCTACAGGTTAATACATCTGCCCCTGTATTTGGACAAAGTATACGCAGGCCTACACATATCAAATTACATACCCAGCAGCAATCCATCTGGCATTTGTCCGTCCTCAAACTTATCAAAGAGGGATGACTGACTGAGGATGAAGGAGTCATGGCAGCCCCCAGGGTAACCAGCAACAACACTCATTATTTTGAGATTTGCATCACAAACCACCTGCTCATTTGTGGAGTGTTCTAGATGGCGATTAGTATATATGTGCTGCCTGCCCCTAGGTGGTCTCAGCTGAATGTGTGTGCAATCTATGGCTCCAAGCACATTGGGCATGCCAGCCAGCTCATAGAAATCTACCCTGACGGCATGCCACTGAGACTCCTGGGTAGGGAAGCAGATTGAGGCATTGATGTGGGGCTGCAAAACAGCCAACACCTGTGTGTATATTTTAAAGAACAATAAACATGAGATTTTAGGACAGAACTGTCCACCGAGAAATTAAAACAAACAAAAAAAGAAGAGGTAGTTAGGTATACATCACCTGTGTTAATATTCTCGAAAATGAGGGCTGTGAGATTCCTATGACATCCCCAGACACAGCCTGAAAGCTACCAGTAGCCATAAAGTGCAACACAGCCAGGAGTTTGTGCAGGCCTGAGACAGAGCGAGAGCGTGCTGTCTCAGGGTCTAGGCCCAGTTTGACAAGGTCATACAGACGGAAAATGTTGTTACAATTTAGACGGAACATCTGTATGACCATATCATCGGACAATGCATTCAAGTTTAAATGCCCCCTAAAAAAACGAGGCCTGCGCAGCCTCCACGGAACCTATACAACCAGCTGACCATGTTCAGTTTGTTGGCCCTGGTTACTTACAGGCTGATGTCTGAGTCTGAGGAATCCCACAGCACACAAAATATCACTGGTCCACAGTCCTGCTGCCATTTCTGAGTGTAGGTGTATTGAAATGGGCCTAACATCCTTTTATAGGCATCCTAATTCAGGTGTGAGTGATTTTTGAGTTGCAACACATGTAAACACGCCTGAAAAAAGCAGGTCTATTTTTTTGCCGCTTTTTTTAACGATTCGCAAAAAAATACGACCGCATTTGAGCACTCAGAGACTAACACCCAAATACGAATGAATAGTTAATTCCCGTATTGTATGAAATAACAGCCGCTTTTGACCGATGGTCTATTCATTCGTATTTCTGAACTTTGCAAATCAAACCATTACGAATAGTCCAAACACTGCCGAGATTGGTGCTTAGTGAATTTCTGGATTGGGACTTAGAAAAAAAAACACAAATCGGGTAAACTCGTATTTTTAGTAAATATAGGCCCAGGTTTTAAGATGATCCATGCTTGAACACAGGTTATTTAATTAGTACCTCAGTCAATTTGGTTTAACCACCTCAATCAATTTGATTTAACCATCTGCATCCAAGCATGGATATCCTTAAAACCTGAACTGTAATGGCGGCATTTGGGAATCCCTGCTATAATGCATACCGTTATTTATCACACCTTAACCAATCTATGGACCGGCTGTAATGGAGTGCGAGACGGCTGGAGCTCCGAGATTCTGGCCGAACTCATACTGTATGTTTTTTTAAAGCAGCAAACATTTACAAGGCAAAACCAACTCGGAGACTCCATGCCCTTTTCCAAGATGACAACCAAGAGCTCTAATGAGCATGTAAACAGAGGCGGATTTAAATCTCATGGGGCCTTAAGCAAGACACCGATTTAGGGACCACCTTCCTCAAACAATTCATAACACTATTATTTCATTCCTGATTTATTCCCCTTACATTATTTGTCATTTTTCCTCCTTATATTCTACTTTTTAAAATTTAAAACATTACTGGCATCACAAACATTAAAAAGGTATATGAAAACACAGTATAAACATAATATTTAATTATCACCACACAGCAGGAGACGAAATTCACATTATGCCACATACTATGAGCCGAAATTCACATTACATCACATGGTATGAGTAAAAATGTGTATTATGCACCACAGTATGAGCTGAAATATACATTACACCACACAGTATAAGCCAAAATTCATATTACGCCATATGGTATGAGTAGAAATGTGTATTATGCACCACAGTATGAGCCGAAATGTACATTATACCACACAGTATGAGCCAAAAATTCAAATTACGCCATACAGTATTTACCGAAATTCACAATATGCCACATGATATGAGTCAAATTGCATATTATGCCACACACTATGAGCCGAAATATACATCATGCCACACACAGTATGAGCCAAATTCATATTACACCATACGGTATGAGTAGAAATGCATATTAATTATGCAGCACAGTATGAGCTGAAATATACATTATGCCACACAAGTCCAACCTCCCACAGCACCCATGCCCCCCCCCCCTTCCCCCCACACGCTGATTGTTGGCCTCACCGGGCTCACCCTCAGCTCCAGTGCTGGCAGTAGCAGGCACACTGTCAGTCTCACCTCCTGGCCGATTGCGCCCCCCCCCCCCCCCCCACTGACAGGTACCCCCCTGGCCCCATCAAGAAGCAGGAAGGGTGAGGATCGTCACATTACCTTAACCTCCCCGCCACTGCCGCACACGCTTTAAGGGCAGCGCGGGCCTCGGCCGAATCTGCAATACTCACTTACCACTGACAGCTCTACTCCTTCAGTCCTCTCACGGTGACCAGGCTCTCTCCTATGGCTGGGCAGTTGCTCTCCTTTCTACTCCAGCAGCCAGCTCCGTCTCCTGGTATCCGTGCTGCGGTGCTGCTGGTCAGTCACATGGAGGAGAGGAGGAGGGTGTACACTGTGGGTGTGAGCTGGCTCTGGTCCCAGCAGCAGCTGTCCAATCAGCATGCACTGACAGCCTGCTGGGGCCAGGCCGGATCAGAATGATGCATGTAAAAAAAACCTCCTCTGCAGTGCCGCTACTCATGGCAATCCGTGGCTGTAGTCGGACCGCCTGAGACTCATGGGGCCCTAAGCGCATGCCTTGATTGCCTAGCGACAAATCCACCCCTTCATGTAAAGGTTCCATCTTGAGACTGAGTACAGGGACAATGGTGGGAGAGAGACCTATGAGGACCTAATTATTACCTGCTATAAAGCTGTTTCAGCATCCCTGCATCACCAACTGACTGCATTTTACACTCACCGAATGGTGGTCTGTATAAAACCATGTTCTACTCATGCTATGCTCCATCTCCAGTGTACATGTAATAGTGAGTGCAGCTGTACCTGCTATCTATCAGAGAAGAAAACCAAGTGGTGTTTGTAAGGAATGTCCAATTTTATATTGAAAATAGGATTTTAATTACCTACCGGTAAATCCTTTTCTCGTAGTCCGTAGAGGATACTGGGGTCCATTTAGTACCATGGGGGTATAGACGGGCCCACTAGGAGCCTTGAGCACTTTAAGAAATCAATAGTGTGTGCTGGCTCCTCCCTCTATGCTCCTCCTTCCAGACTCAGTCTAGAAACTGTGCCCGAGGAGACGGGCATACCTTGAGAAAAGGATTTAAAGGACAGTGGTGAGATTCGAACCAGCACACACAAACAAGAGGAAAGCCATGCTAACCAAACTTGACGAGGGACAGCAACAGCTGAACCAACAACAATACTTAACCAAGTTACAGTGCAGGAACACACAAAGGAATGGGCGGGCGCCCATATCCTCTACGGACTACGAGAAAAGGATTTACCGCTATGTAATTAAAATCCTATTTTCTCTTATGTCCTAGAGGATACTGGGGTCCAATTAGTACCATGGGGATGTACCAAAGCTTCAAAACCGGGTGGGAGAGTGCTGAGGTTCCTGCAGCACTGATTGAACAAACTGAAGTTCCTCAGAGGCCAAAGTATCGAACTTGTAGAACTTAGCAAACGTGTTCAAACCTGACCAAGTAGCCGCTCGGCACTTGGCCCGGGGTGTCTCTGCTGTAAAGCCGAGACACCCAGGGAAGCCGCCCAGGAAGAATCCACCGACCTAGTAGAGAGGACCTGTACAGATTTAGGAACCGGCAAACCTGCCGTAGAGTAAGCGTGCTGGATAGCAAGCCTGATCCAGTGAGCAATAGACTGCTTTGAAGCAGGACACCCAATTTAATGAGATCATAGAGCACAAACAGCGAGTCCGATTTTCTGTGACGCGCTGTCCACTTTACATAGATTTTCAAAGCCCTCACAACATCCATGGACTTTGAAGTAGTAGTACTAGTAGTAGTAGGTGTCGGTAACCACCGGGACCACAATAGGTTGATTGATGCAAAAGGCAGACACCACCATTGGAAGAAATTGCTGACGAGTTCTGAGTTCAGCTCTATCTTCATGAAAAATCAAATAGGGGCTCTTATGAGACAGCACCCCCAATTCCGACACACGTCTTGCAAAAGCCAAGGCCAACAGTGTGACGGTCTTCCACTTAAGAAACTTTACGTCAGCCTCCTGTAAAGGCTCAAACCATTCAGATTGTAGAAACTGCAACACCTGGTTGAGTTCCCAAGGTGCCGTGGGAGGCACAAAGGGCAGTTGGATGTGCAGAACACCTTTCAAGAACTTCTGAACCTCAGGGAAGGAAGCCAACTGTTTCTGGAAGAAAATGGATAAGGCCAAAATCTGGACTTTTATGGAGCCCAGGCATAGGCCCACATCCACACCTGACTGCAGAAAAAGCAGAAGACGTCCCAGTTGAAACTCCACCGCAGGAAATTTCCTGTTTTCGCACCAAGAGACGTATTTTCTCCAAATACTGTGGTAATGTTTAGATGTTACCCCTTTTCTGGCTTGGATCAAGGTAGGAAGTACCCTGTCTGGAATGCCTTTCCAGGCTAGAATTTGATGCTCAACCTCCATGCCATTAAATGTAGCAGCGGTAAGTCTTGATAGACGAATGGCCCCTGTTGCAGAAGATCCTCTCGAAGAGGTAGAGGCCACAGATCCTCCAGGAGCATTTACAGTAGATCTCGGCCAATCTGGAGCAATGAGAATTGCTTGAATCTTTTCCCTTTTTATTCTTTTGAGAATTCTTGGGATCAATGGAAGTGGTGAAAACACATACACCTTCTGATAGACCCATGGAGTCACCAGAGCGTCCACCGCCACTGCCTGTGGGTCTCTCGACCTGGAACAATACCACCTGAGCTTCTTATTGAGACGAGAGGCCATCATATCGATCTGTGAAATTCCCCACCGACGGTTCAAGCACATGAACACTTCCAGGTGAAGGCCCCACTCTCCTGGGTGGAGGTCGTGTCTGCTAAGGAAGTCTGCTTCCCAGTTGTCTACTCCCGGAATGAAGATTGCAGACAACGCCACAGCGTGTCTTTCTGTCCAGAGGAGAACTCTTGTTACCTCTGACGCCCTGACGGTTTATGTACATTACCACCGTCACACTGTCCGTCTGAACCTGGATGGCCTGATCTTGATGAAGATGTGATGCCTGTAGAAGGGTGTTGTATGTGGCTCTTAGTTCCAGAATGTTGATTGAAAGAATGGTTTCCTGACTTGACCATTTTCCTTGGAAGTGTTTTCCCTGGGTGACTGCTCCCCAACCCCTGAGGCTTGCATCTGTGGTTAGCAGAATCCAATTTTGAATCCTGAACCTTCGGCCCTCTGTCAGGTGAGAAGTCTGAAGCCACCACAGAAGAGAAATTCTGTCTGTTGGTGACAGACGTATCATCTGGTGCATGTGGAGATGCGATCCAGACCATTTGTCCAACAGATCCAGCTGGAAGGACCTTGCGTGAAGCCTTCTGTACTGCAGCACCTCGTAAGCGGCTACCATCTTTCCCAGAAGGCGAATGCATAGATGCACCGAAATCTGGGTTGGTTTTAGAGCATCCCGCACCAATCGACTGGATTACCAATGCCTTTTCCAATGGAAGGAATACCGTCTGTGCCTCCATATCCAGTATCATCCCCAGGAATGGAAGCCTCTGTGTGGTTCCAGGTGAGATTTTGGTAGGTTCAGAATCAACCCGTGATCCCGGAGTAGTCACGTTGAGAGGGCAATGTTGTCCAACAACCGCTCCCTGGATGGTGCTTTTATCAGCAGATCGTCCAGGTATGGAATTATGTTCACTCCCTGTTTGAGGAGGAGAAACATCATCTCTACCATTACCTTGGTGAATACGCTCGGTGCCGTGGAGAGGCCAAATGGCAGGGCCTGGAACTGGTAGTGACAGTCCTGTAATGCAAACCTTAGCTAAGCCTGATGAGGTGGCCAGATTGGGATATGAAGGTATGCATCCTTGATATCCAGAGACACCAAGAATTCCCCTTCCTCCAGACCTAAGATCACCGCTCTCAGAGACTCCGTCTTGAATTTGAACACCTGTAAATACAGGTTCAGTGACTTGAGGTTTAAAATGGGTCTTACCGAACCATCCGGTTTCGGTTCCACAAACAGGTTGGAATAATAACCTTTGATCTGTAGCTGAGGTGGAACTGGAACAATGACTTGAGTCTGTACCAGTTTTTGAATTGCATCCTGTAAAATTATACTTGCCTCCTGAGAAGCTGGTAAGCCTGATTTGAAGAATCTGTGAGGTGGGAGTTCCTGAAACTCCAGTCTGTACCATTTGGCGATGAGCTCTTTGACCCAGGGATCCTGGTATGATGTCACCCATATGTGACTGAAATCTCTTAATCAGGCTCCCACCTGCCTGCCTTCCAGGTAGTGTGGTCCACCGTCATGCTGAAGGCTTTGAGGAAACAGAACCTGTGAACCTACAGTTGCTTGTTTTCTTGGTTTATCTCTATTGCTTTTGAAGGCTGTAGAAGAACCTTTGGTTTTATTTTAAAATGTTGCTGTCAGAAAGGACTGCAGAGTTGGAGCAGAGTAGGTCTACCTAGCTGGAGAGGCTGCAGAAGGAAGGTATGTAGACTTACCTACCGTAGCCTTGGATATCCACGTATCCAGTTCATCTCCAAACAGGGCCTCACCCGTGAAAGGTAGGCTTTCCACACCTTTTCTGAAATCTGCATCCGCAGTCCACTAACATAGCCATTGGCCCCTGCGTGCTGACACTGCCATGGCCGTGGTGCGTGCATGGAGCAAGCCTATCTATTTTATGGCCTCCACCATAAAATTTGCAGAGTCCTGTATATGCTGTAGGAGTAAAACTATCTCCCCTCTAGGTAAGGAATCTAACCACTCAATTAGGTTACCTGACCATTTTGCAATGGCCCTAGTGACCCATGCACAAGCTATAGCGGGTCTTTAGGCCACCCCCGCAGTTGTGTATGGAGATTTGAGAGTGGTCTCAATCTTGCGGTCAGCCGTTTCCTTTAAGGAGGCTGCCCCGGGACAGGTAAGATTATTTTACGTGACAACTGAGATACCAATGCATCAACAATCGGTGGGTTTTCCCATTTTTTTTCTATCATCCTGAGGAAAAGGGAAGGATGCCAGTAACCTTTTAGGGATCTGAAACTTCTTGTCAGGATTAATCCAAGTTTCTTCAAATAGGGAATTTAATTCCTTAGATGCAGGGAAAGTAGCTGAGGATTTCTTTTTTACATTAAAATAAGATTCCTCATCTTCCTCTGTCACTTTGTCAGGAATGTGCAGGACGTCTCTAATAGCTTCTATCAGGGCCTGTATTCCTTGTGACAGAGCTGCATCCCCCCCTCCCGAGTCCACCTTACCATCCTCTGCGTCTGATACATCATCATCAGTGTCAGCCTGCAGGATTTGGGCCAGTGTACGCTTTTGAGGACAAATGATAGGGTTCTTCTGAGACGCTGGTATGGACACTGAATCTCTATTCATCAGGTCATCCACAGACTGTCTTAAGTATTGCATTTCTTTCTCATTTTGGAACAATTTCTGTGAAATATTTGGAATCATCACCACAGAGCACTCTAGGGAGACACAGAGTATGATGGAGCCAGCCACACCGCACCCTCATAGCTAATGCTAAGCTTAGCTAGGTCGCAAACTAATTGCCCTTAATAGGGCTTAGCATTCTAATATTGCCCCCCCCCGCCCCCCCCCCCCTTGCTATGACCTCCTTGTACCGCTGAGGTAATCTGGAGTCCTTGTGGAGGAGCTGCGCATCCCTGCGTCTGTCTATGTAAGCTGCAGAAGGAAAATGGCGCTGGTGAGCTGCTGGATCGGCTCATAGTGAAGCCCCGCCCCCTCAGTCTTCACTTTTTTTATACTGGCTGAGGTGATTTTGGTGCTTAACAGTGGGTCAGAGCTCCTGTAAGCGCTGTGCCAGTGTGGGTAGTTGTTTAAAAACGTCTCAGCTCGCCCCTTATAGCAGTGCAGCAATGCTGTTCTGAGCCTGGAGACACAGCCTGCACTCAGAGCTGAGCTCCTACCCTTGTGCCGCCATGATAGCCTGCGACCAGCTAACTGGGACGCTGGCATAGTACTCACCACTCTTCTAACTTCTGGCTCTGTTAGGGGTGGCGGCGTGCTGTGGGAATGTACGCTTGTCGTGGTGGGGCTTGCAAATGGTTCCCTCAGGAGCTCAGTGTCCTGTCAGCAGGGAACGGGACCATTAACCCTATAGGAGGTTGCCCCCCCGCCCCCCCCCAAGCCCCACGAAGCAGACAGGCTGGTGCGAACCAGCCTGTCTGAAAATAGCAAACAGAAAATAAATGCAGAAAACTCTTCAGGAGCTTCCCTAAGCATGACCGGCTCCTCCGGGCACATTTTCTAAACTGAGTCTGGTAGGATGGGCATAGAGAGAGGAGCCAGCACACACTATTGATTTCTTATAGTGCCCAAGGCTCCTAGTGGACCAGTCTATACCCCCATGGTACTAAATAGACCCCAGTATCCTCTAGGACGTAAGAGAAATGGGCATGATTAAAATTTGTATTACTCTGATTGATGTATTGATGTTCCACTGTATTATACCAGTTAAATGTCTTTGCATGTCAAATGGTAGAAAGTGAATTGATCTACTGCTATTTCATTATTACCACAGAACTCCAGAAACATGATGCTAATCAGCCCTAAGACCCTGTGTATGGGACAGGAATCTGTGTATAAACACCGCAGGAGTCCACCCTGCGACTTAGTAGAGACACACTAGCTATCCATGTGTGAAACCTTCTTCCTTCCTTACTGTAAGAATGATTCAAGATATTTACACAGACCTCATACTACAGTTGTAAACCCTAGCCCACAGCTTCAAACAAACAATTAAAAGAGTTAGGCCTTCCGCTCCTACTAAGAGATCCGACAGTGCAAACTTAGACTCACTACACTTTGGTTGGAAGGGTTAAAGGAATCCCAAGAGAGAGGAGGGCTATGGGGGGTGAGCTGCAGCAATGTTTAAATATGAGAAACTCTTGCTGCAGACAGTTCATTATCATGAAGGGGTCTAGATGATCCTAATGAAACATACCTACCGGAGGAGCCTTCACCTCAATCAGCATTCAACCCTGCCTAGGTGATATGAATGTTGTACCTTTTTTTCCCCTATTTTTATTTCTAGAGGTTGCAATTACTTGTATGACTATTTAAACTATTATATTCTTGTAAGGTTTTTTTTCTATAACAATATGCTATGAAGTTTTTACTAAAATTTTATGATCTTAATTTTAGATCTGGTGGTCTGTATTTTTAAACACAAACCTTGAGAGGCTCATGTTACCTAATTTTTTACGTATAAATAATTTTGGTGTGCGGGTGAGAGCAGAAGCTAACCCTGGGGGTGGTACCTCAAAGTTGCTTGGCCTGGCTGGCGCAGTGACTGGTACTTCTGCTGGTGGCAGTTACCGCGTGGATTCACAACATGCGCTAAGGTAATCAGTAAGGTGTCACGGGCAGTGTACTCAGACTGGCATATCTGAAGAATTGCTGCACCGGAATCATGACAGTGTTGTTATGGGGAGGAAATGTTACCTTAAAGTGGGACTGGAATTTGTTACTATATTATGCTGGAGATGTGCTACCCAGGAGCACACAGCCCAGGACTGCAGAGCAAAACCTCAAGGCCGGTAATTCTGGATAGATTAGCTTTAGTTGGGGTACCCACTCCTTTTATGTGATTCAGAGATGGATGTAGGGAAGTTACCAGGCGCAAGATGGCAATCCATGCAATTTCAATGTGCACTTCTGTAAAATATTGTAACTGGGGGGAAGGGAGGCTAACAGAAGTGGGTGCATCAGCTTCTACATCTAAAAACACAGTTGCACTGACACTGGCGGCCATGGTCAGTCGCACATTCTGTACCTGCCATAGGGCAGGTGCAAAGTCCGATGGTATCGCCAAAAGTGCGCAGATGGTGCATCTTTGTATGTAATAGGATGTCCATTGGCCATTGCATCACCTTAAATATGCAGTAGAGGCTGCAACAAAAGTAGCCACTATTGTTTTAGAGTCCACCTCTGAAACACCCCATAGTTTCCAGCTCCAGGCTGGGCTTTGTTACCACTTTTATGGAAGACCCTATAATTGGGTCTCCCTGTTAATAGGAAACCAGTTCAGGCGATGTTGGGCTGGAGCCATTTAAGGAATTTAGAGGGAACATGTTCTTATTTTTTTTTTTTTCATTTACATTTTTTGTAATTTTTTAAATCAATTTCCTGGTTTTTAAAAGTGAAAGATACTGCAGTGATCATTATGGACGTGTTAGTTGGGCCATTTCACTAGCCAGACCAGGGTACAAAGTTACTGTTGTCTATTTTCTCTGGTTACAACTGTACAGTAGATATGCTATAACTTGGTCAAGTACAGGGCACAACTAAAGGGCCCCATACACTAGAACGATAATGCCCGATTTAAATCGATTTCAACCTTTTGGGCCAATAAATCGGATGAAAAGTGGCAAATCGGATGTGTTTTACATCCGATCTGATGCGCGGTCCCGTGAGCATCGGATAGGAGCCCCTAGGTTGTTAGTGCTGCAAACGTAATATGTTGGATCCTGCAGGCATGGCTGGGATCGCATACGATACATCGTATATAAAAGGACCGCATACGATGTATCATATGTGATCCTGCTGCCCGGGAAGCTGCCGGGCGGTTCAAGGGAAATCGCATCCGACTTTAGCCTCCGACATGTCGCTGTAGTGTATGGGACCCTTTAAGGTGGAGGGCTATAAGGGCATGCAACTCGAGCGCCAGTTTTGAGGGGGCGCACCGTCCACATCCTCCCAAATTGGCGCTGGCCTCTGCAGCAGTTGATGCCATTCACAAAGCAGGCAGCATGTCCGAGTCTGCCCTCTGTGTGCTCTGCCTCCCCTCATCTTCTACAGAAGAAGGAAGAGTACCTAGTGCAGGAGAGCAGCAGGTGTCAGGGAGGCAAGAGCAGACCACGTAGCATGCGGGAGGTGGGCCTCGGCGTGTCCAAAGCCCTCACTTGCTGCTGTCAGAAGCCCTCCTGATGCTTGGGGCTTGTGTCCGGATCCTCCTGCAGCTCTGATTCTCTTACTGTGTGCACAGCCTGCTCTGCTGCCTGATCGGGGACAAACTTGGATCCGAAGCTCCGGTTTCCATGAGGTAGCCCGTGGCCCTCTCTGCTTCCTCCTGCCGTACTGTCCTTCGGTGGCCCTGGTGGTGATTCTCCTGCTCCGTTGTCCGCCCCCAGTCCTCTCTGTTGGTGCTGGTTTCCCTGGGACTTTCGTATGTTGTGAGCATTGAGGCATCATTTAAGACAAGCACCTGTGTGATCTGGTGGCTGCTCTGAAACATCTGTACCTCCCCGTCTGTTACATTATATTTTTGGTCCCCAGTAGCTTTCCTCACAGCTGCAGTGGGAGGATATAGTGCAGCATATAGGGTATGTAGTATAGTGTCATACCCTCCAACATTTTACACATGAAAACCGTTACAAATTAGAAAAGGGCGTGGTAATAGGTAAAAGGGTTGTGGCCACACACCCTTTCCTTTACTTTCAATGTTAATTTGGAGAGTCAAAAATTGGTAAAAAAAACAACCCTTTTTGGCAGGTACAGACCATAAAAAAAGGTACTGTACCTGCCAAAAAGGTAGTGTAGCATATAGGGTGGTATTGTAGTGCAGTGTATAGCGGCACATAGTGTGGTATAGTGCGGTGTGTAGGGGATGTAGTGTAGTGCAGTGATGTAGTGCAGCATATAGAGGTATGTAGTGTATTGGGACACACAGTGGGCATGTAGTAGAACACGCTGCTGGGGGGCCATGTGACAGAGAGGGAAGGGGGTGCACCAAATTCCTGCCTTTCCCCGGTTGACAAAAATCCTAGTTTATGGTCACGTCCTTAGTGTTTACGCTGCTTGCTATTACAGCATGTGCAGTCAAATGGAGTGAATAAGAGTTCAATTTGTAGCCTTAAATATAGAGTGCACGGGTGGCAATCCACTACAAAACATAGTCTGTTTATTAAAAGCCTTTTTATTCATTTAAGATGTTGAAAGTAAAATGTGTGCAATAGAAAGAGAGAGGATGACACAGGGAAAGTTGACCTGATTCAACAGTACTCTTTTTAAACATAAACTCCAAACCAAACACAATTAACGCTACAGTCCGCACTTGTTATACACAGTTTTCAGGGGAATCTCGGCATTTATTAGCATTACAATGGAAAATAGTTATAAAGCCACATTGTCTAGCTGGGATAGGAAATGCTGTTGTTGGTGAGGTTCAGGGGTGCAGAACAGTAGGGTTGCCACCTCTCCCTGATTTCCTGGATTCTCCAGGATTTGGCGGCAACTCTCCAGGAGGCTTTTCCCCTCTCCCGGATTCTCCTGGAATAAGGGGACTCCGCCTCTACCAACCCACAAACCAGTGGGACTGCTGGGGGAGCGCTGGCGGCGGTGTGTGCGGCGCGCACATAGGGGATGCGGATGGCCGTGACATGTCACGTGAGTGAAGGGAAGCTGGGGAGGACCAAGGGAGACCATGATGTCGAGACGAATAGCAGGCGCAGCAGGGCGGACTGGCGGCGGGCGGTGGCTGGGAGCAGCAGCAGGCAGCATGTCTGTCGGTGCAGGCGCTGGCGTAGCCTAGGTAAGAATCCATTCCTAAGTGTGT
Organism: Pseudophryne corroboree; assembly: GCF_028390025.1. Taxonomy (NCBI): domain Eukaryota; kingdom Metazoa; phylum Chordata; class Amphibia; order Anura; family Myobatrachidae; genus Pseudophryne; species Pseudophryne corroboree. Next base: position 400,169,008 of record NC_086450.1, on the reverse strand, counting down.
GTGGAACTTGTCGGGGGGGAGGGAGGGGGGGTTGGGATTAAGGGGATGGATCTCCAGGAATCGATGATGCATGAGGTGTCAACCCTAGCCAACAGCCATGCTGGGGTTGCAGGTACTGGGGAGGGGGGCATGGCCAATGCAGAGATGTGTGGCCAGCCCACCTCCCTAGGAAAAATTTTAAGAATAGTTTCTGTTCGGCAACACGGGGGAGGGTGTACCAATGTGTGGGTGCGATCTCTCACCCCCCCTACCTCCCTGCACATCTCGCAGGGAGAGGACTGACTGCTGCTGCTGTGTGCTGCGTGCTGTGCTCGGGGAGGGGAGGTGTCCCGGGCCGGGTAGATAGTACCCGTTCCCCATTGGTGAGTTGCGTTGCAAATGTTACTAAGGCACTAACCAGTTACCAATGGGAGGTATAGGATACCTATACCAAACTAGCCCATCATAGGTATTTCAGCCATAGATACCATTGTATAAAGGGGATATAGGGGGTAATTCAGATCTGATCACTAGGCAGCGATTTTTACTGCCCTGCGATCAGATAGTCGCCACCTACAGGGGGAGTGTATTTTTGCTGTGCAAACGCATGTGTAGCAGAGCTGCACAAACTGATTTTGTGCAGAATCTGAGCAGCCCAGGACTTACTCAGTGGCTGCGATCACATCAGCCTGTTCAGGATCGGATTTGACGTCAGACACCCTCCCTTCAAACGCTTGGACACGCCTGCATTTTTCCAGACACTCCCTGAAAACGGTCAGTTGCCACCCACAAACACCTTCTTTCTGTCAATCTCCTTGTGAACGCCTGTGCAAATGGATCCTTCACACAAACCCGTCACTGACCGGCGATCCTCTTTGCAGCCGTCCGATGTGCCTGCACATTGCAGTGAATATGCATGTGCATTTTGGATCTGATCGCTCGCTGTGCGAAAACGCACAGCAGAGATCAGATCTGAATGACCCCCATAGTCAGAATGTTAACACCAGAATGTGGACATGTTCTGAATGTTGGTCATTTCCATAGTAAACTTCCAGGTTGTATAATTCTCTGCACCTTGTAGCTTGATAGCTCCTGTATGCTTCTAACAGACATAACTATGCAGCTTCTGTCACTAAAAAGTCTCTGCACTGACATGCTACAATGGCTGGTAGTTTATCTCTCTCCAAGGCTTAGTTTATCGGCCCCTCTGTATTCTGTGCAGCTTCTGTGTACTGACTAACCTCTTTTCTGATGCACTGCACTAGAAACACTGAGAGCCCGATTCAGGTTGTTACTCTGCGTATATTCAGTACTCTGCATATGCGTTGGAACTGTTCTGCGCATGCATACCTCCCAACTTTTGAATGCAGAGATTCAGGACCCTGTTGTGGCATAGCTGCACAAGACCCGAGAAGGGGACATGGCCTCGGATGAGAGGGGTGTGGACTATGCCGGGTGGGCGTGACCTCACGACGAGGACCCATTATACAGCATTTTGGGATCATGCCCAGCACTCCCCAAGTTACTGGGCAGCCCCCATGTCACCTCTCAGCACACTGCATCTATTCAGAGATCACTCGCTGAGCAGCGGGTGATCAAAGGATCCCCCAACTGCACCCCCACCCGCCCGCAGGACATTGTGGCCCATGGGTGGGACAGCGGGACAGTGTCCGAATAGCGGGACTATCCCACTGGAATCCGAAAAACTGAGGCTTGTCTCTGCCATTGTGGTAGAGATGTCGAGGCTCCTGGCCTCTTTGATGCATCTCTTAGCATGACCCATGAGTCATGTAGATGGCGGAAGGTATTACAGATGATCCGATGTTGCATCCTATCACTAATGCCTGTAGGAGGTATGACGCCTCCTGCTGCATTACCAAATTAGTGCTATCTCTGCTTCTTCCATGTAAGCAGCAGCTATAGCTACTCCATTCACATCTGAATCAGGCCCTCTGTGCTGTCTTCATTCTGGCAGTCTGCACTACACATGTGCTTAGGATGGCGTTTGTATGCTGCTCTGTGCAATCTCATAGCATGTGGCTGGGTGCCTAGGCTCACAACCTGTTGGAAATTATGGGGGTCATTCCGACTCGATTGCTCGCTGCAGTTTATTGCAGCGCAGCAATAGGGTCGAAACTACGCATGCGCTGGCGCACTGACGGGCCGTCAATCCATGATTAACAGGCAGAGGCGGTCGCTGGGCGGGTGGGGGCGGCGCGGTGGCGTTTGGCCGCCGTTTTGGGGCGCGGTGCGGCCAACGCAGGCGTGGCCGAACCGTGCGGGGGGCGGGCCGCAGCGGCTGTGTGACGTCACATGCAGCCGATGAGACCAGGGTCAGCGAAGAGGTTCTCCCGGCCAGCCGCAGGAGCTGCGCTAGCCGGGAGTTACTCCTCAAATGCAAAAGTATCGCCGCTGTGCAATGGTTTTGTATTTCTGCAGGGGGAGGGGGGCTGCACTGACATGCGGGGTGTGCTAGCCCTGTGCTGGGCGTCCCCCGCATGTCTGAGTGCCTGATCATAGCTGTGCTACATTTAGCACAGCTACGATTAGCTCGGAAAGACCCTCTATGTGTGTACAATTGTTGATACTGCGGTTATATCCCCTTGCTTATCTATAATGGGTGCTGTGTGCGGTGCACACAGGCCCCTGAGTCCAGGGAGGCCCCACCCCGCACAAGTTGCACCCATTTTTTTTAATACTCACCCCTCCGGAGTCCCGCGCCAATGTCACTGGTGCTGTAACTTAAAACCCTGTAAAAATGGCGCAACAGGCATTTTCACAGAGTTCTGCGCATGCACAGTAGAGAAATACTATGAAGAGAGATCTCTTCATAGTATTAACATCTATGAAGAGATCAAATTATTTAACAGGAGCAACAATTAATTATTTTAAAAGTTAAAATATCTTTGAGTCCCATATCTGACAGATTACCTACACATACTGTAGCTGACTAATTGGTGATCCTCCGTGGCGTTTGCTCTCAAAGGATAAAAATCTTTCTGGCATCAGCCTTCCCTTTTGTTCTTTCCGTCTCTCTCCTTTGTTTTTTTGGAGTTTCCTTTGTGCTGTTTAAATGAAGAGATGTTGGTAAAAATAGTAAAAAGCAGCTTGCCTTTGCCGACCTCGGAAGGATGTAGGTGCTCTCGTAGGTGAATCCGAGAACAGATCTGAGCCTAAGATATATTAAGTACATCAGCTTCATCATCGCAGCTGCAGTACCGAAAGAAGAAGCACTGAATAGAATTCAACTACTCTTGTGTTATTTTTATTTTTCTTGTTTCAGGTGAAAGATCCTAACTCCATGGGGTATATGTACTAAAATTCATATTTTTCAGAATGAGGTTAAAGTTCAGACACGAATGACATCGAATGTGTGAATTGCAACTTTTTGTTTTCTTTATGCCTCATTTACTATGCTGTCGTATTCTGCATTTTCGTTTTTTCCGATGTCGATGTAATTCGCAATGTCGGGCAGTGTTTTACGTGAGTGATTAGTAAAACACTGCCGACATTAACACAATGAATCTCGGCCGGATCTGTGAGATCCGTGCAGGGCTTCATTGTGTACCTTAAAAAAGTGTTTAAAGAGTTAAAAAAAATTAAAAATGTGTGGGGTCCCCCCTCCTAAGCAAAACCAGCCTCGGGCTCTTTGAGCCGGTCCTGGTTGTAAAAATATGGGGGGGGGGAATGACTGGGGTTCCCCCATATTTAAACAACCAGCACCGGGCTCTGCTTCCGGTTCTGGTGCAATAAATACGGGGGACAAAAACGTAGGGGTCCCCCGTATTTTTTGAACCAGCAGCGTGCTCCACTAGTCAGAGAGATAATGCCACAGCCGGGGGACACTTTTATATCGGTCCCTGCGGCCCTGGCATTAAATCACTAACTAGTCACCCCTGGCCGGGTACCCTGGAGGAGTGGGGACACCTTAAATCAAGGGGTCCCCCCCTCCAGCCACCCAAGGGCCAGGGGTGTAGCCCGAGGCTGTCCCCCCCATCCAAGGGCTGCGGATGGGGGGCTGATAGCCATGTGTAAAAATAAGAATATTGTTTTTTGTAGCAGTACTACAAGTCCCAGCAAGCCTCCCCCGCAAGCTGGTACTTGGAGTACCACAAGTACCAGCATGCAGTGGAAAAACGGGCCCGCTGGTACCTGTAGTACTACTACGAAAAAAATACCCAAATAAAAACAGAACTCACACACCTTGAAAGCAAAACTTTATTACATACATGCACACCTACATTCCCACATACTTACCTATGTTCACACGTGGCTCGGTCCACTTCTCCAAGTAGAATCCATGGGGTACCTGAAAATAAAATTATACTCACAAAAATCCAGTGTAGATCGGTCCTCTTCTGAGCTTGTAATCCATGTACTTGGCAAAAAAACAAACCGAAAAACCCGGACCACGCACTGAAAGGGGTCCCATGTTTACACATGGGAGCCCTTTCCCCAACTGCCGAGACCCCCCGTGACTCCTGTCACAGAGGGTCCCTTCAGCCAATCAGGGAGTGCGACGTCGTGGCACTCTCCTGATTGCCTGTGCGCTCCTGAGCTGTTTTACGAATTGTATTTTTTCACGGCAGTATTTGGCTATTGCCGGCAGTGTTTGTGAAATACAATTTTTTGTAAATTACAGAGTTGTATACCTAAACAGCCGCGTTTGACCGATGGTGTATTCATTCGTATTTTTTTTCTTTGACTACCAAAAAAATACGAATGGCCTCATCACTGCCGTGATTTTAGTTTAGTAAATTCCCGAGATGACACTTTGATCAAAAAACACCAAATCGGTCAAAATCGGGAGCTTAGTAAATATACCCCAATATGTGAACATAATTATTATCACGTTTGTCTCATTAAAATATAGATTTTGTATATTTTGATTTTCCATTTTGTTGAAGGTGTCATTAATTATTTAGTTATTTTATTTATTAATTTTATTTAATATATTATTATTATTATTATTATTATTATAATTTGTTTATAGGATGTACATTTTCTACAGATATAAACCTCCATGTTATGTCTATTTTATGTAACTGTAAAGCTCTTTGAGTCAGTTACTTTTGAATGTCCCAAATCAGTAATAAAGGGAGGGAAATCTTAAGCTCCTGGTAAGCAATGGACAATGGTGGTCATTCCGAGTTGATCGCTCGGTAGCTGTTTTTAGCAGTCGTGCAAACGCTATGCCGCCTCCCATTGGGAGTGTATTTTAGCTTAGCAGAAGTCCGAACGAAAGGATCGCAGAGCGGCTACAAAGGTTTTTTTGTGCAGCTTTAGAGTAACTCAAAACCTACTCAGCGCTTGCGATCACTTCAGACTGTTCAGTTCCTGTTTTGACGTCACAAACACGCCCTGCGTTCGCCCAGCCATGCCTGAGCTTTTCCTTGCACGCCTGCGTTTTATCGAACACTCCCTGAAAACGGTCAGTTGACACCCAGAAACGACCACTTAATGTCAATTACTCTGCGGCCAGCAGTGCGACTGAAAAGCTTTGCTAGACCTTGTGTGAAACTACATCATTCGTTGTAATAGTACGTCGCGCGCATTGGCGGATTCAGGGAGGGGGCACCAAGGCACGTGCCCCCCCTGTCATTTTCAGGCTTTTTTTTATTTTTTATTGTACTTGTGCCGGCATTAATAGTATCTGCAGCAGCAGCTTGGTCAAAGGCTGAGCAGCAGCTCCGCGGCTTCCGCCTCCTTGAGCTCTGCTCTGCAAGCTTCCCGGACCCAGCTGCTTGTCAGTCATCGGAAGAGTGAAGACGGGAGGGAAGGTGAGGTCAAAATAATGCTCCAATTTACGGCAGAGGGAGACAAGGAGATTCCAACATATGCTTTTCAACCTCCTCTCCTCTCTGCTCCACACACTCACACACAGACGGGATTCCACCAGACAGTATGTGGGGCGGGCTGCTGCAGAAACTGTGCCAGTAATAAATAAACATGCATTGACTTATTGCCCACACACGGCAGCTACAGTAAGTTCAACTATAAGTGTGTCTGTGCTGCTCTGAGGATATGCATTTACTAGTCTGCTTCAATGAGTTTTGTAGGTGTCGGCTAAAATCCTAAACTCTGCCGCATTCCTGACCTGACCCAGACAATAAAGTACAACAGGTCAACATAAAACAAACAGGAGACAGCCAGGAATACAGAAGGACAGCATAAAACAAATTAATCCTATTGTTTTCTGATAGAGTAGGTACATAAAAGCCTGGTTGCCATATATTAAAATATTGTAAATATATAACATCACAGATTTTCAAAAACTTCCAGGGACCCATTTTATGTGCTTTATTATTTGGCTTACTTTTCAGTTATTAGCGTTACATCATCACCGTTAATGACAGATCTTTGTGACTTTTAAATACAGGTAAATGTTTATTAAATAAATCCATGTGCTCTGCATTTATATTTAGAATGGATAATACTTGTGGTGATACTGTAGCAGGTGGAAAATGTATGTGTTTTAAAATAAAATATAGATTTGAATGCTTACAATTAGACAAATTCTGTCTTTTAGCAAATGGTATTCAAAACATTTCTATTTAAACAATTTTACTTTACTGTTAGTAGTGGTTTCATAGAGCACTTACTCACACTCTATGAGGCCTATGTATCAAGTAGTTTACCATAAAATGATGTAGAAACTGAATTTTCTGCATAATTTTATGGCTTGTGGCTATATACTATTAGCATAATGCAGGAGATTTCACAAAATCTCTTGCTGAATGCTAATTAGCACTACAGATCGCAGTCCCCATTATTATCAGCAAAGCTTTTCAGAGTTTGTTCACGTTAGTTTACGCCATCTCTCCTTTTAGCCTAAAGAGGCATAGTAGCAGGTGAGAGATCTTTTCGCTCGCCCTACTGCAGTGCCCATCCAGCAAGAACGTGCGTTGAGGCAACTGGCTGAGGATGCACTGGCTACTACCAGAGCCAGATTTACACACAATATATGAGCCAAAGGGTCCACGTGAGCATTATACACAGGTTCAGCAGTATATACATGTGGGCATTATACACAGGTGCAGCAGTATATACATGTGGGCATTATACACAGGTGCAGCAGTATATACATGTGGGCATTATACACAGGTGATACTGCTGGAAATTTGGTGAGCTTTGATCAGAGATATGCGGTAAAAGTAGGCAGGGGTAGGGATGGACATCGCATCACAATGGTTTGCAACCATCAATGTTTTGTTGCGATGGTAGTGGATTTTTTCTCCAATGTTTGCCGCCATCTAATGGTAAACATTTGATGGTGTAGTGATGGGCCCGCCCCAAGTCCGATCCCACGCCACCATACTGCAGAGGGTTGCACATGCGCAAACAGGACTTTTTTTGCGCATGCGCTAATCATATGATTTTTTTTCTTCTATCTAATTCTTTTTTCACATCGAAAGATCATTTGATGGTGGGCTTGCGATGTCCATCCATAGGCACCTGCCATAGACTTTTTACTCCAAAGATTGACTATACAAATTATTAGATACAAAGAAGATATTTATAATATATTCTTTGTATTTTCCATATACGTTAGTATGACAGGAAAGGCACTGACTCACCTGCCTCACCTCACCGCACATCACTGCCACACCCCACAACTACACCTTCCCAATCACAGTGCCCCCCCTCTCATTTTTTTCTGGATCCGCCCCTAGTCGCACATGCCCATTGCACCGCATGCGCAGAAGTGCCGTTTTTATGCCTCTTCGCTGCACAGCGAATGAATGCAGCTAGCGATCAACTCGGAATGACCACCTATGATCTTGCTGTTTTATAATTCATGAAAGTGTCCAGATCAGGGGAGAAGTGATCTGTCAGGTGTGTTCTGTTTCAAGCTAAAAGAGGAGGTGCAAATTTGATTGGAGAAGTGATGAAATAATGAAGAAAGATGGACATTTAGGAGCTTATTCCAAGTTCAATGCAAAGGATCCTTACAGTACCTTAAGCACCTATGGGAAAAAAAGAAGATTCTCTAAGTCTTATTGAGCAAAGTATCCGAAAGAAGAATAGGGGAGAGTATTTCAGTCCTGCAACTCCACCTCTCACCTACCATGGACTGTTTGCAATCCATCTGCAATAGGTTGAGTTGATAGTCATCAGTGGCACTTTTGGCCAGACCATAGCTTTTACCTATACATGCTTGTACACCAGACAAGAAACTGGGAGACACTAGGCCTACTGCGCTTGGAAGAGGGAGAGAAAAGCACGTACAGCACTAGAGTGCTACTCACCACAGCTAACCTTGTCCCTTTGACACTTAGGATACCACAGAGCCCTGTAGAGAAACAGACAACCTGTACAGCTCCCTAATTTTAAACTACTAAATGTGCCACCCACGTGTCTAGCTATCAATACGAAACCACTAAGTTACAACAGTTCTAGAGTGCAAACATTAAGCTGGTCTAACTCTGGGTGTAATGCACTAACACCTTCTAAAGACAAAACTTGAATTAGTATGAATGCTTTGCTCAGGATGGCTGCCACAGCTAAACTGCCAAAGCCAGTAAATCTGCTTCTAAAGATGCAGACACTGGCTTCGGGATGCCTCCAAAGTAGAGGCAACACATCTACATTTTGAGCAACACTCCCCTTCTACTTCCTGTCAAAGTCAGAAAAATATCTCTATGCACACTACCATATTTGCACCTCACACAGGTCCGTGCTGCGCGTGCGTACGCTCTCCCGTACGTGCGCATACTCACAGTCGCGGGCACCCGCAGGCGCATGGTATGCGTATTTACGGTAGAGTTTATGCGATCATAGCGTGCGACTCAATCATTACATATTTTCACTAATAATGTATTTTGTAGATCATGGTCCCTTTGATAGATTCTGAAAGTTTGGTTAATATAGAATGTTTATGAACAGAGGAATCCCTCTTTGTTTGATACGAAGGATCAGATAGGAGTAATACAGTGGTGTTTAGTATCCATCGGAAGAATATTTAATTAGAAATATTCTGGTGTTGGTTTGAAGCAGATCAATCGCTCGTGCGAATAGTTATGGACATAAGAAGTTTATGAACATTTACTTTATTTGCACTTTATTACCCATGCGGCGGGAAACCCAGTTTCCCTCCCACCTGAGCAGTTGGAAATAGTCACAGCCCACCTGTATGAATCAACCTATGACCTTTTGTTATAATGCGAAGCCGAATTCCTGTGTCCAATGAACAATGAGATTGTAGGGACCATTGAATTGTATTGTGTGTGGGGCATAAATAGCGGGCCGACCATATCCAACTTCACTCTCTTCAACGGTTCTCATTGCTGATAATCGGGAGCTGGATATCGAGGCGCATGCGATCGTTCCCCTTGTGCGTAAGTTCTCTCCGTAATCATATTGTCTTACTGTGAGCCATTTCTCTCTCTCCCTCTCTTCTCTTTCTCTCGTATTTTTCCTTGATTAGACTTGAATTGTATTGTATTGTATTTCCTGTGTAGTTATCTGGTTAGTTGGTTTATGTTATATTGTAGTGTATGCTTTGTACTGTGATTCCTTTTGCAAGTATAATAGTCATAATACACATAATAGGTTTCGGACCCTAAGCCCAGGTATCTGTGTATTCTTTATAGTGTTAAGTACTCCCTGAGCATCGGTGACACTCAAGCAGCTTTGTAGTTAATCAGGTTACACAAGGTTGCACTTACTCTTTGTCTCTACATTAAGGTTTGCTGTGTATTTCATTACTAAAGGTATAGATATAAAGGTTTAACGTTGTGAGCGTCTGCATCGCTGGTGATCTCCTCGTGGTCCCGAGCGCCGCTACGCTATAGCGAATCATTACGATAGTCAACAGCCAATAACGTGTCTGCCTGTGATCTCTTGGCCGTGAGTGAACGTGACGCTTGAGCGTCTAGATCACGGCTAAGCGATCGATACGCAACTAGCGTACCCTTACGGTACTAAATACGTAAATAGCGTACATTGTTCTTAGACCTCATAAAGGGTTTTATATACGATAAATATTTAGCTTTATCAATTGGCGGCTCGTCCTGTCCTTCACATATCTGCACTAGGTAGATCAGCAGACATTATCCCTCAGCAAAGGGCGGGAGGTTGTCTCGTAGTGCTGACGGGATAAGCGTCTGCTTCACTTAGATAAAAGAGTGCTGAAGGAATCCGGGAACCGGAGGTAAGAACAAAACGCTAGTGTCTTTTAAAACTGTATTTTTCTGTCTTGCGTACACACGCACGCACACATATATATCTGCATTTCTTTTTCTTTTTCATTTTCGTATATCACTCTCCTGTCTGCCAGTTTTATAGTCGATATAAGTGCTAAAAAAAAGAGATTTGCCGATATTTCATAGTTTAAGAGTAAAGGTAATATAGTTAAAAGATAGACAAACACACAGTTTTGCCTGGGAGATAAGGCGAAGTCAGTGTGTTGTGTGGTAGATGACCAGGGATCATCTACATTGATAAAAATATAAATTGTGTTACGGTGGATCTTTGCTTTGCGTACACGTGTCCCTAACAAAAGACTTGTGTACGCAATCCAAAGGCAGACGCACGCAGCGTACATTACGCAACGGAGCGTCCGGTTACGCCCACGTAGCTCAAGTCACGATAAGTTGATTTTTAACGCAACGCGATAAGTAACGCAAAGCGGTAAATAGCGCCACAGGCGATAAATAACGCAAGTCTATTTTTGGAAATCCAAAATTTAAATTAACAGATCCTGCTCCTAATTGGTAACACAGCTGGGCTAAAGAAAAATTTCTGCGCAGAAATAGAAATAGAAGCAAAAGTGTACATGTGATGAGTGAGTGTTTTTGTATTACATAAGTTTATATAACTTAAAGGTTGAACCACAAGAAAAGTCGAGTACTCGTGAGGTACACGCGTGTAAGTGACGTGCACGGTGGCTAGGGAGGCATCCTTGGTTAAACATAATATTTGAGCATTAGAGTATAGCGGACCAGTATAGAACAAGACCAGGAGGTCAGACCAGGAGGTCGTACAGAACAAGACCAGGAGGTCATAGTAGACCAGCAGGTCCAGGTACAGTAAACAGGGAAGTCCGCTATACAGTTCAGAGGCACAACACCAAGAGAAGGGTTGGTGCAAGACCCATATAGGCCGTACAAGCTCTGGCTGAAGGAATTCGCAGTCGTAAGTTTCGATTCCATTGGTCTTTCCGTATACAAGCTTAGTTGTTTGTGTACTGAACGACTGGACCGCACGTAATTGTGTACAGTAGTTAGTAATCTGACCTAGTACCATTAGAGTAAAGGGGTCACAAACGCTATTTGTACATTCTGACGTGATTTGTGTAATTTTTTATTTTTCAAGAAGGGAAGTTCGCTGGTCACTCAGGAACTATCTGACATACCTCACCTTTACTGGAAAGAGTAAGTGTTCTGCGGATAACCCTCGCATGTTCCAGTAAACAACGGTTTTTATAGGTGCCCTGGGTCGAGTGCGCCAGCACCATATCGGTGTGATCAGGTCGCATTGGTCGGCGTGGGCGAGTGAGTGGGGTACTCGGTAAACCGCCACCGTCAGCCTATTGTGAACAATCTGGTTTTCTGTAAGGGTTCGCTGAAGACCTTGATATAGAGATCAGAGGTAGAGCAAGCAACGCCTGCAGAGTTATGGGGGCCAGTTGTTCAGGTAGGGGGCGATCAACCTCGGTTCGGGTTGATTCAGTGGTCCGACCAATTGGGTCGGCCAGGTATATCATGTGTGAGAAATATGGAAGTCACACAGAGGTTTTATGTGATGAATGGGAGAGAATGACGGTACAAGACCGGGAGAAATTCCCAAGAATAGGTAGCTTCAGCCCAGAGGTGTTACAAAATTTAAGGAGGAGGATATGTCTCATAAAATCAACAAAGAGACGAGTTCAGCATTATGATTATTTACAGTTGTGGCAACAGGAAGGTGAGATACAGAGAGGTTTGGCTCAGGCGGCGGGATCTGGCTCTAACAGAAAACTGATTGCCACGGCCCCGCCGCCACCATATATATCAGGAGAGAAGTTGATTACGGAGAAAGACGCACTAAGGTGTAACACAAAATCACTTAGTAACTGTGTAAATGTTAATGATAATGTTAACCCATTAACCCATGCAAGTATTAACCCGTGCAAGTTGTACCCTGTTTTGAACTTTCCTCAGGAGTGTGATCAAGAGGACGAAGCGACAACGATTTCAGCGCTCTCTCTAGCAGCCACCATAGCAGAGACCACAGTAGGCACAGCAACACCCACGAGATTAGTAAAGGCCCCTAGCGGAGGGATAGGTGAGGTCGTATCAACTGGTAAGTACGGCACCATGCATTATGCTGAGACTATTTCACCACAAGCTGTAGAATCTACACAGAATGAGGTTGTTAGAATTACTCCTGTTAGGGTAATAGCAGTTCCCAATGGGAAAACAGATGTATCAGGAGCCACTCCCATAAGGAACATTGCCATGTACAGCCCATTTTCCCGAATGGAATTAAGGACCATAGTGTCTGAATTCCCTGACCCTAGAAAAGATTTAGTTGCCAGCCAAAAATACATCACAGACTTAGGAAACACTTTAGAGCCCAATAATAAAGATTGGCAGATATTGCTAAAAGCTTGTTTACCCTCCAATGTCGACTCAGCCCAATTTTTAGCTGATTGTGGACTAGATCTGGATGTACCTCTTACAGATGTGTACAACAAAGATAACGTAAGAAGGATAAACTTACAGTTAAAGGAGCATTTCCCAGCAGTTGTTAAATGGAACAAAATATTTTCCATTAAACAAAAAGAGTCAGAAACAGCTGCAGAATATTTCCACCGGGCACTATTAGAAATGGCAAAGTACACTGGTATAGAGGACATTAGGACAAATCCAAACCATCGAGAAGTAGCAGTATCTGTACTAATGGATGGTTTGAAGGAAACATTAAAGGCAAGGGTACAGACCACGCAACCATGTTGGCGAGGTCTGTCAGTGTCCACTTTGAGAGAGGCTGCTATTGATCACGACCGAAACATCACCAGACACAGGGAGTCGCAGAGTGATAAGCTAATGTCAGTAAGTATACAGGCTCTGACCACAAAGCAGCCTGCGTATGTACCATCCAACCCTGTGGGTAAGTCAACTATGATAACATGTTATTCTTGTCAAAGACAGGGGCACTATGCACGAGACTGTAGAGCGAAAAATTCGCAAAGATCATACCAACCCCCTAGACAACGACACGACACACGACATTGGGAGCAAGGTCCGCAGAAACGGAGTTATGAGCCACATACAGGGGAAACAAAAAGATATCCCCCAAACAGAGACTGGCATGCCTCTGGTAGTTCCCAACTATCTCCCTCACAAATAGTTGCTGCCAGCGGGATTCAGGGAGGTCACCATACCCAATAGGGGTGTGGCCATACCTGTAATCTGCAGCCAGTGAAATTGATTGCCAACCTTGAAAGTGAACCCGAGGTCGCAATTAATGTAGCTGGTAAAACTTTGAACTTTCTTGTAGACACAGGGGCGGCCAAGTCAGTGATAAATTCGACAGTGGGCATGAGAACCACTGGTAGGACAATTCCAGCCATGGGAGTAACAGGAGTAGTCCAGCACTACCCTGTTAGCAAACCAGCCGAGATTACAATAGGGCCTTTGCATACCAAGCATTCCTTTTTGCTGGCTGCATCGGCACCAACCAATCTCCTGGGAAGAGACTTACTGTGTAAAATGGGGTGCGTCATTTATTGTACTCCTGAAGGTGTATTCTTGGACATACCTGAGAAACACGCTCAGGAAGTGCGAGACATGTTAGACTCCCCATCAAAATTAATGTCACATACCATTATGACAAATAGGAATCCATCCCAAGTAGAAGAGATGACATCTCAGATACCAGAGTCACTTTGGACAAAAGACGGACAGGACACTGGATTAATGGCAAACGTAGCTCCAGTAGTTGTACAAGTAAAAGATGGTAGGATAGCTCCAAAAATCCCACAGTATCCTCTGAAGCCAGAGGTGGAGTTAGGAGTTTACCCAGTAATAGAGCGCTTGCTACAACAGGGCATTCTGGTAAGAACGTCCAGCACTGCCAATAGTCCCATCTTCCCTGTTAAGAAGAGTGGGGGGAGGGGTTACAGGCTAGTGCAGGATCTAAGGGGGATTAACAAAATAGTTGAGAGTCAGTTCCCCGTAGTGCCAAATCCAGCTGTCATCCTAATGCAAATCCCTCCCACTGCCAAATTTTTCACTGTTATTGACCTCTGCTCCGCTTTCTTTTCGGTACCTCTGCACCCTGACAGCCAATATTTGTTTGCATTCACATACAGAGGAGTCCAATACACGTGGCCTCGATTTCCCCAAGGTTTCATAGATAGTCCAAGTATATTTTCTCAGGCTTTGCATGATTGTTTACAGTCTTTCCAACCAGACAGTGGATCAGTATTGATACAGTATGTGGACGATTTATTACTGTGTTCAGATTCACTGGAAGCATCTCTGAAGGATACGAAACAGCTCCTGTTTCATCTTTCAGACACCGGACACAAGGTGTCCAAAGACAAGTTGCAATTATGCCAAACTAAGGTAAAATATTTGGGACACTGTCTAACACAAGGACTGAGACACCTGACCGCTGATAGAATCCAAGAAATTAGAGACATGACCCTGCCACAAACCCAGCAACAGATCAGAACGTTTTTAGGAATGTGTGGGTATTGCCGTAATTGGATCCCAGGGTTTTCCATTTTAGCGTTACCTTTGCAGGAAATGGTCTCCTCGAACAAACCTGATAGGATTTCGCATACAGACGAGTCCGAAACAGCATTTGAGAGACTCAAACAGTGCCTAACGCAGGCACCAGCACTAGGTATGCCAGACTATGGGAAACCCTTTGAACTATACGGAACAGAAAGTGCTGGTTGCGCGGCAGGCGTACTAACCCAAAAGCACGGTGATGCCAGCAGGCCAGTTGCATACTACAGCGCTCAGCTAGATACGGTAGCGCGATCCCTCCCCACATGCTTGCGAAGCGTTGCTGCGATAGCATTGCTAGTGACAAAAAGCGAAGATGTCGTGCTAGGCCACAACCTCACAATCCATACGCCACATGCGGTATCAGCCTTATTGAATTCTGCCCAAACCAGACACGTCTCATCAGCGAGGTTTACAAGATGGGAATTAGCACTAATGGCCCCCGTAAACATCACCATAAGGAGATGCAGTGCATTAAATCCTGCAACATATCTCCCAGGTGTGCCTGGTCAGGCACAAAGGGTGGAAGGTGAGAGTGCTGGGGAAGGAGGATTTAATACAAAGGAAGATACACATGATTGTATGGAATATTTGACCCAAAATTTTACCGCAAGGCCTGACATCAGTGACAACCCACTGGAAGATGCAGAACTCACGTTCTACACAGACGGTAGTTGTCACAGACAGTCAGACTTGGGAGACTTGTGTACTGGATACGCAGTCGTAGATGACCAAGACACCATAGAAGCGGAACCGCTAGGCCCACCTCACTCAGCCCAGGTTGCTGAACTGGTCGCCCTAACCAGAGCATGTGAATTGGCTAAGGGTAAGTCAGCCAATATCTACACCGATTCTAGATACGCATTCGGGGTAGTCCATGATTTCGGAGCCCTATGGCGCCTCAGAAATTTCATGACGGCAGCTGGTACACCGGTAGCGCATGCAGCTCACATAAAAAGGCTTCTAACAGCGATACAGGAACCCGACAGAGTGGCTGTTATCAAATGTAAAGCACACACATATAGCCAAGACCCGGTATCACTTGGTAACAGCCGAGCAGACGAAGCTGCTAAGTTAGCAGCTGCTACCCCCATACAGACAGACACCACACAACTGATGGTATTCAATACCATCAACACACAGAAGTTGTGTAAAATGCAAAATTTGTGTTCCACACAGGAAAAGGCAGTCTGGAAGGCAAAGGGATGTGGCCAAGAGTCCTCAGGACTCTGGACGGATGGACATGGTAAACCAGTGGCCCCCAGAGCATATCTTCCATGTCTGGCTGAAGCAGCTCACGGGCTGACTCATCTAGGCAAGGAGGGAATGTGCAAATTGGTAAGAGCCTATTGGTGCGCCCCAGGATTCTCCTCTCATGCGAGTAAAAGAGCAATGTCATGCCTTACCTGTCTGAGAAAGAATATTGGAAAGGCAATACCTACAGAACCATCCCATATCCCACCTGCCGGCGGCCCTTTCCAGGTAATACAAATTGACTTCATTCAATTACCCCCTTGTCGGAATTTGAAATATGTACTTGTTTGTATAGATGTTTTCTCGAATTGGGTCGAAGCATTTCCTGCAGCTACAAATACCGCTATGTTTACAGCTAAGAAAATTGTGCAGGAATTTGTATGTAGATATGGTATCCCTAGAATAATCGAAAGTGATAGGGGTACCCATTTTACAGGTGATGTCTTTCAAGGAATGTGTAAGTTGATGGGAATTGATAGCAAGCTGCACACTCCGTACCGTCCACAGGCGAGTGCGAAGGTCGAAAGAGTGAACAGCACTATTAAAAATAAATTGAGTAAAGTGATGGCAGAGACAGGATTGACATGGCCAGAAGCTTTACCCATTGTATTGTACAGTATCAGAACCACTCCCAGGTCCCCTCTTAATCTGTCCCCCTTTGAAATCTTATTTGGTCGACAACCGCATGTCATGATTAACCCTCAGGATGATTTGAAATGTAACAATGAAGTAACTGTAAAGTACTTGATTAACATGAGTAAACAGTTAAGGAATCAAAATGATAATCTAAAGTTGGTGATTCCTGATCTACCTGATAGTAATTGTCATGACATTGAACCTGGGGATTATGTAATGATACGAAATTTTCTACGCTCAGGTTGCCTTATTGACAGATGGGAAGGACCATACCAGGTCTTATTGACTAGCACGACAGCATTGAAGGTTGCTGAGAGAGAGACTTGGGTCCATTCATCCCACTGCAAGAAGGTTGCTGATCCAGAGAAGTCCCGTGATAAGGAACAGACGGTAGAGGTTGTATCACTGGAGTGTCTGTTCCAGGAGGACTGAGGCGGCACCTGAGCCTTGAAGACCGAGAGCTGTTGTCGACTCCCCACTCCCTTTTATTGTTTTTTTTCCACTTCCCATCCCCTCTCCCTCAAATGTATTTTTCCTCCTTCTCATTCTTCTTCGTCTCCTCCTCAAAGATGGACTTGCCCCAAGAGACTGTGATCCGGATTTTCCTGTTGACCATGATGTTGACCAGAGCAGTCTGTTCCGGCGAGAGTACCATGGAGGTCGATAGAGGTTCTGGAATGAGTTCTGATGATAAAGATGGAGGCGTAGTTTTCCAAGATCAACCTAACCAACAAGCAAAGGCGAGTATCAGAAAACGATCCGATAGCATTGACCATAGAAGAAATTGTGACGGATTGTTAGCTGAAGAAAATTGTATCTGTAGGCTCTGTAACAATGTCATTGAAGATGGGTGCATTAAGAAATGCCAATCCAGTTTTAATATCCATATGGACCGGCATCCATTGAGTGATTATCACTCCTTAGTGGGTAATGTATTAAACAAAACAGATTGTTGGGTATGCTCTCAAGTACCTCAGGGTCATAGCAAATCAGGGCTAGTACCATTTCCTTTAACGATAGGGGAGGTACTTGAGTTAAATGGTGGGAGACCGGTGGACCGGAGGTTTAATATCTCCAGCCCTCCTAGTTTGAAGCTCCACCAATACCACATGGATAGGTCCCTATTATGTTTTAACATCTCCAATCCCAGAAAGCCGGGAAATTGGGAAGTATCATGGAGTAACCACACCATGACCTTTTCACATAGAGCAGATAGAATGCCTACAGATACAGAGCTTGTACGCCACATAGCCAGTAGAGGAAAATCTTTCCGGTATAGATACACCCTAGGAAATAGGATTACTAGAGTTGGAGAAGTATCACCAGGATACTGTGCACGTATCGTACAACCTGATACGTGCATTAAGCAGATGGAAGAATTAGGGCTAGGAGATTTCACCTGGAAGGTGTGTAATATGGTAATGTCTTTCTCCGTCCCATATGTTCTCCCCGATGATGCATATTTCATATGCGGGAGAAAGGCGTACAAGTGGCTTGCCCCAAACTCTGAAGGATTGTGTTATATTGGAAGAGTATTGCCTGAAGTAATGACTGTAACCCATGATAAAATGAAAGACATACACCGTGGTGCCCAAGCTCCTTATACTCACACTCATTACGAGCACCTCGTTAAAAGACAACTGTCAGAAAGGTTAGAGCATCCGGCCTCTGATCTGATCCATGAATCCACCGGGATTCAGGTTCTGGTGGCGTTAGATTTCACTCGCACCGCTCGAGGAGTGATGAATTATAGATACATTTCCGCACTCGCCAATTTGTTAGATAATATCACTGAAATGTATGATGACACGTTTAGATACACTGGAAGAGAACTTCAGGCTTATAAAACAGAACTGGTACAGCATAGAATGGTTCTTAATTACCTCACAGCAGTGACAGGCGGATATTGTGTTACATTGGCAACACAGTACGGCGTGAAGTGTTGCACGTATATCACAAATAGCACCGAGGATCCGGTAGAGGTCATAGACCAAAAGATGGACGATATTCTCCAATTAAAGTGGGAATTTCGCCGAAAACACAATCTCACTCTTGCTGCTGTAGGTAATGAGCTGACTGGTTGGGTGTCATGGTTGAACCCGCGAAATTGGTTCTCTGGTTTAGGAGACTGGGCTCAAGGAGTCATAATGGATGTTGGGAAGTTTCTACTATGTATCTTAGGTGTCGTTATATCGATTGGATTGATATTTAGATGCGGGCAGGCTTTAATGAGGTGCAAACAAAGTACCAGAGTGATGAGTTTGAGGAGTGAGGAAACTGTAATTAACCTGGATTTGATTTACGACCCAACGATAGAAACAATGATGTGATGAAAATGCGATTTCTACGGTCCGTTTCTTTCACCTGTTTTTTTCTGGTTTTTCTCCAAGATAACAAGACCCCCTTGGACGAGGAAGTTGATGAGACGCTATACAGACAACGGATGGACCAAAGACGAAGTTTTGACCACTTGAGATATGGACACTTGATGAACTTTGCCATGGATCCCCAGTTTCCCTAGAATTCTTAAAATTACGCTAGCCCAACATTTTTTGTAAATCTAATGGCATTGACAAAGCTTATTGCTCACGCCTAATGAGCAAAACAGCGCAAAGAAGACGACTTTCAACTGATACCGAACAAAACTTCAACCGACAGATGTACATTAACCTGACATAGAATACCACCGCATTTACCGTAATTATGTCTTTTCTTCATTTCTACAACCCTCAGGTAATGACACACATAGTATAGGGAATACAGGCACAGATATCAGCAATCACATACTCCCCCATTCATGTATCATCAACTAAAATGTGCTCCCCATTTTGTTCAAAATCCGAAAAGAGCTCGGTAAAGTTTGACAGCCCATCCACAGACCTGTACCACGGGATAAGAAGGAATTCAAATGTATACTTCGCAATACCTCGAAGCTTGATTTACAACACGTACGGCACGATGATACATGACCCCCCAAACATGGACTCATACACACATGCTTCTGCTATCTCACTAGGTCATACCCTCTTCCCACCTACTCCTCTCTCCTCCCTTACCCAACCATGGAAATGAATTAACCCCTGACATATATTTTTCTCCTTTTGAAATGTTTTCAGGAAGTGGCAGTTATTATTGACTGCCAAAGGGTGGACTGTCAAAGTCAGAAAAATATCTCTATGCACACTACCATATTTGCACCTCACACAGGTCCGTGCTGCGCGTGCGTACGCTCTCCCGTACGCTCTCCCGTACGTGCGCATACTCACAGTCGCGGGCACCCGCAGGCGCATGGTATGCGTATTTACGGTAGAGTTTATGCGATCATAGCGTGCGACTCAATCATTACATATTTTCACTAATAATGTATTTTGTAGATCATGGTCCCTTTGATAGATTCTGAAAGTTTGGTTAATATAGAATGTTTATGAACAGAGGAATCCCTCTTTGTTTGATACGAAGGGTCAGATAGGAGTAATACAGTGGTGTTTAGTATCCATCGGAAGAATATTTAATTAGAAATATTCCGGTGTTGGTTTGAAGCAGATCAATCGCTCGTGCGAATAGTTATGGACATAAGAAGTTTATGAACATTTACTTTATTTGCACTTTATTACCCATGCGGCGGGAAACCCAGTTTCCCTCCCACCTGAGCAGTTGGAAATAGTCACAGCCCACCTGTATGAATCAACCTATGACCTTTTGTTATAATGCGAAGCCGAATTCCTGTGTCCAATGAACAATGAGATTGTAGGGACCATTGAATTGTATTGTGTGTGGGGCATAAATAGCGGGCCGACCATATCCAACTTCACTCTCTTCAACGGTTCTCATTGCTGATAATCGGGAGCTGGATATCGAGGCGCATGCGATCGTTCCCCTTGTGCGTAAGTTCTCTCCGTAATCATATTGTCTTACTGTGAGCCATTTCTCTCTCTCCCTCTCTTCTCTTTCTCTCGTATTTTTCCTTGATTAGACTTGAATTGTATTGTATTGTATTTCCTGTGTAGTTATCTGGTTAGTTGGTTTATGTTATATTGTAGTGTATGCTTTGTACTGTGATTCCTTTTGCAAGTATAATAGTCATAATACACATAATAGGTTTCGGACCCTAAGCCCAGGTATCTGTGTATTCTTTATAGTGTTAAGTACTCCCTGAGCATCGGTGACACTCAAGCAGCTTTGTAGTTAATCAGGTTACACAAGGTTGCACTTACTCTTTGTCTCTACATTAAGGTTTGCTGTGTATTTCATTACTAAAGGTATAGATATAAAGGTTTAACGTTGTGAGCGTCTGCATCGCTGGTGATCTCCTCGTGGTCCCGAGCGCCGCTACGCTATAGCGAATCATTACGATAGTCAACAGCCAATAACGTGTCTGCCTGTGATCTCTTGGCCGTGAGTGAACGTGACGCTTGAGCGTCTAGATCACGGCTAAGCGATCGATACGCAACTAGCGTACCCTTACGGTACTACATACGTAAATAGCGTACATTGTTCTTAGACCTCATAAAGGGTTTTATATACGATAAATATTTAGCTTTATCAATCCCCAAATGCTTACATCTGGTCAACCAAGCTGCAGTATTCAGAGCATTGCGACCATGATCACAGCAGTGGGAGTCTTCTTGATGGGGATAATGTAATAGCAGATCATCTTAATAATAATTTTTGCAGTTTTCACTACTGAAAGAGAGGGGAAGGGACCACTGTTAAGTTGTAGGTATATTAAGAAAAAAATAGGTAGAGACAAGAACATTTACAGAGGAGAAGGTCCTAACAGAACTCTCAAAACTGAAAGTGGATAAATCAATGGGGCAGATGGGATTCCTCCAAGGATACTAAAAGAGCTTAAAGGGGTGCTGGTAGTGCCATAAACAGAATTATTCAACCAGTCACTAGCTACAGGAGTAATTCCTGAAGACTGGAAAAGAGTGAACGTAGTCCCACTGCACAAAAGTGGAAGCAGAGAAGAGGCAAACAACTACTTACCATTGAGCCTGACATCAGTAGTAGGGAAATTGATAGAAATACTCTTAAAAGAAAGAGTTGTAGATTATCACCGGCAATTTACAGGATCCAAACAGCATGGATTTACTGGGGAAAGATCATGTCAGAGAAAACGTATTGACTTTTTTACTTGGTGACTAAAGTAATAGATAAAGGGGGGCCGTAGATATAGCTTATCTAGACTTTAGTAAAGCTTTTTACACTATCCCACAACGCAGACTGTTAAATATACGTGAAAGTATGGGATTGGATACTAAGATGGTTGAATGGATAAATTTTGTTGCAGGATGGAAAACAGAGAGTTGTAGTAAATGGAGTGCATTCACAGGAGGGTAATGTTACCAGTGGAGTACCCCAGGGATCTGTACTTGGACCAGTGCTTTTTAATATCTTTATTGATGATACTGCAAATGGTATTGAAGGGAAAGTATGCCTTTTTGCAGGTGATCCAAAGATATGCAAGAGGGTAGACATACCGGAAGCAGTAAAACAAATATTTGAAGATCTAGGTAGACTAGAGGAATTGTCAAGAGTGTAGCAATTACAGTTCAATGGCAAAAAATGCAAAATCATACACTTGGGTCTCAAAAATCCAAAGACTAAATATAGTATTAACGGCACTACTGTATGTTGTAAAGTACTGAGGATGAAAAGGATCTACAGTAAGAGTCACTATTTTGGATGACTTAAAGGCAGGTAAGCAATGTAACATAGCAATGAGGATGGCCAGTCACACCGCACACCCAGCACTCATTTTTTTTAAATACTCATCTCTCCAAAGTCCCCACGGTGACAGTATATTTCAACAAATCTCTGGTAAATGGTGCGGTGAGATTTGCACATGCACAGTAAGGAAATCTCGAGGAAAATGGCCGCCGCACCATATCCCTGAAGATTTGCGCATGCGCAATAGAGTCTGTGCCCTTCTAGTGCTCAGGCTCTGTTGTGCTACTGGGCGCTGGCTACAGAGGAGGGGACCCAGATGGAGGAGGATGGACATGGGTCTCCTCTGTTAGTACGCTCCTGTACAGGAGGGAGACATTCTTCAAAGGAAGAAAAGTATTAGAACACGAGGATATGCACTGAAACTGGAGGGAGATACTGTAGGTTCAGGGGAAACTGGAAGAAAAATTATTTCACATAAAGGGTAGTGGATAAATGGAATAGCCTCCCAGCAGAGGTGGTAGAGGCCAAGATAGTAGAGCAATTTAAACATGCATGGGATAGACATAAGGATGAAATAGGGGTTGAGGTAACAAAATGGTTAAAAAAGGGGCAGACTACTATAGATGGGCTAAGCGGTTCTTATCTGCCGCCAAATTCTGTGTTTCTATATTGTTTCAAATTCTGTTATGTGCATTATGCTGAGTGGGAAGGATCTCAGCTATGCAGCAGTCTTGCACCAGGAGAAACAGTAATAAGATCACCACGCTTATGCCAGGAGAAAAGAATAATATATGCGCCAGGTTGATGCTAGGAAAAGTCAGTAGTATACAGACCTGGCTTAATGAAGTAACAAATACAGAAGACAGTCTGTGTTATTAATAAATGATGAACTCACATGTACCATATAAAACACAATTAAATTCAGACGGAAATTCAAAATAAAATCGCTAATTAAGTTCAGAATAAATGCAAACATCTGCTGTCTTCCTCCTAAAAAATCTAATGGAAATCTGACTGTGAATATTAGTTAACTAACACAGATAAACCGCACCAGCCCCATAAGTAATTTCTATAGCATCAGATCGAAACATGCTCAGCAAATCAGAAGTCGCTGCCGATATTCATCATTAATGCGTCATTTGCTTTACGAGAACACAAACTTACTGTACTGTACATTTCTCCTTTCCCCAATATCTGTCGAAACATAAGGAGTAATAAGCCCAAGATACAAATGAGCAGAGCAGGGATGTGCAGTCAGGGTAGGCAGGGAAGGCAGAGCCTCCCTTGTCATACTACCTGTCAAACTTCTGAGATTTTATATAAAAACAATTAAAATAATACAAAGAAGATATTTATAACATAAACATCTTCTTTGTTTATTGTAATCACCAGCATTGTGGAGCTGCAGGGAGAGGAGAGATGGACAACTCTGCCTCGGTTCTACAGTCAGACATTACTTTGCAGAACTGGGGGCGGGGCCATACCATGGGCAGTAAAACTGCACAGAAAGTGAGCTAATAGAGGCATGCCTCTGAGTGTGGAGTTGGGCCTTGTGCACTGTAGTTAGAGCTCAGTAAGCAGCAGCAAGAGAAGACACATGGATGCAGGTAGGACACTTAATGGACACTGTAGCTTAGGGCAGGATGTACTAAGATGGTACGCTGCGCTGAGCTGCATTGGGCTGCGCTAATAGCCCTTACTGCTCCGAAGACCCTACCTGCCTCCTTCCCCGGAGCAGCACAGCCGCCTATCCCCTCCCCGGCAAGTGAGGACATCCGGGTGCAAACATTCCCCCCCCCCCTCCACTATCTCCTCTTCCCTTCATAGCCTCCTCCTTTCCCGGCCGCGCAGTGACACCAGAGTCGCACGCACTCACCCCGTCCGGCACTGGCTGCAGCGAGTGAGCGAATAACGGGACATCTCTCCGTGTGATGTAACCTGAGGCGTGGCGGCCAGGCCCCAGACCGTTACCGAAGGAGGAGGAGGCAGAGGGGAGAGTTACAGTAAGTAGGGGTGACACAGGTTCCCAGCATTCAGACCCATCCCCATGTGTGCCTCCCCAGCCACTCACCTCACCACACGTCGCTGATTCAGAGATGGTTGCTATAACACAGCCGCTGTATCTTTGTACGCAGCTGCTGTGCTAATATATGCATATGTCGCAGTAAAAGTAAAAAGATGCCCACTGCCAGCCACTGGATCACTCTGCATGAAACATCGGACATCTTCCTAACCCTCCGGTTAATCAGGATTTCTGGTGAAATCACACTGCTGGACCCAGTGAAGCTGACCCTCCGCCAATTTCTGGAACACTTTGTGTTGCCACCCCAGGCACCAGCGGCATGTCAATCATGCTGCAGCTTTGGTGTACTATAACCGACGTCTTAGAAACAGGTTTACACATATGCAGGGCAGCTCCTGCAAACATCAGAGATGTACGTACATAAGGGGTCATCCCGAGTTGATCGCTTGCTGACAATTTTTGCAGCGCAGCGATCAGGTAAAAAAATAGCAAAACTGTGCATGCGTATGCACCGCAATGCGCAGGCGCATCGTATAGGTACATAGAGGATCGGTGCTGGGCGATGGATTTAGCGAAGATTCCATTCACACAGCCGATCGCAAGGAGATTGACAGGGAGAAGGTGTTTATGGGTGTCAACTGGCCGTTTTCTGGGAGTGCTAGGAAAAACGCAGGCATGTCCAAGTGTTTGCAGGGCGGGCGTCTGACGTCAATTCCGGACACGTACAGGCTGAAATGATCGCAAAGGGCAGAGTAAGTTCAGACCTAATCAGAAACTGCACAAAAGGTTTTTTCAGAGCTCGGCTGCACAGGCGTTCGCACACTTGCAAAGCGAAAATACACTCCCCCGTGGGCGGCGACTATGCGTTTGCCCAGTTGCTAAAAGTAGCTAGCAATTGATCAACTCGGAATGAAGGCCTTAGAATTAACATATCTCTGAATTAGGCCCTTATTCTTCATGGGCATGGATCATAGGGTCGACCTGGAGACTAGGGCAACCCCAAAAGGTCGACACACAACATGCCGACATGTGAAAAAGGTCGACGTGGAAAATGGTCGACACGGAAAAGGCTGACATGAGTTTTTTATTTTTTGTTTGGGGGGGGGGGGGGGGTTTACTCCGCAAAGCTTGTCAGGCTGCTATTTCTAATGGTGGTACACGCAGATGATAAAGTATCAAAAAGTTGAAAATGAAAAAAAAAAGTTGTAAGAAACTCAATTTGATCTGTTCCCCTGTCAACTTTTGCTAGGGTGACCTTTTTTGTGTGATTGCGCAGTACAAAAATGGTAATTTTTTTCCTAAAAAATAGATGCTAAATTCTTGGTGGGACATGTACTGTATCAAACCATTGAGAGAGATAAAATGGGGAAGCTGACCATAGCAAACAATGAGGTTCTAACTGTCATTTCACAGAGTGTGCTAGATAAATTATAGCTAGAAGCTGATTCGGGCAACTCTCCATATTATCTCTCTCTTGTCACAGTGGAGGAACATTACAGTTCAATCAAATTGTGTACTAAGAGCTTCATGTTTATTTCAGATATTATAATAGATACCAATATTACTTAAATGTTTATTGTTTGGTTTAACATGCCTTTAGTTGTTAAAATGTACCCTTGCCTTTATACGGCTGGGCCTTATTGTATTTTCTGCAGGGGACCACGGCGCAGAATGTCACATATCATTCCTGTTCACTTCATTGGAGATAGCGGGACATTCCGAGTTGATCGCGCGCTAGCAACTTTTTGCTGTGCTGCGATCAGATAGTAGCCGCCCACGGGGGAGTGTATTTTCGCTTTGCAAGTGTGCGAACGCTTTTGCAGCTGACGGCACAAAAAAGATTTTCGCAGTTACTGGGTAGCTCTGGACGTACTCAGCCGCTGCGATCATTTCAGTCTTTTTGGTCCCAGAATTGACATCAGACACCCGCCCTGCAAACGCATGGACACGCCTACGTTTTTTCAGACTCTCCCAGAAAAAGGCCATTTGACACCCATAAACGCCCTCTTTCTGTCAATCTCCTTGCGATCGGCTGTGCGAATGGATTCTTCATTAAATCCATCGCCCAGCACCGATCCTCTTTGTACCCGTACGATGCGCCTGCGCATTGCGGTGCATACGCATGCGCAGTTTTGCCGAGATTTAACCTGATCGCAGCGCTG